>NC_046164.1:59664870-59973692 GCF_011064425.1 Rattus rattus | reverse complement strand
AGACATTACCTTGTCCTAAAACCAAAGAATTTGCCTTGATCCCAATCATAAGTTTAGAACAGGCAGGTGGCCAATGCATGTAAATGCATTTTACTAATGTCAAAGATCACCAGCCTTTTGGTGAGAGCTATAGGCAGGGAGGTGTAGGTAACACCTCCTCTTTTCTTATGGCATTGTTACTGGGAGGAGCTGGGCTGCTTAGGACTGTGTGACCTTGGACAAAAGCCAAGAGAGCAGAAGGTAGCGCTAGTTTAGGAGGAAAGAAGCAACCACGTGCTGCCAGCACCATCTGATCATCTGCATCCGGCCACACCCAAAGTCAGCCTCACCTTTGGATAGTGTTTTTCCCCACAGGGGAAAGTTTTCTGCTTGTGCCTGTTTGGGTTCGGTTTTTAGTCCTAAACTATATTCCACGGAACTGCACAGGTGAGCAGTTAGTTTCAATTTCCAAGGACACTTTCTCAATCTAGAAAACGAATTCATGTTTATAGCCCGCTGTAGCTCTGCAGTGATGGCGCCATCTTACTTCTTAAAGGGACAGCAGCACATCATGCTCCACTTCAAATTACCCCGAGTCTGTTGTTTCTTTTACTCCCAGCAAATACTTTGCTAAATGAGTCTAGTAAAGATGCGTTGTATCTCAAGATTTAAACTCTTGGTAAAAAACATTCAAGAACGTGTTTAAAAGTTGACATTGTAGAAAGCAGACTATGTCTACTTGAATTTGACATGGATCTGCATTAACTCCATGCATTAGTTGGGCATGAAATAATGTATATGTTAAATTGTGATCATAGAAATTTCTCTCTGTAATTTGACAAGTGGGATTATATATGTTTAGTCATCAAAATTTAGTGTTTTAGAACTGTGAAGCTAAGCAAAAGAAATTTATCATCTATCTAGTCTATCATCTACTTATCTGTTATCATTTATTTACCTATCTGCTTATCTATCATCTATTTATCTATCCTTCATGTATCTATCTCTATCATCTGTCTACCTATGATATATCTATTTTTACCATTGTCCACGTATATATACATATATTCAGTTATAGACTAATTTTTTTCAACATTTATTTCACTCTATGTATGTATGTATGCCTGTATGTATGTGAACTATGTGCATTCTAAAACTCACATTTTTACATTTGATAAATGTTAAAAAATTGATTGGTATGTAAAAATGTGCACCACTCACAGAATTCATTAAGACAGAATGGAATGATAGGAAGGAGTCATTTCTATCACCACTTCTCTCTATACAGATGAGAATTAATCTTGTAACCTACAGAGGTGCCCAGGTAGGAATGCCGAGTGGTGCACAGCCATGTTTGCACTGTGCATGATGCATCATGAACATTGCACTGTGAGATGTGATTGCAATTGACAAATGAAACACACAGAGGTATCTAGAAAGTGATTATGCTTCTCTAGAAAGAACAAGATGGCTTGTAATTCCACTCCTTTGCATACACAGTTTCTTGAATACAAAATCCATTCATTTCTTTCCTACACATGTAGTACTATGCACCTTCCGAGACTGGTGTTCTCAAACACCAATTTGCTCACTTTGCTCACCTTTGTTCACTTTGGTTCCTCTCCTAGGTGTTAGATTGCCCTGTCCGTGATTCCAAAACTGAGCCCTGTGTTTGCTGTAAGGTCCATAACATATGCTTACGTCTCTTTTTCACATCTCTACCATTAGAGTTCTAGGACATTTAATTTGAGGATTTTGGGTGCTCTGAATGCCCCCCAACACAGTTTTCTGGATGAATAAATAACCGTACTGATCCCCATTTGAGGGAAGCTTGCAACTACAACTATTTACGGTCATCTATATTAAAAACATGTAATACAGGCCAGGCAATTGACATATGACATAACTTTTATAATTTTATCTTAATACCAAAGGCATGCTATATCCTCCCTCCTCATTTTGTAGATGAATTTGTGCAAGCTCAGAAAGGTCTAGAAGGATGTCCAAGGTGTCACCAGTAAGGGGTAGCACAGGGATTAAAACTCTGCGTTCATTCCTTCACATCCTATTTCTAATTTTGCTTGAAGTCATTATTTAAAAAAAAAGAAAAAACTACAATGCTTCCGTTTAATCATTCTCCGAGCGTTCTCTTGGGCACTCTGCTTCCTGCCTGGTTCATGCTACCTGCTTCCGTCTGCAAAATCAAATCAGCCACTTTGTGCAGCTCCTTCCTCAGGAAATCTGGAAAACTGGACTGTTCTTTCTAGGAATACTAACCATTTGTCTCCATTTATTGGCCTGACTTATGTTTAACCCCTTGCAGTCCATATGGGCTAGTGATCTTAGCATGGTAAGTCTAAATTGAGCTTTTATTCCTTGAAAGCTGAAGCAGGAAGCAAATGTAAACTATTGGAAGGGCTGGTTAGCAGAGAGCTCATCTCAGTAAGCTATTTCAGCTTATCTTCCTTACAACTCAATGTCCTTCCAGGGCAGACCTGGCCCACACCTGTTACATGCCCTGGTGCACTTTACCCCAGTGATTACGAACTGCTGCCGTGTGCTTTTGTCCTGTTGTAGATTGTCACCAGTCTGAAGAGAAGCTAGAAAGTATCGGTGTAGTAAAAACATCTGATAGACACATGAATGTACCCAGCGCACACCCACTTCTCTGCTTTTTCCCCCTGGTTTCTCTTTAACTGGGTTGTTATTCTGAGAGTATGTCCTTTCATCTAATATTGACATTAAAATATCTTTTAAAGGAGTTAAGATGTGAGTGGAAGTTTAATTTGTGTCTCAGAAAGCCCTATTTATCTCCCCCTTACTATTGTGCAAAGTTTACAGGTCCATGAAATTCTGCAGTTCTGAATCAGTGTCCCCCACTCTCCTTTTTTTTGTTTTTTGGAGCTGGGGACCGAACCCAGGATCTTGCGCTTGCTAGACAAGCGCTCTACCACACTCCCTTCTTTTCACTCTGTTTTTTTTGTTTTTTAAATTTAACCCTAGCTAGTCATCATGAAACTAGTTCCCAAAAGAGGGGACTAATATTCTTTTGTTTTTGTTTTTGTTTTTTCCTTCTTAGGGCATCTGTGTAAGGTATTGTATTTATCTTTTATTGGGATTAAAAAATGACAGATGACAACTTGTATCACAAGCTACTTACCTGCTGTTTAGTCTTGAGGTAATTACTTAAAAATCTTCTGAAATGTTTCCTTCTAACTATTCCTTGAACACTGTCTTGAGGACTTTCTTCGGTTTGGTTGCAGTGATATCCCAGCCTGTCACATGCTTGCTGGGCAATCATGAGGACCTGAGTTCAACCCCCCAGCACCCATGTAGAAACCTTGGCATGGTAGCCCACCTGTAATTTCAATTCTGGGGGACAAAACAGAGGGAGAACTGTGGGGTTCTCTGGTCAGCAAGTGTAGCCTAATTGGAGAGCTCCAGGTGCCTGTGAGAGATGCTGTCTCACACAACAAAATGAAGCAAAACAAAATTCAGACAACACAATATAATAGAAGTCCCAACCCAAAGCAAACCAAAACCAAATGACCAAACAAAAGCCAAGGTAGGCATCTCCTGAGGATTGATGCCTGAAGTAGACCTCACATTGCACACACACACACACACACACACACACACACACACACACACACACACACACACACCACAACAACCACTACTCAAAGTCAGAAGCATTGCTCGTTTTCATGTATTGCCAGACTCTCCACATCATAGCATCCCAGCTGTCTTCTTACAGAGTTAGTCTGGAGCATGGAAGTAGGTTCTGAAAATCAATTTTAAAAAACGACAACGATTGAAAACTGATATTTATTTTCTTTTTTCAAACCATTGTTTTAAGTGTTTGCGTTCAATCTCATTTTCATTATTATATTTCATGGTGTAGAAGAAACTGTGAGAAAAAGAAGTCCTAGCCCATCTGAGTCACGTGGATTTTACTCCAGTGGTTGGGTCTGTGTAGCTTGACCTTCCCGGGTCACAACCTCTCTGAGAGCTATTTAAGGATGAATAAAAAACAATGATGAATAAAATCCAACTGCAAGGGTTGTAATTAAGATGCTCCAAGAGAAAGGCTGTCTTCATGAGAACACAATCACGATCCCATACAATCCGGGTTCCTACAAACACTATGTTATAGACGATGAACAACCAAACGGAAGCCAAGGTAGGCATCTCCTGAGGAATGATACCTGAAGTAGACCTCACATTGCGTACACACACACACACACACACACACACACACACACACACACACACACACACACACACACACACACACACACACAACCACAACAACTGCTACTCAAAGCTAGAAGCATTGCTCGTTTTTGAACGGAGAGCCTATGGTGGAAAATGGCGGAGTCAGAAGGCAAGCTCGTCTCCCTCTAACTTGAACTCTGGTGTGCTTAGGACGTGTGGGGAAATTCCATTTCTAAACCCTTCAGTGGCTGAGTGGCCATATCTATGTCGCTGTGCCTTGAAGACCATCGCATCCTTTCCAGAGATGAGGAGGCTGCTTAAACGTAATTTATTGATGAATGCTGGAGGCTTGTTGCATTTCCTGAACTTTTGAGTGTCTCTGTGGGTTCAGATGGCTCACTATCCTTCTTCGATCCCCTCCATCGCTTCCCACACTAGGCGGCCCCTCAGAAAGACTTGGGTTTCTGATTCCAAGTAGCTCTAGGAAGTGCACCGCAAGTTGCTGGTCACCTGGAGCAATAGAAAGAAAATCAAAGCTGCCAGGCAAGCTGCTCATTAGTGGCTTTAACCAGCCACGAAGATATTAGGAGAAGATATGTACAGCTGACCTTTCAAGATTAATAATTCCTGCGAGAAAGAACCTGTGGCATCCAATACAATTAAAACATGGCCTGGAATATGAGAGGAAGTGATGATTTTACTGTTTGTAGTACAGATTGTCACATTTATTAAAATTTTAATAAAATGCATGTGCACATTTACCACGCTTTAGCAACAAATAATATAAAAATCGTTTCAGTTTGCTTCTTTAAAATTAGACGTGTGACATTTTCTATGCTTTCTAATTATTTTGATATATTCCTTAAAATGTGTGCATTAATCCTGTAAAATTCTTTAACCACCAATTAATAAGACACGCCAGATTGAATCTTTAAAGTGTGTTAAAGTCAAATGCTAAAGCATTCATGATTTTTCAATATTAGAAAACAGAAGTAGAAAAATATAAGAACCTTGGGTGTCTCTTACGTTCCTAAAATTTTAATTGACACAGAATTACTGTTTGTATTTTTCTGGTCTAATATAGTATTTCACATGCATATACAGAGTGATAATTAGACCAGAGTAACTGGCATATAAATCACCCCCAACACACATCATTTTTGTGTTGGCAACCTTCTGAATGCTCTTTCCTGGCTATTTTGAAATATACAATTAATGGTTATCGATATGCTGATTTTCCTTGACTTTAATTTTCTTTTATTCTTCCTTTGGACACTGTATCAACTGGGGAAACAATCCCATGCACTTATATCGCATGCCTGGTGAAGGTCTTCCTGGCTTACATTAAGGTTTTGAAAAGATAATAACCAGGAGGGCCCATATCATCTTCAAATAAATATGGCCTTAGAGAGGCAGCTTTGGTTGAAAATCCCCAGATTGTTTGTATGTAATTTTACTCTGGCGTAAACACACTGTATTCTACAAAACACTCACCAGTATTCTAGATGGGAATGATTTGAGTTTTCTAGGTGGGGGGAAAGAGAAAGCCTGAGGGCCCAGGATAAGTTATTACTCTGGGTTCATACATCTGGTATGAAGTATGCCTGGTTTGTTGTTTTAAATGAAAGTGGAAAGGCTGCTATGAATTAAATTGGAAGACAATTGAAAATAAGTTTGTGGACATAAAAACGTTTCTGGAATGTAGGATTTGAATCTTTGCTTTTTATTTTTATTTTATTTTTTTTTTTTTTTATTAACTTGAATATTTTTTTATTAACTTGTATTTCTTTATATACATTTCGGTAAATTCCCTTTCCCCGTTTCTGGGCAAACATCCTCCCCTCCCCTTCCTTATGGGTGTTCCCCCCCGACCCTCCCCATTGCCGCCCCGCAGCAGTCTAGTTCATGGGGGTTCAGTATTAGCAGGACCCAGGGCTCAGGTTTTATTAGGATATTCATTGCTACCTATGAGGTCAGAGTCCAGGTCAGTCCATGATAGTCTTTTAGGTAGTGGCTTAGTCCCTGGAAGGGGGACCCTGGCATTGTTGTACATATAGGGTCTCGATTCTCTGATTCCTTCAACGGGGTCCTATTCAGTCAAGAGCCACATATGGAATCTCTCAAGCGATCTACACTTCTGCACTTCTTTGCTTCATCCATCTTGTCTAATTGGGTGGCTGTATATATATGGGCCATGTGGGGCAGGCTCTGAATGGATGTTCCTTCAGTCTCTGTTTTAATCTTTGCCTCTCTCTTCCCTGCCAAGGGTATTCTTGTTCCCCTTTTAAAGAAGGAGTGAAGCATTCACATTTTGATCCTCCGTCTTGAGTTTCATTTATTCTAGACATCTAGGGTAATTCAGGCATTTGGGCTAATAGCCACTTATCAATGAGTGCATACCATGTATGTCTTTCTGTGATTGGGTTAGCTCACTCAGGATGATATTTTCCAGTTCCAACCATTTGCCTACAAATTTCATAAACTCGTTGTTTTTGATAGCTGAGTAATATTCCATTGTGTAGATATACCACATTTTCTGTATCCATTCCTCTGTTGAAGGGCATCTGGGTTCTTTCCAGCTTCTGGCTATTATAAATAAGGCTGCGATGAACATAGTGGAGCACGTGTCTTTTTTATATGTTGGGGCATCTTTTGGGTATATGCCCAAGAGAGGGATAGCTGGATCCTCAGGCAGTTTAATGTCCAATTTTCTGAGGAACCTCCAGACTGATTTCCAGAATGGTTGTACCATTCTGCAATCCCACCAACAATGGAGGAGTTTCCTCTTTCTCCACATCCTCGCCAGCATTTGCTGTTATTTTGATATATTTCAGAGGTGAAATCTCAGGTTGGTTTGCATTTCTGATGACTAAAAGATGTTGAACAAAAGCCATTCGGCATTCCTCAAATTTTTGTTTAGCTCTGAACCCCATTTTTTTAATAGGGTTATTTGTCCCCTAAAAACATATATACCCAAGAATCTTTTGCTTTTAATATAGTGAGTTATCATGAAAAAATTAAAAAGAGATTTATATAGCAGCTAGAGAGTCAGCTCAGTGCTTAGCAGCACTGACTGCTCTTCCAGGGGACCCTGGTTTGATTCCTGGTAGCCATATGGAATCAAAGCTCACAACAATCTGTAACTATAGTTCCAGGGCATTTGATGCCCTTTCTACACTCTGCAGGTATAAGGCACACATACAGTAATTCACATCCTTATAGCAAAGACACCCACACACACAAAATTAAAAAATAGAAAAGATTTTTGTTAACAATACTCAAAGCTATTCTATTTTTATTAACAATACCCAAAGCTAGTTTATTCTGTATATTTCTTTAGATTCCTGGTTCACATATAATTAGAAAAGCACTCAATTTTATGTTATCTAAAAATATACAATAAAATTATACTTTCTCCTCTATTCTCATTTAAGCAAATCTTTATATGAGCTTGATTTTGGTCAGTTAAGATAGCCATTCCATTGTTTGTGTATTTGTTTGCGATTAGAATTTAATTCACTTGTTTTTGCTTTTAAAGAAATACCTTACATACTAAGTTTCTAAAATATTTTGCTTTTTTTCCTCCTTTAATTTTCTTTGTCTTTTGTGTGCATTTTTTTTTAGCTTAAAATGCACTCTTGATCATCACAGTTTATAGACCATCACAAGTATACATAGACATGCCTGTAGAATGTTTTTTGAATGTGTAGTTATTTCTTTAGGATAAATTTTATTCCTTTGCTTGCTCTTATTTTTTTTTTATGCTCTCACCACAATGAATTATTTAGCACTCAATTTCAATATCTTTTCATTAGCATTCGCCAGCAACGATTGTCACTCTGTCCTTTATCTGTTCCATGTCTACAGCAGAGGCTACACTGTAGAACAATTTTGCTCGGTTTCAAATATTTACTGCCTTGCTCTGCACTGTTACGGGCAGGCTCTGAGTGTATCTGGATCCCAGTTTTGTAGGACACAGTTTCACATAAATTTCCTGCTTACTAAATAAGTGAACCAATTAATTAAATGAGAGCACTCACAAGGTCTTTGATGAATGCAGGAAGAGGTATGATTTTTCTATTAAAGGGGGTTCACGGAAAGGTGAGATGCCCGTACTGGAGGAACCTAGGAGAAAGGTGGGGAAGCTGCCGTCTGCTGGGTGCTTTGCCGGGTACTTCACAGGCCATGTCTCATGCATGCCTGGACACCTCTGAAGTTCGGAGGGTGTCACATGCAGACCACGAGATGAATGTTCATAGATGTTTGGTAATCATGTAAGATCATGTCATTAATGTCAGAGCTGGGTGAGGGACAGAGGAAACCTTTACGTAGGTTCAAAAGAAGACATGGATGGGTGTGGTTTCTGCAAGAACAACTGTCTAAATACAGAATCAGAGAGCAATTAGTGCTTACAGGGTACCGAGGATGCCAGCCTGGGTAAGCAGTGTTTGGATGAAGGTAAAACCTTGGTAATCTGTGTTTAGGGGGTCACGTGCTATAAATAAGATCGGCAAGTAATTAAGGTCGGCGTCGGAGTAGAAGGGGTTAAGGGTCCGGTGAAGGGTGTGCCTGCTTGAATTAATGGTCGCAACTTAGTTGGCCTGAGAAACTCTGATACCCAAGGCAGGTAATATTCTTACTACAGTTCTGTCACCAGGTGATTATATTGGCCTCAGAGGAATTAATTTACATTGCCTAGAGCCTGGGGAATACTCAGGTGAGGGTTTAGTGAAACCACAGAGAGAGCTGAACTAGAAAAATAGCTCAATAGAAAAAATTCTTAACTGCTTGATCGTTGGCATAGAAAACAGCAAAATATTTTAAAAGACAAATAAAATTAATGAAAGGCACTCCTTTAATATTATTCTCTTTTCCTGTGCAGAAAATGAATTACAGCTTCTAGGCATGAATAATTTTCTACCCACGCCTTTTGATTTGTGGTCCAGCCCCATCACGGCTTACAGGCTTGGACATCCTAATGTATGCCGACATTCACCACTGGGTGCACCAGGAAGCATACGACTAGTCCGGGTGCCTTAGGAAATAGGTTGTGAGGGCCGGCAAGCCAACATCATTTAGCATGCCCTGTGTGCTGTCCACTTACACCAAACACATCGCATGAGTAGACATGTAGAAAATTGTTTTCCTGACAGCTGATTCTAGGAAGGGGGAATCTTTAGAAGGCATTAGTGCTCCTTAGGCAATAGAACGTGAGTCATGAAGAGCTGTTAAAAAGGGACAACAGAAACTAAATGACCGAGTGAACAATGAACCAGAGTAGAGCTTCACTTAGCTTTCTAGAAAAGAAATATAGATGATATCTTCTAGGCTCCGTGCGGCTTGACTGTATCAATCCAAGTCACATACTATACTCAAACTTCCCATACGAGAGAACCTTAGAAACAAAGACTTCTGGATTCCATGTTGGAAAGGTGAGCGACCTAGCTTCGTCAATTCCTTGAACACGTGAAAGCTCTTCAGAAGATGCTGGGGAGGACCCAGTAGCACAGGCCTTCGAGCCTGTTTCTTCTCCTTCCTTCGTAAGTGTAGAATTCTGTAAAGATCAGTTCTCTGTGCTACTGTGTATAGACACAACAACTGTGCACTGTCAATGTGGTTTCCTGGTTGTGCTGTGGTGTGAGTGGCTCCACAGAGCCTCACGCTGTGAAACTCTTCAAAGTACTTCTTGCATTTGTAATATTAATCCATTAACCAGGAAAATGTAATGAATGCTCACTATGATTGCTGTCATGCTGCAGGGCAGCTGAGATCCAGAGCTGGCTTTGCAGGATTTGGGCTTGACGTGAACATTAGCAGTGAGGCTATGGACTAATTAGCTACACTTAACAATCTTACTTTCTTTTCAGGAAAATGGAAGAGACCCAATACTTCCCTTATCATGTCATTGCTGTCCCAGGGGAAGCAAACAGGAAACAGTGGCAGTAATTACGATCACAAGCATCATTGTCTCTAATCTCATGACATTCTGTAAGCTTTAGGTCTAACATATGCAGAAACTGACATTCAGGTAACAAAGGACATGCGCAAATGCTGACAATGTGGCAAACGATGGATTCAAACTCAGATTTTAGAGCCCGCGTTCATCCTTCACCACCAATAAGTTGATTTTTCATGCATCTCCAAGAAGGAATCTTCAATTGGAAGTCCATTTCTTCTAAGCCTTTCTTTATGTCCAGCATAAATATTAATGCAGCTCCCATCTGCCATCCTGTAAGAACACTTGGTCAAATTTATTTTAGCAAATGGAGAAAATCGCTTTTTGTTTGGTATGGTGTGATGCGTGTTATACTTGCCTTTGACTATCCAGTTCATTTCTGCAGTGGTTGCCTAGGGAACAAGCGTATAGCATTGGTAATTAAAAAAAAAAGGGAGAGATGTAAGTTCAAAGTGGTTAAAATTGTTGGCTGAATTTCAAGCGGTGACCTCTGTATTGACTGGAAAGAAATGTAATTTCACTTTCTCTATAGTAATAGAATTAAAGGTGGGAGAAATTAGAGAAGTTGAGAGTTGGTAGAAAATGAAAATCTTCTAAGTTGTAGATTTTTCTGCCTGCAGTTCAAAACTAGGTAACCAGTATGTTTATTTTTGAGTGCATAATTCTTACTGATTCTGGATGGATTTTATATATTTATAAGTGGGAACAAATTCTGTGTGTTACATTATAGAAAATGTATAGCCACTAATGATTTTAGGCTCTATTCTGGAATGGAGCTATATAAAGCTATTATCCTAACACTTATCTTTCTTTTAAAAGAATCTTTGACCTACTTTGATGATTCAAAACTCTCACAGTGTACAGACTATTGTGGAAAAATAAAAATTTAAAAATCACTCCATAGTTTCATTTTTTCCCCCTTAGGGATAATAATTTCTGAAGACAAAGCCAAGGCAGAGTTATCCATCCTGAGGTGATTTAGGGAGCTAAAGGAGAGAACTGAAGCACTGCTTGTGTTAGAAATCTGAGGCTTCTGTATCAAGGAGAATGCCACAGGTGTTATTTGAAAATTTGGGGATTAGGTAGAATCAAAGGTCATTCTGGATTGCCATTGAATGAGAACTAAGTTGAGTGGTGTTTGCATTGTACTTTAATGATGGAATGTGATTTAAAATTTGAGAGCCTTACTGATACAGATAAGAATGTTTGCAGCCAACTATTGGACTGAGCATGGGGACCCCAGTGGAGGAGTTAGGGGAAGGACTGAAGGAGCTGAAAGGGTTTGCAACCCCATAGGAAGAACAACAATATCAACCAACCAGATCCTTCAGAGCTCCTAGGGACTAAACCACCAACCAAAGAGTACACATGGAGGAGTCAATGGCTCCAGCTGTATATGTAGTAGAGGATGGCATTGTCTGACATCAATGGGAGGGGAGGCCCTTGGTCCTGTGATGGCTTGATGCCCCATCATATGGGAATGCTAGGGCAGTAAGGCAGGAGTGGGTGGGTGGGTGGAGTATCCTTATTGGAGCAGGGGGAGGGGTAGTAGGATGGGGATATTTGGAGGGGAAACAGGGAATAAAAGAAAAAAAGAAAATTAAAGAGTTAGTCAGTTTTGTTAAAAGAGGAAACATGTTCTTGTAGAAAATGTGTTTATTTTCTTTCTGTGTTTTCTCATTGATTTTTACTAAGTAAGTTTGTCCGAGATCTCTACCTGAATTTGGGGTGGGAAGATCAAATTGGAGTAGCTACTCTGGAAATCAATGAGGAGATTCCTCAAAAATTTAGGAAGAGTTTTATTGCATGATCCAGCTACACCACTCTTGGGCATGTATTCTACTATGGAGATACCTGCTTTTCTCTGTTCATTTTTACTCTAGTTACAATAAATAATGAAAATGTGTTGGATCTAAACAATGGAATACTGTAAAATAATTGCAATGCAATTGCAATGTACTGTAATATAATTGGAATACTATAATAATAATGGAAGGCAAAATAAAGTGATGAAATTAACAAGTAAATGAATGGAGCTGGGAACAGTGATTCTGAGAGTCGTAACCCAGACCCAGAGAGACAAATGTCACACTTTTTCATTTATGAATTCTATCTTTGAATCTTCAGATGTTTATGCTTCATTTGGGATACCTCTAGAGGTCAGAAAGTTAGGAAGAGATAGTGGCAAGTAGAGACTTTCAGGGAAGGGAAAATAGAATTCAGTGATATGAAAAGATTAAAGGGGAAGGGTCATATGTCCTCCTGACATTTACCTCAAGTGTCACTCCATGATGGATGGTGAGTTTGTATTATGCAGAAAAGAATTTAGACAGGAAAGAGAAAGTAATTTTCAGAGACATTTCATTGGGGGGCAAAACACCTCCAGCCTGAAGAAGATATGACAAGTGACCCAGTGCACAGACGGAGCAAATGCAGACACTTGGCCAACTTAGATTTCAAACTTGACTGGACTAAGAAATATCTGGAGAATTAATGAGGCACGTCTTTGTATCTGTGATGATGTATAACCAAGGGTTAATTGAGAAAGACACACCCTGAATGTGGGCAGTTCAAGACCATAGATTAGGGTTCTAGATTGAATAAAAGACATGGAAGGAAAAAAAAACAGCTAGGTGTGCTAGCCACTGTTTTTTTGTCCTTGCTAGCGAACATAATAGATTAAGTGGCTCCCACTGCCATGTGCTCCCTGCCATGACAGGCTGTATTCCTCTGGGCTGTGATGGAAAATAAAGTCTTCCTCAAATTGTTCTGGGTGGTGTTTGGTCACAGCAATAAGTAATGTAACCAATACTCAGAGGGAGAAAAATGTTTGCAAGCGCCAGCAACTGGAAGATGGGTGAGCTTTTAAGAAGGGATTCTAGAAGCAGTAAAGTCCTAGTAATACAATGCATGGATTGATATAGATTTGATAGAGTGTGTGTGAGTGTGCTCTTTTCACAGAAAATGGAGACAGGTACAGGATTCAGATGAAAAGGACTACTGTGCTTATGAGGGAATCCATGGACTTGTTTCTGGTTGGGGGGAAGAACAGGTGGCTATGGTAGTTCATGTATGCAGTATAAGGAGCTCATTTGGTAGTGAGGTAAAAAAAAATCTCATGGTACATATGTGTTACCATGATGCTGTTTATAGACATTTCTAGTTATAGCTGAAAATACCAGCAAGTTAGTGAAATACTTTTGATAAGTTTTAGAAAAGTTTACTAGCCAGCTGTTCTCTGAATCAGAGCCCAGATCTGATAGTTTCCCATAATTTGCAATAACTTGTCTGCTTCTTTTACTGGTAGGGATGACAGAGTTTTTAAATGCACTGAGCATAAAAAGGTCTTTTGTGTAATGGAGTTGTATATAAATGTAGACAAGCTGCACACACTTAGAAATACTTTACTTTCTAAGTGTAGAAAGGTAAATTTAATGGCAAATTTATACCAATAAACCATTCTACAACATTTGCTGAACTTTGAATACACAGTCTTTTTAGAACAAATAGAAAGGGACTAAAACTGTTTACATGGTCATGGAAATGCTTCGTATTTGAAAAGCATGATCAAGGACAATCAAATATTCATAGAGCCTGCTTTTCCACAGGATTGACTTAAAGAAATTTCTCCCTGCAATAGCCTATATTTAACTATGGTGAGATGGAAAAGCCAACTTCTTTGTCCCCTACAACAGGGTTGAAGGCTACAGCTCTGCTGGAGGACAACACACTCCCAACCCTATTCTGAGAGAATTGTCGCGACACCAGTGTCTCCTTGAAGCATTCAATTATTAGATTTAAAGAAGCAGGCATGCTTAGTTCTCAGGTAAATGGTTTATAACTGAGTTATAGTTATACATGGCACTGTCTATGGAACATGGCACAGAGGCAGAAAATATGTCTTTGAATCAGTGCCCAAGGAGAGAAAAACTTCAAATGGTCGCTTCAATACTTGTATTTATATGTGTTTCTGACAGACCATGGAAATCTATAAAGTGTATCTATTTGCCTATTTCTGTATTTTTGGAATTTGATGACTTTAAAAAAATATTTATTTCTACCTGTATAGAATTCTTGTAGTTTGGGAGCTAGTTAAACACTTTTAGTCCCAATTTTCTTGAATAAATTACATGTAGTAGTGACAAGCTTTTACTCTGTATTAAAAACCTACCATATGAATTAAGGCAACTGAACGTGTTTTATGTGTAATAGGAATTCCAGAGATGGATTAGAACCTTTAACTGTAGATTGTCACTAGTACAGGTATGCGTGTCCCATGAGTAGTGATAAAGGACCTATGTAACTTCCAGGACTTAGCAGCTGTTTTGTGTTTAGGTCCTCAAAACCAAAAGTGACTTCAAGGAGACAGGAAAACCAACACTTGACCATTAAATGACCAAGTTCAAAGTATAAGGCAAAGATTGAGAACAGTTGACATCCAAGGGAGTACACGAGTGAAGAAGGATGTGGTATTCAGCAAACATGGCGAAGGCTGAAGTAATTAGTTGTAGTGTTATTACCACACAGTTTAAGCATATATTCAGTCACCACAGTTTACTCATTGAATATACTCAACTTAAATTTGACAAATATTTGAAAGAAGAAAGCCTGAGGGTTGGAAATCAGATAATGGTAGAAAATGCAAAAGTTGCAAAATAAAAAGAAAAATTGGAGGTTGTTTGCCCATACTACAGGTCTAGAACTTTGTGGTCAAGAATCTGCCTCTTACTTTAAGTGTGAAAGAAAAGTCCTAAGACGTTTTAAGTAGGAGTGAGGCCATCATGTGTATATTACAACAGATCAGCTTGACTGTTAGCTAGTGAAGGGGATGTTAGCAAGGCAAGAGTCTAGGAGAAGTGTTCCTGGGGAGGTCATCTGAGATATAGATGGTAGAAGCTTAATTATGATGGTGGTAATGGAGGTGGGGGATAAGTGAACATGACGTGTGTGTGTGTGTGTGTGTGTGTGCATGTATGTGATACACACCACACACACACAGACACACACAGACACACACACAGACACACACACAGACACACACACACACAGACACACAGACACACACACAGACACACACACACACAGACACACACACAGACACACACAGACACACACACACACACACACACACACACACACACACACAAGACTTTCGCTTGAACCATAGACGAGTGACTTTCTTATTCATGACATGGCAAATGCATATTGTCTTCTCTCCTTTGTGTTTAACCATCACAAGTGTTTTGGGCTTACAAATAAACTGTAGAAGATAGATGAAAGGCAGCTGGAAAACATAACCTTTTTATAATAGTAGGCATATTTTTGCTCCAGTTCCCACCCATACTCTTATACCAAATGTTTATCTAAAGTTTTAATTCTCTTTAGAACTCTAAAGTTATAAGAAACAAGCTGTCTATTTTGTGCATTAGTATTCTATTGATAAGACTCACAGGTAGTATTTAATTAGGAGATCTACATGCTTTTGAAAGTTTTAAATGCAGATAAAATTACAAAAATAGTAAGTGACAGAAGAAAAAAATTATCCTGGTAAAATATTCCAATAAGTAAAACTGGCAAAGGGTTAATGCCATTAATTTATAAAGATGTCATTCGACATCAATGTGGAAATGGATTTGACAGACACCTGGCTGAGAAATTGTGCCAAGAAAATGAAAAGGCAATTCACAGAAGAAAAGATCGATAGTGTGAGACAAAGCTCCTGCGTGCGGATAAGTCGGTCCTTCAATACACAAGCAACTTTCGCGTCTCTGAGCACAGACTTCCCAGCTAAAATGCCTGAGTTTTAGGTCTCCCTCTGATACTCACTGGCAGGATAACAGGGCAAGCAACTTAACCCTTTCTTACTTCAGTTCCCTTATCCGTGAAAGAGTAGTCAAGTAGTACCTCACAAGATTGTACTGCATAGTAACTGGGTGGTACTAAAGGTGGATCACTTAGAAAAGTTTGGAGGCTATAATAATTGTGAGAATTTTAGAATTGGTTTTCCATTTCTATTTTGTATCTATGTCATTGTCAGATGTTTATAACAATATGTGTTGCCTTTATGTCTTTAATTTTTAAGATAATGAAGTTTAATGGCTTCTCTGTACGTAAATATGAGTAAGTATGGTGATTTTTCTGCATAAAATATTTTGCCCCTGAGTTTCAAGAAATTCCACATGCTTTCCCTCTCACTGTCTAATTAGGATACCTTCAACCTGTTATTGTCTTGGTGACTTCCAGTTTGTGTCTCTCAAATAATTCCCTCATTCTCCCCTCTAGCCTGGTCTTGTGCCAAGTCTTTGTTTTGATGCCCATCCTTGATTTTGATGCTCAAAACACACAGTTTGGTTTGATGTCTTTAACAGGAGGAGTAAGAGATTCTAGAGGTGGTGGGGTAGCAAGATTGAGCCAGTGTCTGACTGCAACTCCCACAGGAGGAAAATAATGAAGTCTTCTCTCAGTAAATCAGACGTTGTCAAAGCAGACAAATTATTACTCACGTCATATAGTGTTTAAAATGTTTCTTTTGTCTTTAATATTGAAAATTATCTTATAAGGTACTAAAATATCTTCTCCTGGTTAAGAAATATTTCAGGTGCAAATGAAGTATGTTGCTTGTGTGTAATTGTGTTAAGGGCTGACCACTTGGGATTGAATAGTTTATCTCATACCCAGAGAAAACTCTTTCTCCCTCTCTCAGCAACTGTTAATTGCCTGTAGTTCTATATCTAGGGGTGGGGCTCTATGAGATTTTCCCCATCCGTGACAGCATGCCAACTGATATTGTCCTCGAGGATGTCTTGTTTAGGTCACCATATTGCTGCTATCCTCATGGGTGGAGCTCCCTGTCTTATATAGAAGACACTACCTTGTAGCAGACAGCGATGTTATGGTCTTGCTCTTGCAGTTTTTCAACCCCTTCTTCCATGGTGTTCCTTGAGCCTTAGGTATGTGGTTACGTTGTAGATGTATCAACTGGGGCTGGGTATCCAGCTACCAGTTTTTCTTTGCATTTTACCCAGTTGTGGTTTTCTGTGATGATTTCTGTCTGGGGCAAAAATAATCTACTTTCATGAGGATTCTTACATTTATGTGTGGGTAGAAGGATAAGTATTTAGTATGTGGCTAGGAATCATAATAGTTTAGGAAAATGTCAGTAGCAGGTTCTCCTCTAAGATGCATAACCTCACTTGACACGCTTAGGGCTTTTGAAACTTCTTATCAAATTCACTGTTAGTGTTTAAACACTAATTTACTCTATGACTGGGAATTTTTGTAGTTACTGTGAAACACTGAGTCCATAAATATTCTTTTGAGATGTGATTTGCAAATAATCCGCAGATTCTAATACTTGGTTTGATATCACAGATATCAACCTCTCAGTTCCATGAGTTACAACATATCTCTATCTATCTATCTATCTATCTATCTATCTATCTATCTATCTATCTATCTATCTATCTATCTATCTATCTATTTCTCTATATATATCAATGTAATTGCCACTCAGAAATACATGGGGGCATTACATTATCCAGAAAGTTATCTTGGGCCTGCTGTCTCAATCACCATTTCACACAAGCAGCCAAATTCTTTCTAATTGCTTATTTGGCTACTTAATGTATATGTAGAATTATTATAGTTTGGGTTTTTTGTTTTGAGATCCATCTGTCTTATTACAAATATCAGTAATGCTGAGAAGTATGAAGTTACTACATTGGAAATAATTTTTTTTTACCACATTTGAGTTATTTCTAATCTGGGGGTTACTATGAAAATGACTTTGTGGACAAATGGTTTTCGTTTCATTTCTTTGTGGTTAAACCTACAGTTGATGATCATGAACAGATACATGGCTCTCTGCAATGTTTATGCAGCTTAATCCTCCCACAAGCAGCATGTGAAAGCTACAGTTGCCTGACATCTTGCGAACACTTGACATTATCAGTCTCAGTTCAGCCATTTTAGTGGCAAGCAGTGTTGATTTATGCTTTCTGCACAGCTAATGTTGTTGGGATCCTGACAAATCTTTTGTAAGAGGTTTGCTCAAGACTTCCCTTTCCTTTGTACAAATGGAATTTTGTGTGTGGTTTTTATCTGTAGAGATTTCATGTACATTCTGGATACAAGTTCTTTATGAGATGTATATCTTGTGTGTACTTTCTCCCAGGAAGTATTTTTATCCATGGAAATTTAAATTAGGATGAAGCACTTTTATACTTATGTATAAAATATTGTATTATGAGAAATTTTTGCCTACTACATGCTCGCTTCTTTTTATTTGGAACTTCATTATTCTGATTTCGCAATGTAGTTTGCGATTCATCTCAAATGAACTACATCTTTGTCTTAATTAGTGTCAAGTTTAATTGTTTACGCAGATTTTTTTTAAAATGCTGGTTACAAATACATTTCCTTTAGTTTTCTCAAATTGATAAGTAAGAACAATATTTTATTATTGTCCTATATATTGATGGATTCTCTAATTTGAATGTTTTCTGATTTCCATGTTCCCAGAATTTATTAGTATCACCTGGGGAAAGAGTTAAGTTATTGAGTATTGTTTTCTTTTTGGTAGATGGGAAATTATCTTAGCAGGACTGATATAGAGATAGATACGTCAATTAAGATTAAAGGGGACTCAACATTGTTGTCATCCATCACAAAGTTTACATTAATGAGGATCTAAACTGACTCCAGAAGCATTCAAATGACCTTCTTTAGGCTAGGGAGATGGGTCAATAGGTGAAATAGTTGTACAAACATGGGAACCCGAGTTTGGATCCCCATTATCCATGTTTATAAAAAACCTTGGCATGGACTAGGCAGTCCCTACCTATAGCCCTGGCTGTAAAGAACAGAGATCCGTAGATCCCAGAGGCTTTGAAGGCCAACCCATCTAGGTTCCATGAGAGACTATCTCAAAAAAGTAATGTGGGAGACATCCTGTCCTCCATAATTAAATATGGGTGAGCACCACACTTACATACACATTGAACAAGTGCATATCACACACACAGATACACACGCACACACACACACACACACACACACACACACACACACACACACACACACGGACATGTACCTCTCCCCCACATCCCACAGAAAGAAAGACAGCCACATTTGTCATCCTGTGGCCCAGCTATGAAAGAAGTTAAAACAGGCAAGGAAAATGACACCAAAAATTTGGAATCCTATTAATCCTATTACAACAAATCTCCAAACCATGAGCTATGCTTGCTAGAGAAATAAAAGCAACCTTAGTATATTTAAGACAAGGATATTGAGGTGACCTATGCCACTAAGTAAAACAAAATTGCTTTGCATTTTTGCCCTTATTGACTCCTGTGACCTACAAAAATAAGAGCCTTTTACTGATGTCAAAGTCTGAGGAACTCAGAAAAGAGTACGTCTTGGCACTATTGAATAGTTCAGGGATTATATTATACATCGATGGGGTAGAATTCTAAGGAGAGTTAAAATATTCATGTTCATTTTGGAGGGTTAATGTCTGAGAACAATGGCTCACTAAGCAGCTGTGATAGCTCTGATAAAGAATGCATTTATACTTTTCTGATAATATGATTCATACCATTCTTAATGCCACATAAATCCTTCCCACATATGTCCAGATAGTTGGCTTTGGAATGCACCATAAAAGCTGTAAAGTGAACTCCAATCTCCGTTCTCTGACAATTTTTGTACCAGTAAATGTCTTTCTATGACCTCTAGTCTTGTTAGACCATTTAAACTGAGACTCCTAAACAATCGTGCTTCTATTCTCTGTCTTTTCTTACAAATGCTAGTGGTAATGGTTAACTTATTTAAACACATTTTTACATACATTCTATAGAGCAATTTGCATTTTGTAACTCACCACATCTTAGTTTCTTATTTTCTGTTTGATAAAAAAAAAAACCAAAGAAAGAAAGAAGCAAAGAAACACAGAAGAAAAAAAAGTAAAGGAGCAAGTTTTCAATTACAGGGAATAATTGCCACAAGAAAAGCATTGCCATAACTTTCCCCAAGGAACCCTATTTTTGTAGATTTTTAAAAAGTGTTCAGCATATTTTTCTTATGGGATTTAGCTTTTACTTTGCAGTGTTTGTATCCAACCAAAAAATATATTTGATGTACTGAATAGAGTTCTGTTAATATCTGTGACAACAGTCCTGTCACATACGAAATGCTTGCTTACTCATCATGGACACCTCGAAAGCCTCTGCCCCTTCTGCTTTGGAAGCAGCTGAAATTTTGCACCACTGTTGAGCATGCTGCTGTAAGCAGTGATTTTAGTTCTCCAGGGGGCCATATAGGGTGATGATACAAAAACCTATCTAGACAATACTGCTCTGCAAGGCCACTCTAACAATCCCTTCCTAAAAGGCTCTATGCAATCCTGATTTCGCGTCCCAGCTTCTCTGTGGTCATGGCTTCGCATCTGAAAGAGTTGCAGTGTCTTCAATGCAAGCCACTGGAGATCTAAATGCTCTGACTTGGTGCTTTTTGACAGGAGAGAAAAGCCAATAAACCAGCCCCAAAATGGTGTAATCAGGAGCAGCGCATAATTAGAAGCCATCTGCACGTCTTGTATGCCCCTTTCTGTATGTGAAATAGGACCAGTACTATGTGAGTCGTTAAAAGCTCCTTTCAAAAATTTTAAATCCTTATTGAGGCTCTACCCTACAGAGGAGAGAACAAGACAGACCAATGTATTCATGATCAACCCTACCCACCTCCCCCCCTACCCCCCACACTTCTGATTTTCTCTTAAGATGTGTGAGCAATTTACATCCAAATTAGCATAATGTCCTACCCCTACACTGGAAGTGTTTATTGTAGACTTAAAAAATATTCTAAAATCCATGTAAAAAAATAAGTCAGAGGAGTTAACAAATAGCTGTTGTGTGTATCCACGAAGACCACAGCATAAAGTTCATTCTGGATTCCAGTGGAGGCGGTGTCCTCTACCCACAGAAAGATGCTGATTCTCAGCCTTCAGAGTCTAAACTTTATTTTTTATTAGAAATCTTATTATTTAATAAAAGACAATTATTTTCAGCAATTTTTGGTTCATAGCAAAACTGAGAGAGGAAGGACACAAAGACACTGCGCATGCACTCTGTTCCCACTCTTAGCATCCTCCTTAAGAGATGACTTTGATTTCCAGCATATATTAAGTGTTTTCTTGGTTAGAAGGCACATGGTTAAGAAGCCCCTCATGGACCTCATAGCAGGCATGAATCACAATGAGGAGAGGGTGTTCCTTTTAACCCCACTGTGACCCGTTGGCTCTCTGAGAGAACATGTAGTCGGCAGGCAGTTTTAGGCTATTGTTTTATCCACCACAGACCCCAGGCACCATCTTGTATTCCTGTGCTCTGGGGTATTACAGAGGAGAGCTGGGACTGTTAGAATAGGGGGTTGACCTTGATGCTCTTAGTGGACCCTTCCAAGCTTTAGAATTCAAGAGAGTTTTATGTTCTAGAATGTTGTGTGTCAGTAGTCAGCGTGAATATGCAGAACCATGACATAAACCAATATAAGACTGTTTAAAGGTCAGAAATCTTTAAAGTACCATACTCGTATATTTTATTCAACTTATATACATGTCTTTAATGTGTCCCATAACACAGATGCCTGTCTCTTGATATTTCAAGTTCAGCCTCAGAGGTTAGAGTCAATACTCCTCATAGTATATCATAGTATATAGTATAGTATATAGATAGATTCATACTCTAACATGCATCAATTCCAAAGACTCATGGGACTGAATGTTAGCAAGTATTAGAATCTTTCTCATATACCCTGCAACTCCCTGGGCTGTTTTGGTCTCTGACTAATCATCTCTGGTTGGTATTGTCTCTCACAAATGCAGCCAGAAATCAGTTCTTCTCTTTCCTGTAAGGTCGGTTGGGTGTTATTGCCACGGTCCCTCAAGCCTTCGTGGAGTCACCAAGTATCAGTGAAGAGTTGATGGCACCCAGAGCTGTGGCACTTGGAATGTTCCAAACTTCTTTGGAGCTCAGAGTTTTCCAGTGGTTTTAAATTTAATTTTGTTTCTCTGATTATCTTACCCATGAGCAAGTTTCTCTCTTGCTTTCTTATTTAACATATTTGTGTTGGTGTATATGTGTATATACACCACACACACACACACACACACACACACACACACATTTATTTTCATACAATACATTCTGATTTTTTTCCTCCCTCATTTCCTTCACACACAAATCTATATACCTTTTCCTTTTCACTTTTATTAGAAACAAACAACTAAAGAAAAATGAAATAAAATAAAAACAAACTAGATTATGACAAAAAAACCTAAACAAACAGAAACAGAAAACAAGAGCCAAAGAAAAAGCAGAAGAAACATTAAGTCCAGAGACACACACATTCTCAAACACAGAAGTCTCATGAAAACATAAAACCAGGAACCAAATCATATACAAAATACCTATAAGGTTAGAAAAGGTTTTATGGGGCAGACAAAGCATTATAAAACAAAACCCTCCAAAATACCATTGAGTTTGCTTTTCACTGGCCATCTACAGCTAGGCATGGGAAATGCCCATATGGCTAGTTTGCATACCCAGTGGAATTCTGTGGGAGAAAACTAGGTTTTTCTTAGGGAGCAGTTATCAATTGAAGCTAGCTTCTGGGTTAGGAATGGAGACTTGTGTCTACTTCCTCTCTTATTACTGGTTACCCCCCCCCCCATCTAACTTAGACCTGTACAGGTCTTGTGCATGCTGCTACAGTCTGTATGCGTTCATGTGTAGGTCAGTCCTATTGTGTCCAGAAGACCTGTTTCCTTGGTGTCTTTCATCCTTCCATCCTCTTGTAGTCATCCAACCTCTTCTTTAAGAGCCCTGAGGAGAAGGATTTGATGGAGACAGCCCATTCCAATGTCTCTCACTCTCTGAACATTGTCCATCTGGTCTCTGTCTTTGTTTCCATTTACTGCTGGGGGAAGCTTCTCTGATAATGGCTGAGGAAGTTGCTGATCTATGAATATAGCAAAATGTTGTTAGGAGTCATTTTATTTCTATGTCTCATTAGTAGAACAGTAGTATTTTGTTCTCCCTTAGGTTCTGGCCTATCTAATCTCAGGTTCTTGACTGTCTATATTAGTTATGGCTACTTTTGCTGTGATGAAACACTATTACAAAAGCAACTTGTGGAGGAAAGAGTTTTTCAGTTTATGCTTCCGCATCACAGTTCATCATCAAAGGAAGTCAGGACAGGAAATCAAGCAAGGCAGGAAACTGGAAGCAGAAGCTGATGCGGAGGCCATGGAGGTGTGCTGCTGACTGGCTTGCTCCTCATGACTTGCTCAGCCTGCCTTCTTATAGAACTTAGGGCCACAAGCTCAGGGGTGTCACCACCCACAATAGGCTGGGTTTCCCCCATAAATTGTTAATCAAAAAAATGCCCTACAAGCTTGCCTACAACCTGATCTTATGGAGGAATTTTCTCAGGCAAGGCTTCCTACTCTCTGTTGACTCTAGCTTGTATTAAGTGGACATAGAACTAGCCAGTACACCATTTAAGCAGTGTCAGGCTTGGATTCTATCTCAGGAAAGGGCCTTAAATTCAATATAGATAGTTGGTTACTCCTACTACTGTTATACCAGCATTTCTTTTTACCTCGAAGAATTTATAGCTGAGCTTGGTACTTACCTCTTGTATGGTAGTGTTCAGAGTATCTTCCTGTACCGTGAACACTGCTAATCAGTAGGTACCAGCTCAACTTCTCCATGTTCAATGAGTTATCTTGGTCTTCTCTTCAGCAATAGGGCTTTACCACAGTTTTTAGAGAGCAACCAGTAAATTTGCTAGTAGCCTAGATTGTTTGAGGGTTTCCATGGGGTACTGTTAGTGACCAACTCACTTGAATGTAACCCATTTCTTTTGGTGGCAAGAGATACGTAGTTTGGTTTTGATCTAGGAGAAAAAGAAGTCATTTCACTTTCCTGTCCCCACACTCTGCTTTCTGGTTCAGGCTAAAATCTCCTCATGAGATGATACATAGAGCTGTATCTCTTTCAGATGCGCGAGAGAGTTCTCTGATTCCAGTGGCCCCAACAAGACCATTAGATACTGGCTTGACATAAATTTAGGGGTGATGTCTTCATTTTCTTATGCATGTATGGCTCAAAGAAAGGACTTGCCAAACTGATCCCAGGACCTAATAAAGAAGGAAATGAAACTTTGTTAACTTCTCTTAGTTCCCCTTTCTCTCTCTCTCTCTCTCTCTCTCTCTCTCTCTCTCTCTCTCTCTCTCTCTCTCTCTGTCCCCCCTCCTCCTCCTTTTCCTCCTCCTCGTGTGTGTGTGTGTGTGTGTGTGTGTGTGTGTGTGTGTTTATGTGTGTGTTTGTAAGCCAGAGGACAATGTTGGGTGCCAGCCACTCTTTCTTATTTTATCTCATTTATTGAGACAGGGTCTGTTACTGAACCTGGAGTTATCAATTGGCCTAGGCTGACTGGCCAATGACTTCCAACGACCTATCTGTCTCCTATCCCTAGGGCAGCAGGTCTGGCTTTTTCATGGGTTCTCAGGACTGGAATTCAGGTTTCATGCTTTACTTACTGAGTCATCTGTCCAGGCATGTATTTGGAAGTTAAAAAACAATCCATTTCCCTCAAAGTCTGGTGCTCCTGTGATACCTCTTATTTCTAGAGTTTTGCCTATTTAACACTGCTTGTGACCAAGCTCACTTATAGAACAGGAAGAACAAAGCCTTGCATCTTATTTAGCAATAGTCATATGGGTCTGATGGTTGAGACTGCACATATAGGGTATCACATTTCATCTACAAATATTTATTTCATATCTATGATGTATCATCATGGTTATGGGTCCGTAGGGACTGTGGAGAGAATGAGAAAATCCTGAACTACATTATTGACATCTGAAAGCCTGGGAGGAAAGTGGTCATAAAATTGTTCCCATTAGTTCAGAATGAAGAGATTAATGATAATAATAGTAACATCTAACAAATGACTTACTAAGGAAATTGTGTTCCGATAAGAAAAAAATTGGGTAAAAGTCACAATTAGTTTGAAAACTGTGAAAATTTACATGACAGTGATTTTATACATGGCTACTTATTAAAAGAGGAACACCCACACTTCTCAGCGTGGCTCTGCTCCTCTTCAGATGGCGAAGCATTGCTGCTTTGCTTCACTTCTTCCCCAAGTTACAACATTTCCATGCATTTTATCCAAAGCACTAAAAATTTTTAGCTGCAGTAGTTCAAGCCAATGAAGCAAGGTCTAAAGATGCATTGTTAAAATAGTGTTTCATATAATTGGAAGGTACAGTTTCAAGGATGTTGGCAGTGAAAGAAAATTTAATTGCTTATTTCATTTATATCCATGACTGCTGACACAAAGAGATTAACTCCTTTGTTTCAAAAGTGGATGTTGCTTTTACAATTGTGTCTTGAAACATGTATTGAATTCAAGATTGTATTCCACTTAATGTTTGCCACCAAAACAGCAGAACGCTATTTTAGGTCACAGAGTACTTTTTGCCAGGCACTTTCCACTTATTTTTTAATATGATTTTCACAATGGTGGGGTGAAGCAAACTACCCTCTACTTATTGTCTCATCTATCCCTATAGCCAGCAAGGACTTAGATAATGCTCACTATGTACTAAGCACACTTATCAAGGTAATTATGATACTCAGCATGACTTGTGAGTGAAGAATGGAGTCCACCCAGCCACACCTCTTAAAAAGTTTCAGGAGGGGAAAGCTGCTTCTGGACTCAGTCCACCACTGATGTTAGTTCCGTTTCTGCTGCTGTAGTGCTGGAAGAAAGGCAATTATTTCAGATTTGGTTGTAATTTCCCAGGGTGCATGGGTTTAGTCTGCATGGGTTGAAGAAAGCCTCTGGCAGTGGGGGGGGGAGAGAGAGAGACAGAGACAGAGACAGAGATACAGAGACAGAGAGAGGGAAAGAAAGAGACAGAGACACAGAGATATAGAGAGAGACAGAGAGAGACAGAGAGAGGTGTCTAATTCAGGAGCTTGCTAGCAGGAGTAAATCAGACTATATTACGATGTGACAATATGGATATTAAGAGTGGTGTCACTGTGTATAACCAGGTAATGAAGTTGGACATATGAGTCACACATATTTGAGGAAAGCTTTCCTTTTTCTTTTAAAGTCAGGTTTCATATGGCCCAGGCTAGCCACTGCCTCCCAATGCCTAGGATTAGAGGTAAGGACTACCATGCCCAGTTTTATATAGTAAGGAAAATTGATCCAGAGCTTCCTACATTCCAGGTAAGCTCTTTAAGAACTGAACTACATCCCTCAGCCCTCAGACCCAGGTTTGTGTTACCTCCTCTGAGAGATTTTCTAACCATCTCTGGACATTATTTTTTTAATCTTAGAATTTGATTTGGCTTCTGCACACACACAGAAAGTCTATATAAAGTAGACTCCTTCTTGTAAGAGAAAAAAATGTTTCAATAAATAGTAAGGGTCATTCCAAGTTTTTCATTGACTCGTGTTCTTTGTTCTGGTGATAGTGTTCACAAATTCAGAGACAGTGTATCTCTGTGACTTAATTATGATGAGTGTAATAATGAAACTAGGTGGTTTTATTATGCCAGAGGAGATAATTAAATAGGGAATTGCACTATTATCTGGGCTTATAGTATTTACATCATGCTTATAAAAGATGATATTATGATTCCACTATATATTGCTCAGATAAAAATATTTGCAATCAATTCTCCAGATCAGTGGTCATTAAGGAATACATTAGATAATCACTTGAAGATGCTGGGACTTTTGTAAGCTCGATGGATGGCATAGACATCCCATCTGACTATTCGTTTTGCCAATAGATTGGCAGTTTTTCCTTGTCTCCACTTCTGCTGAAATAAACTTATCACTAAACCAGACAGAATAGGAGCATAGTGGCAGCTCGGCCTTAAATCTTCACACTTTTTCCCCATGTAAATCACATAACAGGAGGATAGATGAAAAAAATCTAGCCTCAAATTAGACCCTCAGCAAAGCCATAAAGCCACGACCTCTAAGCTGTAGCCTAAATAAATGAGATAACCTTTAACTTTGTGTCTTAGAAGAGTTATGAGGATGACATTGTGGATGAATAAACATGGGAAGTGCATAAAGACCTAGCAGTGGCAGATCTTATGACTCAAAAGCAAACAGTCACTTCCAAAGGAGCAAGGGTCTGTGTCAGGAAGAAATTCTGTAAGGTAGACTTTGGGAACAGGGTGTAATTGTTAAGAGAGGTGAGCAAAGATGTTGTGGAAAGCATCTAGGGAAAATCAGTAGGTGAATTAGCTCAGAAAATTCCTTTTTCTAAACAGGAGTAATGCTGTGGGGTTTAGACAAAGATACACTTTGTAGTATCAATGGCAGACAAAGGAATCAAGGGCAATTGGAGATGGGATAGAAGTTCTCCTGGAGCATCCTGGTACTGCAGGCCTATGGAGTGTGTAAGCCACACTGTGAACAGATGACTGCCTTAGCTCTAAAATTGAGGATCTCTTGAACAAAATATCCTGGAAAAGAATATCTGGAATTTCTTGCTAATAAGTGGTCCAGGAAAATCCAACTAATTTAAATGTGAGTAAGGACTAGATCAAACATATCATTAGGATAGAACTGGTGTCAGATGTATCTATTGGGGCTGGGCTCCCCATGATCCATTGATCTCAGCGCTGAGTCCAGTTGTGGTTTTCTGGAAAGAGAAGCTTCTTTATTCTTGGGTATAAAGAAAAGACTCAGAATATTGGTAGGAATTATGCTGGTCTAACAAAGTTGTCCTAGCACATTCTCTTCTAAGGTTCATGACCTCAGTAGCCCCAGGGAGCTGGGTAGGTTTCTAGTGCCAAGCTTCGTTCTCTCCTGTTGAGTGGACTTTGACTCCAATTAGATAGCTGTTGGTTACTGGCAACAGGTGAGTGCCACGTATATTTATTATATATTCACAGATTTATTGTAGCAATATTAATCAGAAACGAGAAGCTATCAGTTTGAGAGTCGAGGCATGGAAGGTTGGAGTTAGGCAACTTGGGGGTGGTTGGGGGAGGAAAGGGAAAAAGAATCATGATTTAATTATACATAAATAAAAATAAAAAATAAATTTGTCATAAATGTGTACAAAGGAGTATCTGAACAGCCGTATAGAGAAAAAATCATAAAAACTGTGTCTGTAGCAGGTGAAAATTACATATAAAGTTAAAAACTATAAATCAAAATTCTGATGAAATAAAAGGTAATGTAATAGTTATAGTGTTGAAGGAATAGCATGAAACAGAAGCAAAAGAAGTCAAGCAAGTACCGAGGAGTTGATAGCCGCATCAGATGAATGTTGGAGTAGAAGAAGTAAGGAGTGCCACAAAGAAAAAGAAGAACAAAATGATTCAGAAGTGATGATCAAGTTACAAGGAACACAACAGAGAGCTCATTTAAAAGGCTCAGCAACTGACATAGAAGATAGAAACGACAAAGAGAAGCAAGTGAAGGAAAAACACCTGGTAAGAGAACACAGAAGCTGAAGAAAGGTACGGGGGGGTGTACAGTAAACGCACAGCTGGGGCTTCTGAGGATTACCCAACACAATGCACTGCAACAAATACAGGAACCATAGCTAAGGAAAACCCTCTAGAGAAGAGAATCTGGGGTTTTTCATGGGAAGGGCACAATATTTCATGAGAAAATGACCCAGAATAATCACTGTCGGGATATGCTAGAGTAGCTTCTAAAGATAATCATTCCGTCAACAGATAAATGATTGTGCCATATGTAACTTAAGTTAGAGAAAATCAGACAGCCCTTGGATGTCTCTGTTGTTACATTACAGAATGACATAACAGCATCTAGGAGGTACCCAAGGAAAAGAGAAAATCCTGTGTTGCATCTAACCATTGTATAAGCTATGGCTATATAAAAGCTGGAATTTAGTAATAGTACAAGCTTTTCCTAAGACAGTTTACCAGAGGATGAAATGTGCTATACTAAATGATAGTGAGGAAAACTACAGGAAAAGTAAGCTTCAAACAGAGAAAGTTCTCAGAGAAAAACATAGGTGAAATAGGGCTTCATAGTTAATATTTACATGCAATGGACAGGTTAAGATGGGTTTGAGAAAGGACCTGATGTAGCTATCCTCTGATAGCCTTCCTCTAAGGGTCACTTTTTGGCTAGTACCTAGAGGCTTGATTTGAGAAGAGTCTGCCATTTGGAGATATGAAGACTGACTGTGTCTAAACTGTGAAACGCATTTTGTGTTAAGCACTTTTCTTTCTGGAAATCTGGAATTTTCCTGTGTGCTATGGAGAAGTTGCTATATGATCCACTTACTACTTATAAAAGTCTTGGGCACAGTCTCTTACAAGCTGGGCAGCATTTCTCATGTCATAGCTAGAGGAATTGTGTATGTCCCTACCTTATTTTGTTAAACTTATGGCTGGTTTTCCTCCAGTCTCTACCCCCTGTACATTTTCTCCTATCTTTCCACCCTAATAACTTACAGGACGAGTACAACGGAGTGCTCCATCCTGTGAGGTCTCTTTACGAGTCACTAAATTTAGGCAAGTGTTAGCAAACCCAAGGGCTGACTCAGGTTAGATTCAGGGTATCAGCGGTTACACAGTAATAAAACCCAAAACCTTCCTACGTGTTCAGAAGCATACTGTGGAAAGAATACAAGAGGTCTGTATAACAAAGACATCTGTGGACTCCTCCATCCCTCTCTCCTTAACATAACAACTAAAACCAGTGCTTATAAATGTGTTTGTGAATGTGCCTGTTCGCTTGTTAAAGAAAAATGGCCTCTAGATTGTGGTAAGAAAAGAGACTGAATTCTGTGCTTAATGTAACAGCCGTGTTTAGAACAGTTCAGAGGCAGTAAACATTGAAAGCACAATCAGATTTATACTGCTGAATGAAGTAAAAAGTAAGCAAAAGCTGCAATCTGAAAGATACTTTTCTTTCTTCCTTTTGCCAAAAAGAAATGTTTGAAGGGATAGACATAATGTTCTTGACTTTAGCAGTGCACAATGTTCGTGTGCATTGAAACAACCCATAGTATCCCACAAATATACACATTTTTTAAATTGGATATTTTTATTTACATTTCAAATGTTATTCCTTTTCCTGGTTTCTCATCCATAAGACCCCTATCCCATTCCCCTCCCCAACCACTCCCCTTCCCACCTCCCTGCCCTGACATTCCCTTACACTGGGGTATCCAACCTTGGCAGGACCAAGGGTCTCTCCTCCCGTTGGTGCCCAACAAGGCCATCTGCTGCTACATATGCAGCTGGAGCCATGGATCTGTCCATGTATACTCTTTGGATAGTGGTTTAGTCCCTGAGAGCTCTAGTTGGTTGGTATTGTTCTAATGGGGTTGCAAGCACCTTTAGCTCCTTCAATCCGCTCTCTAACTTTTTAGAGTTGGCTTTTTATAAGGAAAAAACAAGTGGGGTAGGGGACTTCAAAGCCAACTGTCAAACGTGTTTTCTTTACAAGGCATTTTACATGTTCCTTTGTTGTGATTTCTGGTAGGGGCACGAATGAGACTGGAAGGCATCGGCCATGGAGAGGACTCTCTTTTACTCATAGTTCCTCTTTTCCTTCCTTGGTTCTTCTCTCTGAGCAGTGGCAACTACTTCCTTTCTGCTTATTTGGAGTCTCTGTGGTTCAATTCTTCATGAAGCTGGCCTCTTGCTCTAACTTCCCAAGTTTCTCTCTCTCTCTCTCTCTCTCTCTCTCTCTCTCTCTCTCTCTCTCTCTCTCTCTCTCTTCCATCTCCCTAAGGTTGAACCAGCTTCTGTGTTATCCTTGTGCTTCAGTGTCCTGGCATTTTAATAACTGTGCAACTGACTTCCTATGTTTTTTTGAATTCACTGTGTTGAAATACATCCTGTGTATTTCTGCTAGACTCATTGCTCTGTGTTTTAGTTTCTTCAGATGTGAAATGGAGATAATGATTATGAACTAGACGGTTATGCAGAATAAGTTAGTTAATACATATAGATCCTTAGAACAATTTGGTTACAGTAAAACACATAGATACACATGTACATATGATATATAAAATATAACGTATATAATATATCATCTATACATTCATGTATATTATATATACATAATAGAGGTATATATATATGGGTATATATATACATATATACATGTACTGTTACTGTTGAAAATAGAAATATTTTAAATAGTTGGTTAATAAAGGTATTTACCAACCCTTTTTGCTTCCTTACAGAAAAATGTCTAGCTTAGGCAAATTTACAGAGGACTTTTTCTAAACATATAAAGTGTAAACACTGAGAAAAAGGTAAAAACTCCGAAACTGCTAATTTTAACTTGTGACATGGCTATAACATTGTAACACAGCTTAAGAAATATTTTTATAAAACATTATGGTATTGTTACATTAAACAATGCAACAATTTCCTAGTAAGGCATGAACAAGGAAAATATGAATACACTAAGGAGTAGCACATACACATGACCAAGTCAGAAATTCAAGTTTCCCTGAAGTCATGGCCTCATGGTTAGACATTCTAGGAATCACTGTATTAACCAGTGTAATTGCATTTCAGAGGCCCAGGGCTTGTTGGATGTGTGGTTTACTTCTCTTCCCTATTTATATTCAATCCCATGGATCCAAGTTTTCTGAACTTGAAATGCTTTCCCAGCCTGGCCTGTTTTCATACAGCTCTCAAGCTAGGAGTGGTTTTTAGGGCCAGCAAGACGTAGCCAGTAGAGGTTTTTGGTGTCCAGGCCTGTCAAAGTGAGTTTGGTTGCCAGAACCCAACTGAAGGTAAAGATGGAGAGAGAAATGACTCTAGGGCTGTCTTCTCACCTCACACATCCACTGTAGCATGCACGTGCACAGACGTTGGTGTGCACATACAATAATTAAAACTTTAAAAAGAATTTTAAAATTCCCTTCCGTGTTGTACAAAAGCGAAGGGGAGTAAACAAAACCACCAACAGAGATGGAGTCATCGTTCCATGTGACTCGAGGACCTAAACCGTTTACTGCTCACCCTCCTTCCTAAAGGGCTCCACTGGCCTTCGGATTCAATAGGAATAGACCAACTTAAATTTACATATTGCTGTTTTTTATTTAATGTATTCATGAGGGGTACATAGATTTTCAGTACTCCAATCCACAAACTTCATGAAATGATCACAGCCATTTAAACAGCATTGAGATAAACAGTATAATTTGTTCCCACTCTCTTCTGAGTTCTGCAAACACATACCCACATCTTCACTCTGCCACAGTCTTTAGGCGCTTCTGAAAAGAATGCTTCTCATATTCTTATTTCACCCACCTTTATCAATTTTCTGCCCACCAGAAGGAAAAGTGTCTTAACTTTATCATTATCTTGCTCGATTTCTTTTTAACAATTTGAAAGCTTTACCAGCAAAGAGAACTCAAAACTACATCAAGTCCAGCAACATGAAGCTAACTGAATTGTGTAGGATGGCAATGTTTTTTTCTCCCTATACAGAGGGAACATAACAGTGAGAAATAACATAGTACTTCACTTTAAATAGATCGGAGAGAATGACACTTTGTGTCTTCAAGGTAGCATGCACACAATGGAATGGGCAAGTTGCTATGGAAACAAATGAATGACGGGAAAAACAGTCACATAAATTTATATAATTTGTGGGTTTCTGAGAATTTTCAGCTCTAAGTTTATAATACACAGAACTTTTTACCAATAGGGCATTTCTCTTTCTGGTAAACATATTTTTTTTGTCTGTATATGCTGCAATACTTCTACTGATTGAATTACTTTAAAAAGTCTAACTGATTGATTAGAACTTATAAAGCTTAAATTATGTTTGCTATTTTTGTGATTTGCTTTTTGTTCTGTTTTGTGTGTTTGTATGTATGTATGTGTGTATAAGTATGTGTGCTTGTGTGGGGTGTGTATGTTTGTGTGTCGGGTGTGTGTGTATGTGTGTGGGATATGTGTGTGTCTGCATGTGTTTGTGTGTGGGGTATGTGGTGTGTGTGTGTGTGTATGTGTGTGTTCGTGTTTGAGAGGAGGACTCACTATGTAGGCCAAGATGCTCTTGAACTTGTGATCCTTCTTCTCACTCAGGTTCCCACTCCACTTACTGTCAATGCAATTGACAGTTAATAATTAAAATTCTTAGATTAAAATTTACCACAGTAATTAAAATGTAGCACCGATAAGTAATATGTGGAGAAATGAGAACACTAGTCTAGAAACTAATACATTAAAATGCTAAGTTTTGACTCCAAAATGGATATGAAACCAGTATGGAAGCAATGGTAAGAACGTATATTCTGATGGAAGAAATCTATGCCTTAGCCCACTGATATTCTCGTGTGTTTTTCCAAAACAAAAATAAACATGAATTCACAGTTTCACTAAGCATTTATCCAAAACCTTCTTGTTCTCAGAATTCTTCCAGGTACTGGGAGTAGGTCAGATAATTAAATCTGTTGAGCAAAATCCCTGTTCTCAAGGCAGACTAGACAGGTGAGCAACACGCATATTAGTTGATAGTAGTCAGTGCCCAATGAGAATCAAGCAGAGGGCTTGTTTACTGATGAGAACGTATGGCAGTCCTCCTGGGGAGCTTATGATTGATCTCAATTCTGCATGGCTAAGTGCATGAAGACAGCAGGAACACCCAGGTGAAGACAACATGGGCAGAAACAAGATAGAAATGATCTTTTCTGAGAGTTAGGATGCGTTTTTCACTCAGTACTCGGACCACTGGGCTGTTGGCCATTTGGAGTAAAGTATTCAATGGAAAGAAGAGTGTTGCCTTTCACCTCTCTGTAGCCACAGCTCAGATTCTTCACGATCTTTTATTATCAGACAGAAAGAAGATTCACAGCAGCATCCTCTGCCTCCTCCTAGTCTGCATTTCCCTCCTCCCTCCCTCTCCTTCCCCTTCTGTTCCTCTGTTGCCTCAGTCCTTCCCTTTCTCCTGTCCTTTCACCCTCCCTTCCAACCCCAAGCATCTGTGAAGCGGCCTGGTTGTGGCGCATACACAGCAAAGTCACGGCGAAGGATGTTTAAAGCAAACAGATCCATTACTTAGAGCTCATGGAGAACAGGTGGTCCTCAGCCAACGAACTCAAATGCACAGCTTGTTTCAGCCTTGGCTGATTTTCTTTTTCTGAGGCAGAATTGAAAAGTTCCAGATTCCCCAATTTCAAAAACACAATAACCTCTTCTGTTTGTTTCACTTATTATAGCAAATGTCTCATTTGTGAGATCAACATGTCTGGCATGCGCACTCCGAGGTGGGAGTGTGGGGGAAAGTGTTATGCCAACAGTGAGGGGGGAACTAAACTTTGTTCTCTGCGCATGAAAATAATGACTAATTCCTTTACACCAGGGCTGTCCTTTAGAATACTAGTGTTGAAAACCCAGCTCACTGGTGGGGAGTAAATAGACATGTGAACAATGCGACAAGAAGAGGCACAGAGCAGATTACATGCTAGGGAGGATATGAAAACTGCCCACAGTTCATAGCAAATCCTTCATGAAATATATTTTAGAATACTTGGACAAGAAGGTAGGGAAGAATTACCTTGTTAGATTACGGAAGATTAAACACAGCTGTTGAGGCAAAGGCTGTAACTCAGTGGGTCGACTGCTTGGGTACAGCACTGTGTTTGATTCCCAAGGTTGTACAAACCAGGCATGATGGTGCATGCCTGTTATCCCAGCACTGTGGATGTGGAGGTAGGAGGATCGGCAGTTCAAGGTGGTCCTCAGGAGTTCAAGACCAGCTTGGGCTATATGAGATCCTCTTTCCAAAAACCTCAATAAGGGGCTGGAGAGGAAATGGTTAATGCTTTTGTAGAAAACTAGGATTTGGATTTTAGCATCCTCTTTTGGCTCCTTACAGCTGCTTGTAATTTCAGTTCCAGGACATCTGAGGTCCTGTACTGGTCTCTTTGGACCCCTGGAATGTACCTGGTACACATGCAACACACACACACACACACACACACACACACACACACACACTTTTACATTTAAATAAATAATATAAACTGTTAGTTGAGTCAGCACCATTTAGATACCATTATTATTATTAAACCTATTGTTTTAACTAATACTATGTGTGGGCCTCTATATCATGGGACTGGGGCCGAAGAGATGGCATGGTGTATGAGCCCAAACTGCTCTTGCACAGGATTGGAGTTCAGTTCCCAGGACCCACATCAGTTGGCATTCAGCCACCTGTGACACCAGCTCCAGGGAATCATCCTCTTTTGTCCTCAATGTGTGCCTGCACATGTCTACATGTACACACAGAGATACGCATACATGTAAACACACATAAATAAAAAAGTAATGACTGTAAAACAAGAAATTTTACAGAGCTAATGAAAGGGTTAACTGACCCTACCCAAATCCCTATTAGCCAATGAGAAATACCGACAGTTTATTTATTACACATATAGGTCAATATAAATATATTTTGCTTCATTACAATTAATAGCCAGATATACATGTCCTGTCTATTTTCATTAAGGACTAGTGGAATCTTTTGCTTTGCTCTGTCATGAAAAGGGCCCTGCTTTGGGCTGTCCCTCATTTTTATTTCTTCATATCTCTGTTGGTGTACAGCACATACCAGTTGGCCATGAGAAAAGCTGCCTCACTGCATGACAAAGTGTAAGACCAAGCAGGAGAATCTTAGTCTCTGCTTCTCCTCTCCTTGTGTGCCATTCATTCTCCCTTGGCCTCTGGAACCATCTGTATCCAGTTAATAGCAAAAGGAGGAAAATGGACGATATTATCTCATATCCATACCAAGCAGGAGGTGGTGGCAAGAAGTCACTCATACAGCACTGAGGGGGAGCTTCCTCCAGCCTCTTTTTAGATGCAAAGGAAAAGTCAGGCCCCAAGGGGAGGTGTTCGAGTCATCTATAGTAAAGAGCTGATATTTGCTTTGTAACTTATCATGGGGCCAGCATTTTCAAAATGCAAGTAAAATTTATTCTATGGGAAAAAATAAATTTGAAAACATACAAAATACAATTTCCATCTTTAGCATCTTACTATAGAGCTGGCTTGGAACTCACTATATAGAGCAGGCTGGCCTCAACTTTCAACAGCCTCTGTCTCCCGAGTGCTGGGATTAAAGTAATATATTAACTATCATGCCAGGCCACAAATCCCATTTTAACTTAAAATTTAACAGACAACAATACTTGGTCAAAATTCTCTACATTCCCTTAAACTTTGTATGATGACACTTATTTTTGTCATGACAACCAATGAAGAGTTTGTGGATGGGTACTGGTCCACGACTCATGCTCTAAGTAGCACTGCCTTATACGGTAGAAAGGAATGCATTTACTCTATAGATGGCATTTCTGGCTCACTGAGATAGCACTTACAAACTCTTGTCATCACCGTTTGATATAATCACTTGTTTGACATTTATCTTTCTGCTTTTTAGATGCAGACCTCTGGGAGGGCAGAGATCGTGTGCTTTGTTTATGGCCCTGTCCTCAGCGCTATGCTGAATGCTTGGCATGCAGTTAGAGGTTAGTAAACACACACCAAAACTCCACTCTCAGCCTGTACCGAGTGTGTCCCTATGAAAAGATGTTTATACAGAGTGCGTGACATTAATTTATCTAACAAAAACCCCGTTGCTTTCTTCCATGGATTAAATGGTTTCCTATGTCATGTATATCGAAGAGCATGTTGTGTATCTCCATAATGCAGAAAAGAGGGATTTCCTTGGGACAATGGACCTAATGAAATGATAGGCAAGTGGCTGTCATTTAGATAGCTGGCCTTGGTTATAGCAAGAGTGGTGACAATCATTGTCAAAATCCAGTGCAGAGGAAGAATGATTTTTACTAAATCATTACTAAATAAGAATAAAGAGAAACATCTTGTCCTGTATGTAGAACACTGAGAAACCCGGGGAACATCTGCTTAGTTCTTTAACTGGGGAGATCAGAAACAAGATATAGGCGGCGGTTACTGAAGGCACGCAGCCACGGCAGACAGGTTGTTGCTAAGAGGGTAAACTTCGTTGTTATTAAACTGCGGAATTTCAAAAAAAATGGTCCTGCTAGTCAAGCAGGCATCTGATAAAAGGCTTGAGGTGATTGTTTGTAATTTTGTCCCAACAGCTGGGAAACTGATGGCTTTTGAAAAAATTATTTTATTTATTCACATTCTTGTCCTTGCCCCCTCTTGTTCCCCCCTCCCACAGTTTCTCATCCCATTCCTCCTCCTGCTGCTTCGAAGAGGGTGCTCCTCCCCACTAGGCTTCCCCCTTCTCTGGGACCTCAAGTATCTCGAGGATTAAGCACATCTTCTCTTACTGAGGCTTGACCAGGCAAACTTCTGCTATATTTGTGCCAGGAGCCTCCAACCTGCCTGTATGCTCCTGGTTGGTGTCTCAGTCTTTGAGAGCTCTCTGGGGTCTGGGTAAGTTGAGACTGCTGGTCTTCCTATGGGGTTGATCACTCCTTCAGCTTCTTCGATCCTACCCCTAATTCAACCATAGAGGTCCCTAACTTCAGTTCAATGGTTGGGTGTAAGTATCAACTTCTGCTTGGGTATATCAGCTGCTGATAAGGCCTCTCAGAGGACAGCTATGCCAGGCTCCTGTCTGTAAGCACATCATAGCATCAGTGATAGTGTCAGGCTTGGTGCCCTCCCATGAAATGGATCCCAAATTTCCATGGACCCTGAAGTTCTTTTAGGAATAGTTCTGGGTCAGAAAATTTGACTGTGGGTTTAGTAAACCTGTCCCTCTGCGTGAGGCCTTGTCTATCTACTTGACTCTTCAGTTCCCTCTCCTCATTGTTTGGTATTTTGGCTAAGGTCACCCCCACTGAGTCCTTAGAGTCTCTCACCTCCCAGATCTCTGGTACTTCCTAGAGGTACCTCTAACTGCCACAGCACCCTCCCCCGATGCCCTCTAGGCTTCCTGGGCCCCATACCTGATCTTATTCCCCTTCCTGCTTTCTTCTTCCACCCAGCTCTCTCCCTCCTTTTAACTCCCCTGATTATTTCCTTCCCCTTCTAAGTGGGATTGGAGCATCCTCACTTGGGCCTTTCTACTTGTTACACTTCTTATGGTCTGTGGGTTATATCCTAGGTATTCTGTACTTTTTTGCTAATATGCACTAATCAGTGAGTATGTCCTTTTAGATCTGAGTTACCTCACTCATGGTGATATTTTCTAGTTCCATCTACTTGCCAGCAAAATTCATGATGCCCTCGTTTTAGTAGCTAAATATTAATCCATGTGTGAATTCACATAGTCTGTATTCATTCTCTGGTTGAGGGACATCTGGGTTGATTCCAGCTTCTGGCTATTACAAATAAGACTGCTATGATCATGGTGGGGCACATGTTCTTGTGGTATGTTGGGACATCTTTTGGGACTATGCCCAAGAGTGGTATAGCTGGGTCCTCAGGTAGAACTATTTCCAATTATCTGAGGAACCACCAGATTGATTTCCAGAATGGTTATACCCACCATCAGTGGAGGAGTGTTCCTCTTTCTACACATCCTCGCCAGCATGTGCTGTCACTTGATTTCTTTAATCCTAGCCATTTTGATTGATGTGAGATGGAATCTCAGGGTCATTTTGATTTGAGTTTCTCTGATGACTAAGGACTTTGAACATTCCTTTAAGTGCTTGTCAGCCATTTGAGATTCTTCTGTTGTGAATTCTCCATTTACCTTTGTAGCCCATTTTTAATTGGGTTATTTGGTTATTTGGAGGTTAACTTCTTGAGTTCTTTACATATTTTGGATATTAGCCTTCTGTCAGATGTAGGGTTAGTGAAGGTTTGTTTCCCAATCTATAGGTTGCTGATCTGTCCTATTGATGGTGTCTTTTGCCTTACAGAAGCTTTTCAGTTTCATGAGGTCTCATTTATCAATTGTTGATCTTAGAGCCTGAATCATTGGTGTTCTGTTCAGGAAGTTTCCCTCTGTGCCAATGTGTTCAAGGCTCTTTCCCATTTTCTCTTCTATTAGATTCAGTGTATCTGGTTTTATGTGGAAGTCCTTGATCCACTTGGACTTGAGTTTTGTGCAGGGTGATAAGTATGGATTTATTTTTATTTTTCTACAGACAGACTGTGAGTTACACCAGCACCATTTATTCAAGATGCTTTCTTTTTTTCACTGTATGTTTTTGGCTTTTTTGTTAAAGATCAAGTGTCCATAGGTTTACTTCTGGGCCATTGATTCTATTCCATTGAACACCCCCTCATGTTAAAAGTCTTGGAGAGATCAGGAATTCATAGCATATATCTAAACATAATAAAAGCAATGTATAGCAAACCAACAGCCAACATCAAATTAAATGAAGAAAAACTTGTAGCAATCCCACAAAAATCAGGGACTATACAAGGTTTTTCACTCTTTCCCTATCTATCAATATAGTACTTGAAGTTCTAGCTAGAGCAATTAGACTACAAAAGGAAATCAAGGGGGTACAAATTGGAAAGTAAGAAGTGAAGGCATTACTATTTTCAGATGATATGATAGTACCTCCCAAAATATCACCAGAGAATTCCTATAGCTGATAAACAACTTCAGCAAAGTGGCAGGATATAAAATTAACTCAAACAAATTAGTAGCCTACCTTTACACAAATGATAAAAAGGCAGAGAAAGAAATAAGGGAAACGACACCCTTCACAATAGCCATAAACAATATAAAAATACTTTGGTGTAACTCTTACCAAGTCTGTGAAAGATCTGTACAAAAAGAACTTCAAATCCTTGAAAAAATAAATTGAAGAGGACCTCAGAAGATGGAAAGATCTATTCTCATGGATTGATAGGATTAACATAGGGAAAATGGCCATCTTACCGAAAACAATCTACCAGTTCAATGTAATCCCCATCAAAATTCCAACACAATTCTTCACAGACGAGGAAAGAACATTTCTCAACTTCATATGGAAAAACAAAACAACCCACGATAGCCAAAACTATTCTCAACAATAAAAGAACTTCTGGGGGGGGGGAATTACCATCCATGACCTCAAGCTGAATTATAGCGCAATAGTGATGAAGACTGCACGGTATTCGTACAGAGACAGACAGGTTGATCACAATGATGGCTTTTTAAGGAGAAAAGCTAAGTGACTTAGCTTCTGTTTTGTTTCTCAGAGTCTTTCTTAAGAGTCTGCCTTTGACATGTAGAAAGAACCATGTGCTCAAGAAGCATGCATGATAGAAAACAGTGGGCTGCATGTGTCAGGTACTTGATAGTTTACTCTGTTTCCTCATTAACCCCATAATATTTCAAAAGGAGGAATGTGTATATTTTGTACTCCTTATGTAAGAAAATAAACCCACATACAGGTGAGTAGTTTTTAGGTGTCCCAGAGCTTTAAGTATAGGAGACTTATCAACTGGTTAATAACTTTCTCTTTAAAAATATACAAAACAAAGAAAGAATATTAAAAGCAGTAAGGGAAAAAGGTCAAGTAACATATAAAGGCAAACCTATCAGAAATACACCAGACTTCTCACCAGAGACTATGAAAGCCAGAAGATCCTGGGCAGTTATTATACAGACTGTAAGAGAATACAAATGCCAGCCCAGGCTACTAAATCCAGCAAAACTCTCAATTAATATAGATGGAGAAACAAAGATATTCCATGACAAAACCAAATTTATACAATATCTTTCCACAATCCAGTCCTACAAAGGATAATAGATGGAAAAGTCCAACACAAGGAGGGAAACTACACCCTAGAAAAAGCAAGAAAGTAATCTCCTTGCAACAAAACCAAAAGAAGAGAGCCACACAACCTCACCTCTAAATACGAAAATATCAGGAAGCAACAATCACTATTCCTTAACATCTTTCAACATCAATGTACTCAATTCCCCAATAAAAAGACACAGATTAACAGACTGAAAATGTAAAGAGGACCCAGCATTTTGCTGCATACAGGAAACACACCTCAGAGACAAAGACAGATACTACCTCAGAGTAAAAGGCTGGAAAACCACTTTCCAATTAAATGGTCTGAAGAAGTAAGCTGGAGTAGCCATTCTAATATCAAATAAAATCAACTTTCGACCAAAAGTCATCAAAAAAGATAAGGAAGGACACTTCATATTCAGCAAAGGAAAAATCCACCAAGATGAACTCTCAATCCTAAATACATAGATACAAATACAAGGGCACCTACATTCATAAAAGAAACCTTACTAAAGCTCAAAGCATACATTTCATCTCACACAATAATAGTAGGAGATTTCATCAATAGACAGATCATGGAAACAGAAATTAAGCAGAGACATAGAGAAACTAACAGAAGTTATGAACCAAATGGACTTAACGGATATTTAGAGAACATTCTATCCTAAAACAAAAGGATATACCTTTTTCTCAACACCTCATGGTACCTTCTCCAAAATTGGCCATGTAATTGGTCACAAAACAGGCCTCAACAGATACAAGAGGATTGAAATGATCCCATGCATCCTATCTGATTACCATGGACTAAGGCTGGTCTTCAATAACAACAAAAATGATAACGACCAATGATAACTTGGTCAAGGAAGAAATAAAGAAATTAAAGACTTTTTAGAATTTAATGAAAATGAAGGCACAACATACCCAAACTTATGGGATACAATGAGAGCAGTGCTAAGAGGAAAACTCATAGCTCTGAGTGCCTCAAAAAAGAAACTGGAGAGAGCATCCACTAGCAGCTTGACAGATGAGTGAAAGCTCTAGAATAAAATGAAGCAAATACACTCAAGAGGACTAGATGGCAGGAAATAATCAAACTCAGTGCTGAAATCAACCAAGTAGAAACAAAAAGAACTATATGAAGAATCAATCAATCAATCAATCAATCAATCAAACAAACAAACAAACAAACAAACAAACCAGGAGCTGGCCCTTTGAGAAAATCAACAAGAAAGATAAACCCTTAGCCAGACTAACCAGAGGGCACAGATAGTGTATCCAAATTAACAAAACCAGAAATGAAATGGGAGATATAACAACAGAATATGAGGAAATTCAAAAAATTATCAGATCCTACTACAAAAGCTTATATTCAACAAAACTGAAAGATCTGGATGAAATGGACAATTTTCTAGACAGATACCAGGTACCAAAGTAAATCAGGATCAGATAAACCATCTAAACAGTCCCATAACTCCTAAAGAAATAGAAGTAGTTATTAAAATCCCCCCTCCCAAAAAAGCTCAGGTTCAGGTGGTTTTAGTGCAGAATTCTATCAGACCTTCATAGAAGACCTCATACCAATAGTGTCCAAATATTCCATAGAATAGACACAGAAGGAACACTACCCAATTCCTTCTATGCAGCCACAATTATGCTTATACCTAAACCACACAAAGATCCAATAAAAAAAGAGAAATTGAGACCAAGTTCCCTTATCAATATTTGACGCAAAAATACTCAATAAAATTCTCACAAACTGAATTTAAGAACACATCAAAACGATCATCCATCTCATGATTAAGTAGGCTTCATTCCAGGGATGCAGGAATGGTTTAATATATGGAAACCCATCAACATAATTCACTATGTAAACAAACTCAAAAGCAAAAAACCATATGATCATCTCATTAGATGCTGAGAAAGCATTTGACAAAAATCAACACCCCTTCATGTTAAAAGTCTTGGAAAGATCAGGAATTCAAGGCCCATACCTAAACATAGTAAAAGCCATATACAGCAAACCAGTAGCTAACATTAAACTAAATGGAGAGAAACTAGAAGCAATCCCACTAAAATCAGGGACTAGACAAGGCTGCCCACTCTTTCCCTACTTATCCAAGTAGGGAAAAGTACTTATAGTACTTGAAGTCCTAGCCAGAGCCAGACAACAAAAGGAGGTCAATGGGATACAAATTGGAAAGGAAGAAGTCAAAATACCACTATTTGCAGATGATAAAAGTTCCACCAGAGAACTACTAAGCCTGATATACAATTTCAGCAAAGTGGCTGGGTATAAAATTAACTCAACCAAATCAGTATCCTTCCTCTACTCAAAGGACAAACAGGCTGAGAAAGAAATGAGGGAAAGGACACCCTTCACAATAGTTACAAATAATATAAAATACCTCGTTGTGACTCTAACCTACCAAGTGAAAGATCTGCATGACAAGAACTTCAAGTTTCTGAAGAAAGAATTTGAAGAAGATCGCAGAAGATGGAAAGATCTCCCATGCTCATGAATTGTTACTATTAGTTTAGTAAAAATGGCCATTTCTTCAAAAGCCATCTACAGATTCAATGCAGTCCCCATCAAAATTCCAACTCAATTCTTGATACAGATAGAAAGAGCAATTTCCAAATTCATCTGTAATAACTAAAAAACAGGATAGGGACAGCTATCATCAACAATAAAAGAACTTCTGGTTGAATCACCATCCCTTGCTTCCAGCTATATTACAGAACAATAGTGATAAAAACTGTATAGTATGGGTACAGAGACAGGCTGGTAGATCAATGGAATAGAATTGAAGACCCAGAAATGAACCCACACACCTATGGTCAATTGATCTTTGAAAAGGAGCTAAAAACATCCAGTGGAAAAAAGATAGCATTTTCAACAAGTGGTGCTGGTTCAACTGGAGGTCAGCATGTAGAAGAATGCAAATTGACCCATTCTTATCACCTTGTACAAAGCTTAATTCCAAGTGGATCAAAGACCTCCACATAAAACCAGATACTCTCAAACTAATAGAAGAAAAATTGGGGAAGAGCACTAGGGAAACTTTTCTGAACAGAACACCAATGGTTTCTGCTCTAAGATTAAGACTTGACAAATGGGACCTCACAAAAATGCAAAGCAATGTACCTTGTCATAAGGAAAAAACGGCAACCAACAGATTGGGAAAAGCTTTACCAATCCTACATCTGATAGAGGGCTAATATCCAATATATATAAAGAACTTAATAAGTTAGAGTCCAGAGAGACAAATAACCCTATTAAAAATGGGTTAAACAAATAATTCTCAGCTGAGGAATATCGAATGGCTGAGAAGTACCTAAAGAAATGTTCAACATCCTTAGTCATCAGGGAAATACAAATCAAAACAACCCTGAGATTCTACCTCACACCAGTCAGAATGGCTAAGATCAAAAACTTAGGTGACCACAGACGCTGGCGAGGATGTGGATAAAGAGGAACACTCCTCCATTGTTGGTGGGATTGCAGACTGGTACAACTACTCTGGAAATCATTATGGAGATTCCTTAGAAAATTGGACATAGGACTACCTGAAGACCCAGTTATACCACTCCTGCGCATATACCCAAAAAATGTTCCAACATGTAACAAGTACACATGCTCCACTGTGTTCACAGTAGCCTTATTTATAATAGCCAGAAGCTGGAAAGAACCCAGATGTCCTTCAACAGAGGAATGGATATAGAAAAAGTGGTACATCTACACAATGGAATATTACTCAGCTATCAAAAACAATGACTTCATGAAATTAATAAGCAAATAGATGGAACTAGAAAGTGTCATACTGAGTGAGGTAACCCAATCACAAAGAAACACACATGGCATGCACTCATTTATAAGTGGATATTAGCTCAAAAGCTTGAATTGCCCAAGATACAATCCATAGATCACATGAAGTTTAAGAAGAAGGACAACTAAAGTGCAGATCCTTCAGTCCTTCTTAGAAGGCGGAATAAAAATATTCATGGGAGGAGATATGGAAACAAAGTTTTGAGCAGAGTCTGAAGGCATGATCATTCAGAGCCTGCCCCAACTCACACACACACACACACACACACACACACACACACACACACACATACACACACACATACACACACACATACAGCGGCAAACCTAGAAAATATTGGTGAAGCCAAGATGTGTATGCTGGTAGGAGCCTGCTATAGCTGTCTCCTGAGAGGCTCAGCCAGAACATGACAAATACAGAGGTGAGTGCTAGCAGCAAACCATTGAACTGAGAATGGGGTCCCTATTGGAGTAGTTAGAAAAAGATTTCAATGAATTTAAGGTTAACTTTACCCCATTAAAAACAACAATACCAACCAACCAGAGCTCCCAGGGACTAAACCACTATCCAAAGAGTACACATGGACAGAACCATGGCTCCAGCTGCATATGTAGCAGAGGATGGCGTTGTTGGGCACCAATAGGAGAAGAAACCCTTGAACCTGCCAAGGCTGGACCTCTCTGTGTAGCAGAATGTAAGGGCGGGAAGGGGGAGTGATTGGAGAGAGGGAACACCCTCATAGAAGAAGAGAGAGGAGGGTTGGGATAGAGGACTTATGGATGGGAAACCAGGAAAGGAAATAACATTTGAAATATAAATAAAAATATACAAAAACATATATTTATCTTGTGTATGTGTGTGTGTCTGTGTGTGTGTGAGTGTCTGTGTGTGTGTCTGTGTGTCTGTGTGTCTGTGTGTGTGTGTCTGTGTGTGTATCTGTGTGTGTGTCTGTGTGTGTGTGTGTGTGTCTGTGTGTGTCTGTGTGTGTCTGTGTGTCTGTGTGTGTGTCTCTGTGTGTGTATGTGTGTGTGTGCATGGTGGGGGTATATATGTGTGTGGGCACATATTCCAGTCTACGTGGAGGTGAAGAACAATTTGTTGGAATTGATTCTTTTCTTCCACCATGTGGGTCCTAGAGATTTGACTAAAGTTGTCAGCTTAGGCAGTAATCAAGGCCTTCATCCAATTAAGCTACCACAATGACCTTCACATTTAATATTAAATCTGGTCACACCAATATTAATCCTCCCCCTAAGCAAGCCTCAAAGATCTCCTAACCTTAGAAAGAATAATATCTTCAGCAAGCAAGGTTTTCTTCTGGAATCTCTAAGTTCTGCTGGGCTATACGGTGTCATACCATATTGTATTTGTTTATTATTTTAGTTTATTTCAATTTTTTGTCTTTTGAGTCATGAGATAAAATCTTATCATATAGTCCAAGCTGGTCTAGCAGCTTGTCTGCTTCAAACTGCCATAAACTGGCATACAGACCTATGTTCCCTCACCCAGCTTCATATTTTGTTACTTGATTTTGATAGCAAGTTTTTGTTTGTTTGGCTTGGTTTGGTTTGATTGACTGTTTATTGGGCTAGCAAATGTTAGTACAGTTATGGGTTCACACAGTATTTTTTTTTTTAAGAACCCTTGTACTTCAGCGTCAAAGGAACAAGAGAGTCATAGGAAACTATATTGGCATTATTCAGGATGTCTTTGTCAAATTGTTTTTACACATATTACCCTTAGGAGAAGTTCTTGAGCTACAGAGAAAAATGTCAAATTGTAGGAGCAATAAACCAGCATAATGCAATAAACATGCATTAGAAGATGTTTATGAAGACATCATTCTGATAAAATAAAAGTTATGGCTGCAAGAAAGGAAATGACGGCAACTCAGTGACTCACTTTGCGACAATAAATGTGCTTTAAACTCTTAAGGTTCTGCAGCATGCTGTGGGGGTTCCCTATTGCATAATCTCATTGACTTAGTGTGCTGCAATTTTGCTTGTCTCCTGTGATATGACCAGCTTAGATTAATGTCTTTCTTTCCTTACTGTGTATTCTGCCCATGTGGCAGGTGTTGCCCCACTAGATAGCCATTTTTCTGAGGGTGTTGGGGAAGGGATGGACAGCCCCAGGCACCTTGTGTGGCTTGAGTGCAAAGCACAATGTATGCTTGATCCACGGGGAGAAATGAATTGTGTTTACAAAGTTAAGATGAAACTTAACAGAAAAGGAAAATTTTAAGATTTATTCCCCACACCAGATAAATCAACAGCTTCTTGGACCACCCCATGACATAACGCTTACAACAGTATTTGTTGTTTGTTTTGTTTTGTTTGTGAAACCTAAAGGCCCTGAATGAATATTTGCTGAGTGCATAAAAAACATTTTAGCAAAGTGAAAAAATGGAGACAGTGGAGTTGAAAATTCTATTATTGTTTCCTTCCAGGTGTACTACTTCCCCAGCTGTGTGTGTGTGTGTGTGTGTGTGTGTGTGTGTGTGTGTGTGTGTGTGTGTGTGTGTGTGTGTGTGTGTGTGTGTGTGTGTGTGTGTGTGTGTGTGTGTGTACTAGTGAAGGTACATTCTTGCTATGATACACATGTGGAAGTTAGAAAACAATTTTCAGGAGCTCGTCTTTCCTTCCATATGATTTCCGGGATTGAAGTCAGGTCACCAGGCCTGTGTGTCAAGTGCTTTTATACATTGCCACCAAGCCAGGTCAGCTTCCCTTGAAGGTAGAAGAAGCAATGTAGAGTGATATATGTGAAAAAGGCCATCGACATTTTCTGACAACTTTAGATGCAGAATTAATAAGGATTATAGTGAGTTATACAATTTGTAGTCCTTCAAATCAAACCCAGGACCTTGTGCATTATAGGCAAGTGCTTACATCCTCAGCTCTATAGAGGGTCTTCTAAAATTCTTCTTTTTTCCCCTAAATTTATTGATATATAGTTAACAGATAAAACTGAGTAAATAGGATACTATTTTGCATGTGTATACACCTGTATACATGCATGTATCATATCTAGTTGACATTCACTTTAAAAAAGTAGATTCACCTTTCTATCACCTCATAGTAGTTACCACATATGCTCAGAATATTGATCTATTCTCATGGAAATTTCCAGTTTGCAAGGCAGCATTATTAGCTTGGTGGTAGAGCTAGGGTTCAGTAAGATCATATCAATAGTCTAGTGCCACTTAGGTTTGTCAATGTTGTTGTATGTGGTATAGAAAGGATATAGGATTATATTCTCATAAGCAAATGTAATTTAGTATGATAAGGGATATGTATGTATGTATGTATATACGTATGTATGTATACAACAGGCTCATGGTTAATAGAACCTTCAGTGGTGAAAACTGGAATATTTTCTCACAGATCAACAGGATAAGAATGGATGTCCTTGATTCTTTTATTCACTATATATAAGGAAGTCTACTAAAACATTTTATGAAAGAAGATGCAATGAAAGGCATACCCATTTGGGGAACCCTGATAATAGAAAAAGGGGTTCAATATTCACTTTTTTCTTTACAGGCCACAGAAAATAACAATGTATAAAGTGTATATCTGAGAAGGGAGAGAGAAGAAAGGGGAGGAAGACAGACAGACAGACAGACAGGGATAGGGGAAGAATCTAACAAAATACAGACCAATGGGTTGGAACAGAGATCCAGGAAATAGATCTATGCATACATATATGGCTGGTGACTCACAATACAGCGATGACACATCCTGGGGCAAAGAATAGCATCTTTAGCGTGCTATACTCAGACAATTGGATATTCCTGTAAAGTAACTGAACGTGACCCTGTCTCCCACTCAATAAGAAAATAAGTTCAAAACAGATTAAAAGACCTGAGAGCCTAAGTCCAGTAGAAGATAACCAGGCAATGGCACTGTAGCAGGCAGTGGCTTACTGGAAGGGCTCAAAGCACAGAAAACAAGTCAAAAGTGATCAAAAAGATTGCATCAGACTAGAAAATTTCTACACAACAAAGTAAATGATAAACAGATTGAAGAGATGACTTTCTTAAGAAGAAAATATCTGCGTCCTACTTCTTTGATACCAATTAATATTTTAGATGTAGAAGGAACTCAAGGAGATTACAAGTAATCCAGTTCAAAGTGAGAAGATCGCACCCAGCAATGCTTCTCAAAAGGAGAAATACAATGGGCAAGTACACACAAAAAATGCTCACTACCATTAACCATCAGAAAAATACAAATTGTTTGGACTTTCTTACCATACTTCCTGTCTATAATAGCTGTTTAAAAACAGTCACCCAGGGTTGGGGATTTAGCCAGTGGTAGAGCTCTTGCCTAGCAAGCACAAGACCCTGGGTTTGGTCCCCAGCTCTGAAAAAAAAAAAAAAAAAGAAAAATAAAAAGAAAAAAGAAAAAAAACACAGTCACCCAATCAATCAATCAACTATCCAAACAATAATAAGATCTGGTGAGATTATGGGGAACAAGAAACTCATACACTGATGGTGATGATGTAAGTTTGCACAACTATTGTGGGGAGCGAGTATATGATGGAGGATTTTATATCTAATGGGGATGGATTTCGCATAACAAAGATATCCCAGCATGCCCATGTTTACTGTGGCACTGCCCAACAATATCTCTGACATAGAATAAGCCAAGAGGCCCATCACTATAGGGATCAATAAAGAAAACATGGTACAAAGAATGAAATTCTGCTCCTTACAGCAAAGTGGAACTGAAAAGTCCCAGACACAGTAAAAAAAGAATGCTTTTCTCTCATAAACAGAAGCTAAAAAACATTGACAGAACAGTAGACTAGAATATTTCAGATCTTGGGAAAGGTGTGATTGGTGGAGATGGTATGGAATAAAGGGGGTTGAGTTTGATCAGAGCATACTATGTGAATGTATGAAGTTGGAAGTGATTCCAACTCCAATATATAAAAAGTATGCATTAATGGTGTCTTAAAATATATCAAAGAAGCATACAAGTAAACAAGTAAACAGTGTATCCAATTGGGGAAGGAGGAATTTAAATAGTCTCTCTCTTTTTTTTTTCAGAGCTGGGGACTGAACTCAGGGCCTTGCGCTTGCTAGGCAAGCACTCTACCTCTGAGCTAAATCCCCAACCCCAAATAGTCTCTTTTTGAGATGATATCACACATTAAATTACACACACACACACACACATGCACACACACACATGCACACACACATACACACACACACGCACACACACACACACACACACACACACTCACAAAACTCTAAAGACACTCCTAAAAATTGTCAAGCAGATAAATCTAGTAAAGTAGTTGGAAACAAAAATCAAAGATTAATAATATTTCCACACACTAATGATGAACTAGAAAATAATTCTGTTTATTATAATGTCTAAAATATTTGAGAATAAATATAATTGAGGAAATGAAAGACTCATGCAATGGTTGCTATAAAATATTAATGAAAGCAATCAGAGAAAAACAAATAAATTATAAAGTATCACATGATCATAATTAAAAGTAATGTTATTAAAATGTCCTTATATCCTAAACTGATTTACAGATTCAAAGCAATCCTTATCAAACAGTCAAATATTTTCATTTAAGAAGGGAGAGAGGAGGGGGAGGGAAAACAGGGTCAGGATCAGGTATTGGAAGGAACAAAAGTACAGAGGGTCAGGAAATCAAATAAAAATATGTAGCAGTGGGGGATAAGGAACTGGGGATAGCCACTAGAAAGTTCCAGATGCCAGGGAAGTGAGAGGCTCCCAGGACCCAACAGGGATGACTTGAGCCAAAATATTCAATGAAGGGGAGATAGGCATAGCCCCCAGTTGAGATACCCACCCATCTCAAAATTTTTAACCCAGAAATGTTCCTGTTCTGGAAAGACAGGGACAACAAGTGGAACAGAGACTGAAGGGAAGACAGTCCAGAGAGCAGCCCACCTAGGGATCCATTCCTCTGCACACACCAAACCCCCATGCTATTGCTAATGCCAAGAAGCCCTTGTTCACAGGAGCTTGGTATGGCTGTTCCCTGAGAGGTTCTATCAACACTGACCAAGACAGATGCAGATGCTTGCAGCCAGCCATCGGACTGATTCTCCGGGACTGAGCTAGGAAAAGGACTGAAGGAACTGAAGGGGATTGCAACCCCATAGGAAGAACAGTATCAACTAATTGGATCCCCCAGAGCTCCCAGAGACTAAACCACTAATCAAAGAGTGTACATGGATGGATCCATGGCTGCTCCATATATATATATGTATGTGTGTGTGTGTATGTGTGTATATATATATATATATATATATATATGATATATATATCAGAGGATGACCTTATCTGACATCAATGGGAGGAGAGTCCCTTGGTCTCACGTGGAAGCTTGATGCCCCAGTGTAAGGGGCTGCTAGAGCAGAGAGGCAGGAGTGGATGAATGGGTGAAGAAGCATCCTCATAGAGGCAAAGGGGAAGAGGGAGAGAGGGGATGGGATGGGGGTTTGTGGAGAAGTAACTAGGAGAGGGGATATCATTTGAAATGTAAATAAATAAAATGATTAATTAAAAAGAAAAAAAAAGAAGTAGGAAAAGAAGAGATGAGGTTGGGAGGGACATGTGGAGAGACCTGGAGAAGCTTGGGCTTGGAAATGGCATTTGAATATGATCAAATCGCATTGTGTATATATGTAAAGTTGTCAAGGGCAAGTAAGAATATATTCTAAGGAAGTGTATGGTTTCTGTAACTTTCCCTTTCTTGCTATGTATGGAACCTTGGAGCCATCGGGAAATGAACGTGGAAACCTGTGTGAATGATAATCCAGACGCTAGTATAGGCTAATGTGGTGTTTGACCCATCAGCAGATGTGGACTCATGAACAAGGCTTAGCTGAGGTGAATTGAGTGCAGACCTAACTTCCGATCTAAGGGTTTATGAGCTAAATGAATAGTTGCTGTTTTAAACTAGTCAGCTCTGGGGTAGTTAGCTGGGACTGAAGGCATAAAGCTGACAGATAATCTCAGCTATGCAAACTCCTTGCCACAGAGCATGGTGCAGATCTCTTCGCCTTCTAATTTGAGTTTTCTTCTTTTTTATGGAGATGATGATCATAACTGATGACCCGTGAGTGTCAAACAGAGCCATGATATTGGTCGCGGGAGGAGTGTTCCATTAAACAGTAGCAATTTGGATTTCAGGCCCTTTCAGCCTAGATTCTGATTGTTGCCTCTCCATATATGGAAAAAGAATAATGAGAGACTTGTTACTTTACAAGGCACACATAAACACAAGTGTTTCAAGATTTTTTTGTTGTTTAATTTTTTTATGGGTATGAAGCAAATAAAGGACACATATTTTACGTTAAAATTTAAATGCATACAACTTACTTCGTAATTAATCAGTAGGTAGCTTCAGAAAGATAAACTCAAAACGGGGGCGGGGGGGGTTGTTCGGCAAGGTACGGCTTGAGTAACATTGCGGTTCAGGTGGAATGTTCATTTGCGTGAGAGACGGTGTGGATAAGATAATGTCGACAAGTGTGGAGGAGTGAATGGCGGAGCCTCTTCAGTTCACATTACAACCGACGCGCATTGCCACATTCCAGATGCTTGATTGCCGTTCTTTAATATAACAAGTTGCCAGACCCTCTCTCTAGAGAAGGATTGACAGATTGTAATGCAATCTGTTGATGTTCTTTGACAGCAAGATTTTCAGTCAGTGCCACCGCGGCTAAGGAGCTGGGAACCTAAACACGAAGGCTTTGTGCGGGAACCGGCGTGGCTCTGTTGGATGGTGTAGGCATTTTCATTTTCGTTTTCGTTTTTAGGGTATATAAAATACCAGGTAAAGAACTGGATTTGAGGAGACTCAGAAACATAACAGTCAGACCCGATGAAGTGGCCCAGAAAGAACCAACAATGAAATTCCAGGATGGAGTTCACTGAAAAATATATCTTCATGGGAGACAAAGAAAAATTAATAAAAATGAATGATAGGTATAGACGAAAGAAATCTCTTATTTCTTAAAGCTTTAAATAGTTGTGTAGAGGTGAGCTGTGGTGGTACAGAGGGGGCCAGCTCAACATGGCTAAGCTTGCTTTTGAAATATGAGGGAAAGAAGACAAGGGGAGAAGTTTGTGCATGTTTCAATGCTATAGATCTGCCAGTACTATGCAAGGCTGGTTTCTGATGATGTTTAAATCCTAGTTATCTTAACTGAATTATAAACATAGGACCTTGTCATGGAGGATGCCAGAGTGCCTTGTGAGTCCAGGGACTGAGTCTGTGTGTGAGGGACAGCTGTGGAGTTTGAGGAAAAGCATTTCACCTCCCCACACCTTTATAGTCATAAGCCAAGGACAACATATGACTTCCCTCTTACAATTGCACCCAAGGTAAAGTGATATAAGACTTGGGAAGGGCAAAGTCTGCCACAAAGTAAGCACCCTGCAAGTGTCAGGTGTTAAAGAGAATTTGAAGGAGGTTCTATGGGAAATACATGAAAAAATATCACCTGTTTCCCAGGGAACAATTGTCATTGATACTTGTTGGTGTTCATGTCTTTTAAAAAGAGTATTGGTAAATCCAGGCAAGCTCTGAAAAGCTGACATTTCTATTACTGAAACTTCCTTTAAAGGAAACAAATGAGAGTTAGTTTGTTATTCTACAATTGTATACTAGAGCAGGCGAACTGAGACAATGCCTTGGGAATGAAGTACTTTTTATAAGTGTGTTAGAACACTGACTTAACCTTCCACTACACTGCAAACTGGAGAGTGTAACACTACTCCGTGTGAGGAGGGTGTGGGAAAAGAATGAATCCGAACACTGCCTTTTAAGGAAAAGTTTTTAAAAATTTTTTTGTTTAATTTTTTAAATCAGTGTTTTGAGAGTTCTGAGTTTTGATTATACGCAGCCCCGAGATTCTTCTACCTTCCCTCTCCGCTCAAGTTTTGTCTGTTTTTAAACCTTCAAGACTAACTTCTCCTTTGCCAAATATTTGTGGATAACTGGAGCGTGATGGACTACTAGGGGCTACCACCTAAGAGAAATCTTACCCTTACATTCCCAGCAGCTAACAATTTCCAATGGCCCCACAGCTAGGAGTGGAATTGTGTGCCCAGTTCCACTCTCTATTCTGGAATTTTTATTTGGTTTTGGCTTTCAAACATTTTGTTACCATCACTGTGAGTTCCTTCCTGCAGGTGCCCTGCTGTGTCCTGAAGATATTTTTTGGTACCCAATCTGCTGTCTCTGGTTCTTATAGTCGTTCTCTCTCATACAGTGATATTATCCTGAGCGCATATTACTCTCTTTAGGGCTGAGCATTTGGTCTCTCATTCTCTGCACCTTGAAAAGCTATGGTCTCTGTGTCCATCACAATCTATTGCAAGTAGAAGCGTCTCAAATGTGGATTAGAGATGTATTGATCATGGAGACACTGATAAGTTATGTTTAGTCCTATCTTCATTTAGTAGGATAATAGTAATCGTGTCTCTTCTAGTGCTCAGACAGTCATAGGTTCTTGGCCTGTCAACACTGCCAGGTATGCATTTTATCTTGTAAAACAGAACCCAAATCCAATCAAAGGTAGTTTTTCACTTCCGGAATGTTCATGCCACTACAGCATGAATAGACTGGTGTTGCCAGGCCAGTCATTGTTGTGGCTCACAGAGCTCACAGGGTCAATTTGGGGATTGCTTTTTTCCCTATGGTATACACAGTAGCTTTCAGCACTATGAACGGCACCTGTAGGGATGACACTTCCAGGTCTGTACCAGCACTTGAATTCATCAATGCTCTTTGGCATTATGTGGTGACTTACCAATAAGGTCTTACCATCAAATTCTGGGGTGTGACCAAGATTAATGGAGCAGCCTGTAATATTTAAGGGTCTATGGGACCTCATTGTCCAAAAACTCTAAACCATTTCTGGCATTAGAATTTTTATTTCTTACCCTCTGTTGTGGAGTAAGGGCATTGTTGTCCTGTTATATGGTAACTCCATTTTATCTCTTTTTAATATTTAGTATTCCATGACTTCTTCAACAGGTCTCGCAGTTATCTATACCTCTCTAGACTTCTTCTTTTACTTTGCATGATTTTCTCCAACCCCAGTTTAATCCTCACCACTCCTTTATTCTGTTTTCTTACAGAACTTTACTTGTGCTTTCTATCTCCCCTCTCAGAATGTGCTCCCCATGGTCCCTTAGTAAAATTTCAAATGAAACACATATATCAGAATATTCAAAGCTAACATATACACATGAAAAATGTATTTTGAGTATATTCATATATGTGATATTAATTTTCTAGATTTAGCCAGGGAATGAAAACAGCTTAGATATTCATCGGCTGGCAAATAGACAGTGTCATGTGTTTTCTTTTTTTCTTTGCACAATGGAATATTATTCGGCATTGAAAAAGGTGAGCTTATGAATTTTGCACATAAATAGATGAAACTAGAAACAATCATTCTGAATGGGGTAACCCAAACATGGCTTTTGAGAGTTTTGTAGGACCTGTATGTCAATGCCAATTTTAGAAGCAATTTTAAAGATTTAATTTATATTTATTATTTATGTGTATATGCATGTTTGCATATGTATATGTACACATTTACAGGGGTGCCTGCACAGGCCAGAGAGAATGTTGGGTCTCCTGGCACTGAATTTTGTGGTCCACTTAACCTAATGTGGATTCTGAGAATGGGAACACCTGTTTTTTGCAAGAGCAACCAGCATGTTTAAATGCTGAGCCATCTCTCCAGCCACTAGAGTTCATTAAAAAAGAAAACAAAACAAAATCAAACTAAACCAAAAAAAAAGAATCAAATAAAACAAAACCCCAAACCCTTTTTACTGATTCTTTGTGAATTTCATATCATGCACCCCAATCCTATTCCTCTCTCAGTCCTTCCATAGCTGCCTTCAGCCCTTGCAACACCCACCCCCCTCACCCAAAGAAAACAAATAATTAAAAAACAATCTTGCCGTGGAAGATGTGGTGTGTGACAGTGTGTCACACAGTATAACCTTTTGCCCAAACATCCTTTCTTACAAATGTTCATTGTAGTGAGTCATTGGTTTGTTGGGTTTGTTTGTTTGTTTGTTTTTTGTTTTTTGCCTCTGGCTTCTGCTACACTTCTTGATCCTCACTGACACTCCTCATGCTTGTCCTGTTGTTACCCTGTGTCATGGAGATCCTGCAGCTTTGGGTCCAGCCCTTTCATATGTTCCAATAGCTCATGGATGGTGTAGATGTTGGAATGGGCCAACTCTAAGCTTTGTGTCTGCGGTTGGGTGGTTGCTGAGATGGTCTGCCTGACAGTTCTCTTGTGCTGAACCATCAGCAACAGCTCTCCTGCACTGCTCAGACAAAGTCCAGGGCCAGCTCCCCCCAGTGCCATAGCCAGTAAGGGGAAGGGCCAGATGTCCCATACTACCGGGGCCAGCTCTCTGGAGATTTTATTTTTAATGTGCACTCTGAGCAGAAATATCCTACTTGAATGGTTTTGAAAACAGACATATAACTAAGAAGTCCATAATGATGTAGTTAACAAAGGTAAAATGCCATAAACAACATTAATTTCTCTTTTAAAAGAGTTAGTAATGAAAAATAATGATAATTCAAGCATTGGAAATAGTAAAATATATTTATAGGATGACTTCATGAGAAAACTCAAACATCAGAAGTGAAAATAATATAGGCACCATCATAATATCATTTGTGTTAAAAAAGCCAAATAAATTTCTCCCTGCAGACAATGTGAAATTTGAAAAATTTATCCTAAAAGATATATACCAAATTAATAATGCCTGCCTCCAAATCAGGAAGACATGAAGAGGAATGGAGCTTGAGAAGACTTCACTTTATGTTATTAAAATTATTTATAAAGAAAAGGTATCATCATAAAATAACTGAATAGATTAAAGGATTACAAAAACCGAGTGTAAATTTAAAGAAGTTTTTTTTAAATGATAATTTTGCATTAGAAGTTTCTGATTTTATAAAAGACTAGGGAAATCATATTCAGTACATTTGGCCAGTTATTTATGAATGATAAGAACTATGCAAGATACTTCTTATGGTATTGATTCTACTTTATCTCTACTATGAGAATTACTTTATCTCCATTATAATTATAATAGTTGATTGGAGGAGGATTTTCAAGTGTTTAATGAAAATTACAGATCGAGAGTTTTTCGATTTTGCCCTTGAGAGATGGAGAATGTGAAATGGGGCTTTGGCTTTGCTAGGCTGGTTTTCTAGTTCTTTTTCCCTGAATTTTCAAGAATCCAGGTATCAGCAGTTCTCAAAGGGTCTTTTGGACACTTGTTACAAATGCAAATTCTCCCCTCCCCTCAGCCTTCTGAGAGATGTAGTTGTTCACTGAAGGTTGGGAGGTATTGCCTAAGATGGTCAACACTGAAATTCAGGAGCTCGTGCGATCCAGAGCCCTCCCTTCCCCAAGCGCTAGAATGCTATGTTTATTTAGACAATGAGTAAGTTCAAGGGAGATTCGGATGTAGCAAGTGTTAATTATACTGAGCAGTGAGAGGAAGACCACATTTTTGAGCCAAATTTGAAGCAAGCTTGATTTTTACTGGGGTGCACCTGAGAGCTGACCAGCGACTGCCTCCTAAGTCATTTGAAGAGCGTGTTTCTTAGGGCCCTTTCAAGGAGTAAAACCATGAGTAGTTGCGAAGCAGCCTCAGAGAAGTGAGACAATGGAGCATTAAGGAAGTACAGAAAAATCTCAGAAAAGAAAGAAAGAAAGAAAGAAAGAAAGAAAGAAAGAGAGAGAGAAAGAAAAGCTGTCACCATATAACTGCCCTGTGTTAAGGAGGGTGTGGACGATTGTTCTCAAAACCAAGTCTAGGTGATGGATTGGGGATAGTCAGACTCCAGGAAACAGAGGCAGAAGCTCAGTTTCAAAAATAAAGCCTAATGGCTCCTGCTTTCAAAATGAAGTCAAATGGGTTCCTTACAAGAACGATTGTAGGTTGCAGAGGACACGATAAAGAATCACACATGGAACACTGGCTTAGCACCTAGTGCACTGACAGATTAAATGGTAGGTCAATAAAATACCTCTTTCACCAAATATACAGTCTCCCTGAAGAAAGCTGCTACAGGTGAAGTATTCAGAGGCTCATAAAAATGCTTTACTTACGCTGGATATATAAAAATTAAGAGTTTTCTGATGGGCTGTGTCTGAATGCCTCCTTCTTTGATGTATTTAATGAATTATGACTTTTTAGATTATTAAATATTGCTTCTAGGAAGCCAAGAAAGGTTAAATAAAATTATTATGATATTCTAAAATACCAGTACTACCATGTCACTTGCCTCATTTTTATAGCTATAGTCCTACTTTCACAGTGATTTCCATTTAAAGATACAAAATTTCACTCAATTATTCCTTTGCTCATTTTTTTCACAAATACATATTGAGAATTTTCTATATGCAGGCAAATAACATTTTTTTTCTAAATGTGAATAAGACAAACCCTGCCCCCCAAGTGCTGAGCTTTAAAAATGTAAATGGTATGTAATAAAATCCTCTTTGCCTCAAGTGAAATCGCTCATTCATATAATCAGCCCTATTATGTACTGAAGATTTGGTAGTTACTTAATAGATTTCAATCACAAGGTCAAATGGGATAGGTGATACTCTAGAGTTGATTTCTGGAATCAAAGGATCTGGCTCTGATACCCATAGATAACTAGTAAATGGAGCATTTTCAAACACCCATTTTGTGTGGAATGGACATTTTCTAAGATGGACAGTTGAATGTAAAGAGGCGGGATGACTCTGAAGGCAGAAGTTTGTGGGAGTGAATTTTGTGCTGTGTTTGAAGAACATCGATTGTACTAGGCTAGGAGGTACTTCAGAATGATCAAGAGGCCCCCAGAGAAGTAGAACTGAGGATGCTTGCCAAATGGTCAGCCTTTAAGGAAAAGTCCTCCATCAAGTTCTTTCATGCGCTGCTGAGACCTGCAGATTCGGAGTGAGAGGGAGAGCATACATAAGTCAGAGTCTTCTTTTGTCTTTTTCGATCATGATGCAGAGGGTGTGGCTAGGAAACATGGCATTGTATTTTACAGTGGTTGCAGAATTCAACATTGTTTGAGAAGTGGGTTGCATCAAAATTAATTCAGAGTCTTCAAGATTCCAGTCTGCTCTCTGCCAGTGCTAAGATTTACATCAAGCTGACTTCCTGAGTCCACCCCAGCACCAGCTCAGTGAAGCTGACTAAATGTTGGATAGTTACATTCATTGAATTATTTTTTTTCTTCAGATAAAATTCCCTCTGAGTGAACACTGACTATCCCTGGAAAGATGACGATTACACGAGAAAACACATTTGTTTCTGCAGACAGATTTTTTAACTCATCATTACATTGCAATTGTAACAAATACCCAACCCTTTCATTAAGATTCAAGCACTTTCAGTTTTTAAAAAATGTAAGTTTATTTTAGGGGAACTCTAGTATACTTACCTAAACATTTATTAAATTAATCAAAGATTACTTTTTAAAACTTAAAAAGTATCACAGTAGATCTTACAGTAGTACCCTTAAGTTTCTATGCCCAATGGCTTAGTCTACTCATTTTGCCACGAAATTATATTACAACTAGTTTGTAAACAAGAGAACTTCACTGTAGACCGTTCTAGATGCTGGGTAGTCCAAACCCAGCAGACCCGTTGTCTTTCAGAGCTTACTCTAATCATAGATGGAGCTGTCTGCCTGTTGACTGACAAGGTAGCAGCAACAAAGGAGCCTACAAATCTCCATTATAGGCTCCAAGGTTCTGCGTTTATTACCTGATCAACTCCCTGAAGTCCTGCTTCCCAACTTCATCACATCATGACCAAAGCATCCTTGTGCATCTTGGTGCCTGATTAGGAAGGAGACTAGGAGAACAAAATTTGGAAGGTGAAACATATTTTGGAGTCTCCCAACAAGATTATAAGATGCCTACAGAAAATATCAAATCAAGTCTCTTCCCTGCCCACAAGTTAAAACAGAAGACCCTGTCATGTGCTCCTTAGAAGGACTTGAAGTTGATTGATTAGGAAACTTGTCTTTGCCTCTTCCTGCCCCAGCTCTCCATCTCTCATTCTTTACCTTTCTCTATACCAGAAAGACAAGAATATTGAAACATAAGGGTACAGGAGAATGTGCTTTCTACAATAAGTCATACCTCAGTGCAGGTAAACTGCAACAATTGCTTGTCGCTTCTTCCCAGTGACCTTCAGGTCTTAGCTTATACTTAACTTCTCCTTGAAGATATCACTTTCCTAGGTAGAATTTCTCTTCTGGGTACACTGTCTTGCAATTGTGTCCTCACACCTATGTTGCAATGACTATGTAGTAAGTTCATAAGACAGAATTTTCTGGCTCTATCATATGTGCAGTGGCAAGCAAAGACTTCCTCTATAAAGAATGTTCAATAAACGGAGTGAATAAATTTATTTGAAGCATTTACATTGTGAACTTGAACTTTTCAAATTTGAACATTGGGAAGGGGCATGCCATGTTTGGAGTGGAAGATGTGAGCATTATTAAGACCCTGACATCATGCCTGAGATATGCTGAACGCCACTGCTAAGAAGAGGTCAGGATAGTCAAAAAAGGTCTATCAAAAATTTGAACTAAAAGAGTGCATTTTCTATGCTGTACGAAGAGCAGACATTGCTTTGGCCAATGCCCAGAACTCTTGGGAGAATTGGGTGAGAAAGACATCAAATGACAGATTTATATAGTGCTTTACAGTTTATGAATCCTTTCCATAAGTTATTGCATTTGATACTCATAAAACATTGTGAAGTAGGCATGAACTTTTATTCTCGCTTTAGAAATGTGAAAAGGGAAGGTTAGAGAGCAAATGCCTTGCTGAGGTCACGGTGCCCAGTGCTTGTATTATTCCACTTTGACTCTGAGGCGTTGCCCTTCTTGCCATTCCTTTGTCTCTGAGCAGGGCCAGGATGTAGTTGCTATGGCTGAATAATAAGAGCAGCATCTATCAAGTAACTGTGTTGTGTCAGATGCTGGGTGAAATATCGCTTGTGCATTGATCCATTTAATTCTCATAAAATACATTATTGCTATTTCTGTTTTATATATGCAGAAGCTGAGGCACAGGGATGTAAATTGCCTGTCCATGGCTGCAAAGCTGCCAAGGAACAATGCTCAATTTAGAATTCAGGCTTTGACAGCAGAGAATGTCCTCTGATCTACCCTAGTATACAAAATCTCAGGTTCTGAAAGGAGACTATCGAGGCTAAGAAACTGACTGCTTTTTGGTCTAACAGGGTGGCCTTGGCCAAGAACTATATCTTCTTCATGCCTCAGTTTTCTGATATATGAACCGAGGTAGAAGATAAAGTAAGGATTAAAAGAATGCAATAGATCTCCGTGCCTGGCACATGTTACACATTCAACAACATTATTAGTCATTATTTTGTCAGTACTCTGATGTCCATGTCTATATGACTTAATGATAGGCAATGACAGTCATTCCTGAAACTTTGAGTTAAAAGAAAATGGAATCAGAGTGTGACAAATGAGAAAGCAAGCAGGCAATTTATTCTCCAGAGGCAGACTGACTTCCATGTTATAAAGCCCTGAACATTATTTACTCAGTAGAAAGCAATGTAGTATTCAGCATGGAGATATATCTCCCTATCTCTCTGTCTCTCTCTATATCTATATCTGTACATATCTATCTATCTATCTATCTATCTATCTATCTATCTATCTATCTATCTATCTATCTATCTATCTATATATATATCTGTGTTACACACACACTCACATATACACATATATAAATAGGTATGTATATATATATGCATAAGCATGTTTATAAACAAGTATATGTGTATATAGACATGTATGTTTGCACACATGTATGCTTCAAGATATACACATAATATATATATATATATGCTTACTTGCAAGCACACATACATATATTCATAGTAGTTGTCAAGGGACAACATTTGGATGAGTTCAGCTAACACTACACAGGGAGTTGACTCTATCTAACTGTTTCCCCTCTGGTTCTTGGGGGATATCTCACTTAGGATCAAGTAGGGGACAGAAAACAGAAACCTGACTTCAATACTTAACCATATAGATTATTTTCTTATATAAGAAGTGTGGCAAAGGGGCTGGGGAGATGGCTCAGTGGATAAAATGCTTGTTGTGCAAACTTGAGAACCCAAAGTCAGATCAATGCCCATATGGAAACAAGGTATGGCAGTACATGTTGTACCATGACTATTAGGAGTCCAGGCAGGCAGTGAGGGATTGAGTCCTATGTCTTGCTGGTCAGTTAGTCTTGTCCAAATTGCAATGTCTAGGTTCAGTGAGAGACCCTGACTCAAAAGGTAATGTGGAGAATGATAAAGGAAGATGCCCAGTGTCAATCTTTGACCTCTACATATGCCTGATAGGTGAGTGAACCTACACACAGATGTGTATACACAATACACATACAGATAGAGAGATGTATAAAGAGATAGAGAGCCCGAGGCAGAAAGAGAGGGAGAGGGAAAGGGAGAGGGAGAGGGAGAGGGAGAGGAAGAGGGAGAGGGAGAGGGAGAGAGGGAGGGAGGGAAGGAGGGAGGGAGGGAGGGAGGGAGGGAGGGAGAGAGAGACATGAAATGTGGTCATAGACTGATTGGCTCCCACCATAACTGTGTCCCTCCATGACATCCCATCACGACAATATGGCTGTTCTTTCTCTGGCCTCTTGCTCATATTCTAGCAAGAAAAAAGAGGGAGTCATAAGAAAGAAGAAATGCCTGTGTTTGGGAAGGAAATTTGCCTTCATGTAATAAATTGTCAAACATGTCAAAGCAGGAGAGGATAGTGACATTGGGGCATACATAAAGTAAGCAATCATGAAGAAATACTATCTTGCTTTCTTCATCCCTTCCCTGGAATGTGACTGGATGTACTGCATCATTGAGTCCCTGGGCCTTTGACTTCCAAGAGGATTTGGGCTGTGGAATTATAACAGGAGACAGGAGAGGAAGAAAACAAAAAACATGGTTTCTCAGATTCCCCCTTGCAGGATCATCCAAAGGCAACATTATTCTTCATCACATATTAGGACTTTTCTTAGGTCAGCCCTTTGTATAAACATGTTTTCTGGTTCTTGGTGTTCATCTTGTCTCTTGAGGTATATGGCTGATAGCCTGAGGTTATGTACTTTGTCTATCCACCCTTTTAAAAGAGTTCCCTATTAAACCATTCTTGTGATAGTTAATCTACTTATAATGGTTAGTGCTAATTATCAGCTTGGTAGAATATAGAATTACCTGGGAGATGGGCCTCTGGACATGCCTGTGGAATTATCTTGATTACATTAATTGAAGTGGGAAATCTTGCCCACTGTGTGTGGTGCCATTCTCTGTGTGGGATCCTGGACTATACTGATGAGAAAAAGACCTGAGGCACATGCATTCATTGTTCTTTGTTTCTGTTTATGTGACAGAAATTCTGTAAGCCCCCTATGCCTTGACTTTCCCTCCATAATGGACTATGCCTTGAACTATGAACTAAAATAAATACTTTATTCCTTAAGTTGTTCTTATTAAGATATTTTGTCACAGCAACAGAAAAATAAAACAACCAAAACCTTTGGGAAGATAATTGTTAATCTGAGGACAACAGTGCTGAGTCCCCACTGCCTTTCCCTGTCATTTTTTTTTTGCTTATTGCCCTAATGCAAGCAGAAATGTGCAAAGGTATAAAATGTTAGCCGGAATAAGAAACAGAATTAGGAAGGTACAAGTAGGATCTGGTATACACAATGAGAGAAGGCTTTAGATTCCAGGATTCTTCACTAAGGTCCTATGTAGTTCATTTTTGTCTTGAAAGAAAAGAAAAGATCTCTTCTGGCTTGGTTTCTTAATTCACATTATCATCACTAATTCTAAGAGACTCATCATTAAGGATCAACAGAATAAACACCATTATGTGACTACTATTTAATCTGATCCTGATTATATATTCTCTTTAGCTTAATAATACCTTTGACTATACAGCACAGTACAGTTCTCAAAATGTTTTTACTTGGATGATCTAATTTAATCTTTATTAAGCAGCACTGGATAATTATTATTATTAGTCAGTTTTACATTAGTTGAGCCTAAGTCCACTAAAAATTCATTGAGCACCTATTGCCCATTGAACACCCTGCTAGTTGCTGACGCTTACTTTCCCAATAACAAAGACCACCTAAATAAAAACAAACAATGGCAGTTTATTCATAATTTGCTAATGTAGGAATCGGCCACCATTACTTGACAATGACAACCCAAAGGTAGGGCAGAGAAGTGGGGGAGCTTTAAAGTGGGCATAAAAGGACGTTTCAATTGTGCATTACTTGGAGATTATCATGGGGAAGGTAGAGTAGGGCTAGTTAGAAGCAAGGACACCTTATGTGATTGGATAGGAAAATGTTGTTGCCTTTCCTGGTTGGCTCTCAGCTGGGAGCAGATTAGAAGTTAGGAAAGTCATTAGTTAATCAACAAATCCTAGTGAGGTTAATGGATGTCTACAGAGCTTGTGGTTCATTTCTGGAGCAGATTGCTGCAAAGCTACGAGTCAAAGTCCTGTCTCTATATAGTGGTGTATTAATTATTTAATCCTAACACAAAGATTCTACCCCACCTTAGACAATTTAGTTTCCAGATAAAAACCACACATAACCTTTATAATTACAATTGGCCTCAAACTGCACAAGAACTGGGCAACTAACTACCTACCCTCTATGCTGCTAGAATCCACTTTTCTATCAATGACCCTGAGCTATTACTTACTATGTTTAATCTGGGCTGCTCTTAACTTTAATTGGCCAGCCCTCAGGGCCATGTTCTCTTGACTCCTAGCAGCTTCTCAATCTTCCTCCTGCACTTTTTTTTCTTTGTGGTTCCCCCTGCCCCTGACCCTAAGCCTAGGAAACCTAAACCCCACCTATATCTCTTCTTCCAAGCTATTGACTGTTGACATCTTTATTTACCAGTCAGAAATAACTTGTGGGACGAGGTCTACATGTGGACTATCTTGTCTCTAGGACAACCAGGACTTGGGGGTTGGTGCAATGCACTTAGCATTACAATACAGCAAAAGACCCAAACTCAACAATATAACCTCACCATTGTCCAGATACAAGTCCTTTATTGGTGTGAGTGACAAGCACATAATGGCTCCAGTAGATGAAAGTATAGGGACAACTGTCTAAAAGATGAATATAAAATAGGGCTATTCCTGAATCGTTGGGAGTCATGAGGAAGAGCTATGAAGAGCTGGACTTGAGTTTGGTTTTCTTTCCTGTGCAGTGCTGCTCTGGGCAGTGCTATCTCTTGCAGTTTGGGTAAGAGTTGAGCATAGGTTTTTCTTTTAAGTCTGACGGCAGTATATTTCTGAGCAGTAGTAAGATTCAAATTTTTTGTGTCCTGTATTATATAGGTATAGATGGCAATTAGTGAAATAACTTTCTTAATGAAACAAGGGTAAAGATAGATATACAGAGACCAGAATCAGGCTCCAACTTCATCATCCCAGCCTCATATATGGGAGAATTCCTGACTGTTTCCTAGTCTTCCCAGAACTCTCATCATTGTTCGCTAATTTTCTGGGTAGACTTTCCATTCATTTTTGGCGTTGACATCTTCCCATCTTGCTTACCCTCCATCTTCTTCAGCCATCATTGGAAATTTGGGAATTGTGCTGATCATGCTTCCATAGCCAAGCTTTCTAATCCCCTCTTTATGTGAGTATTGCTAGGCAATGGCTAGATATGAACCTACAGAGTTGAAAGGTCTCAAAAGTCTCCAATATGCCACCTTGCTTACATTGTATTAAGAAAGTAAATAAGATATGAATAGAAAAATTTATGAATATATCATGCCAGGTAGTAAAGAGAGGTTAAAGCTAGGAGTTGGTGTGGGTGGACATGTGTGCTGGCATATTTGGACTTGGAAGGGCTCTCTGAAAGACTTGAATGAAAAGAAGTAGTGAACCATGGGGAGTTCTAGAAAGATACCATTTTTACACAGAAAGAACTTTCAATTGCTATGTCCTAAAGTCAGGAAAACAATTGGTATACTTGAGGAATAGCAAGATTGTCTGTTATGGGCTAAAGACATGGCGTGTTTGGATTACCAGAACCTATGTAAACCTGGATATGGTATGATACGCCTGTAATTCCAGTGCTATGGAGAGATGAGGGACAGAGACAGGAGAATCCCCAGAAGCTTGCAGGCCTGGTGGCTTGGTATATGCACTGGCTAACAAGAGGGTGCATCTTAATAAGTTGGAATGTGAAGACCAATACTTGAAGTTGTTCTCTGACTCTTAGTTACATGCATGCCTGGATTCATACACACACACATGTACACACACATGCACGCACACACACACACACACACACATACACACACACACACACACTAGCACACACAGAATAAAAATAGAATATCTACTGGTCTAGAGTGGGTTAGTGGGTAATGTACACAATACTAGTTCCAATAATCAATATTCGATCTGAGGAAAACAGTGTCAGTAAAAGCAGGAAGAGAGGGTGCTTGCTAATCCTACAACTGTTGCATACTAGCAGTCTCCCTCACCTCTTCATATCAAGGCTATATGTAGCTCTTCAGTTTATTACGCCTTTCCTATTAGGGACACTATGTGTTCCAAAACAAAAACAAAGCAGACTTCTAGAAAGCTCCCTTTTGTTTTGTTCTATTTTGTTTTGTCTTATACATACACCCTTTGGCCTTGACCCAAAATCACGCAATGCTTATATATTCGACGTCTTTATACTCAAGAAGAGGAAGGGGTACAGGGAGCCATGTGCAAGGTATACAGAAAATGCCATTGCTCCTTGGAGATGCCATCACTCATTGGGAACTGCTTTTTTCTAATGCTTTAGCCACACTGCCCTTTCATTTGCAAACTGTTTTAACTCCACAGTTATGGGGTAGCTTGAATGCAATCTAGGTATTTCATCCCTAGACCACACTGAACTTCTCAGCACGGCGATGAAACAGGCATAATAGATGTTTTCTGTGCTAGACCTTGACAATGATGTTTATTCTGGATGGTAGAGCCTATAGGTGAGTAGGGCTTGGGATGCATTCTAGCTCTGCTCCATCCTCTGTGGTGGCTCTTTTCCAGAGGGAAGATGCAAATACACTAACATAATAGATGTAAATGGGGAGTGTTAGCATTTTATCTCTGCCTTGATTAATCTCAGACTAGTGGGTTTTTTGTGTGTTTGTCTGTTGTTGTTGTTGTCCACGCTTCAGATACAGCGTTCACTTTTTAACACAAGCAGTTGAGTTGTCACTTCCTACCTCAAGAGTTCTGAGATGCAGACTACATTTTATTTTTTTTCCTTTATTAACTTGAGTATTTCTTATTTACATTTTGATTGTTATTCCCTTTCCCAGTTTCTGGGCCAACATCCCCCTAACCCCTCCCCTCCCCTTCTATATGGGTGTTTCCCTCCCCATTCTCCCCCATTATCGCCCTCCCCCCAACAATCACGTTCACTGGGGGTTCAGTCTTAGCAGGAACAAGGGCTTCCCCTTCCACTGGTGATCTTACTAGGCTATTCATTGCTACCTATGAGGTTGGAGCCCAGGGTCAGTCCATGTATAGTCTTTAGGTAGTGGCTTAGTCCCTGGAAGCTCTGGTTGCTTGGCATTGTTGTTCATATGGGGTCTCAAGCCCCTTCAAGCTCTTCCAGTTCTTTCTCTGATTCCTTCAATGGGGGTCCCGTTCTCAGTTCAGTGGTTTGCTGCTGGCATTCGCCTATGTATTTGCTGTATTCTGGCTGTGTCTCTCAGGAGAGATCTACATCTGGTTCCTGTCGGCCTGCACTTCTTTGCTTCATCTATCTTGTCTAATTGGGTAGCTGTACATGTATGGGCCACATGTGGGGCAGGCTCTGAATGGGTGTTCCTTCTGCCTCTGTTTTTTTTTTTTTTTTAATTATTATTAACTTGAGTATTTCTTATATACATTTCGGTGTTATTCCCTTTCCCGGTTTCCGGCAAACATCCCCTCCCCCTTCCCTTCCTTATGGTGTTCCCCTCCAACCCTCCCCCTTGCTTCCCTCTCCCCAACAGTCTAGTTCACTGGGGTTCAGTCTTAGCAGGACCCAGGGATTCCCCTTCCACTGGTGCTCTTACTAGGATATTCATTGCTACTTATGAGGTCAGAGTCCAGGGTCAGTCCATGTATAGTCTTTGGGTAGTGGCTTAGTCCCTGGAAGTTCTGTTTGGTTGGCATTCTGCCTCTGTTTTAATCTTTGCCTCCCTATTCCCTGCCAAGGGTATTCTTGTTCCCCTTTTAAAGAAGGAGTGAAGCATTCTCATTTTGATCATCTGTCTTGAGTTTCATGTGTTCTGTGCATCTAGGGTAATTCAAGCATTTGGGCTAATAGCCACTTATCAATGAGTGCATACCATGTGTGTTTTTCTGTGATTTGGTTACCTCACACAGGATGATATTTTCCAGTTCCCTCCATTTGCCTATGAATTTCATAAAGTCATTGTTTTTGATAGCTGAGGAATATTCCATTGTGTAGATGTACCACATTTTCTGTATCCATTCCTCTGTTGAAGGGCATCTGGGTTCTTTCCAGCTTCTGGCTATTATAAATAAAGCTGCTATGAACATAGTGGAGCATGTGTCTTTGTTATATGTTGGGGCATCTTTTGGGTATATGCCCAAGAGAGGTATAGCTGGGTCCTCAGGTAGTTCAATGTCCAATTTTCTGAGGAACCTCCAGACTGATTTCCAGAATGGTTGTACCAGCAGACTACATTTTACATCTCATCATTTTGTTTGGGTGTGGTTCTAAGCAGTTTTATAAATCCCAGGTCTAATACTTAGAGTCGGGTTACAGCAGTGGTTGCCAGGCACTAGTATACAAAGAAACACAAGGAATTGTGAACCTGCAGTCTATTTGAGTTGGTTCTTATATCCAGAGTGTCTGTATTTCAAGCTCTCTGCTATGGATCACAGGTGCAATGTCCTTCACAGGTTCATGTGCTTTGACTTGGCATGTATGTCATGTGCAAGGACACGACAATTACTACCAACTGGTGGTCTTTGGGTTGTGTGAAATCTTTAGGAGTTATGGCTCAGATGAAGGAAGTGAGCCACAGGTAGAACAGGCTTTATGGGTTATAGTTCAGTCATGGTTCCAACCTGAATTTTCCGCTTCCTGGTTCACTGGGCTGTAAACAAGCTGTGAAGAATGCTTACACTGCCTACCACAGGGGGCAGGTCCTGGAGCTCTGCTTTCCTTGCCATGAAACTGTGAACCAAAATAAATCCTTCCTCCCTTAAGCTGCTTCCATAAGGCATTTTTTTCTACCACTCTGATGAGAAAGTAAGTGAAGTTGAGAAGGTTAGGCTGAGCTTGGCTGACTTCATGACAGGCTTCAAATTGGCAGTTCAAGAAATGAGGTCTCAATCTCTATTTCCAAGAACTGGGCAAGTCCAGCCAAGGCCTGCCTTCAGAAGTGGTCCTGCTACCTGGCATGAGGCAAGGACAATGGGTCAGCAGCAGTTTCCAGACTTCCTGAGCTACTTCCTCAGCAACACTTTACAGACCTCAGTTTTCAGACCCCAAGTCCTGGTAATGGAATGCCCCTGGAGATGGAGGAAGACAAAGGCCACTAACCTTGGAATCCTATATGGTGCTTTAAATCTGGTCTTTGAGCTCATTTAGTTGTCTCTCTAACTTGGCAATGGGAGACCCCAGCATGCTGGACTTCTGCAGAATAAAACACTCCTTGCACTGACATACTATTTGAGCCTGGGGTATCATTCTTTGGTGAATCGTGGACACTTACATGCTGGTGCTATGGGTTTACAGACCACAGTTTGAGATGCAGAGAATGAAAAAGCATAGGTAAGGTAGCTGGCAGCCAGGGCTGTGGTCACTAATGCCAATACACTGTTCAATACACACCAGGAAGCTTAGTAACCCTTCATGTTTCCATGGTCCGCTGAGTCCCAGATAATTCAATGATGCTGTCAGTTGAGAAAAAAGAATTAGCCATAAGGAATTTTGACATTTACTTACCATGAAACAACAATTACACCACCAACATCAGCAGCAACAACACCGTCACCAACAACAATGATGACGACTACAACAGCAACAACAGCAACAACACAGTTACAGTTTTAGAATGGATACTGGAAAATGTCAATGATGCATAAAATGCTTGCCCTTTGACAAGCTCAGATGAGTTTTGGATTTCGTTTTTTTTGTTAACCAGCGACTCCATGGTGTGATGGGATGATTGTTCGTCTTGGAGTTGCATGCAGTTTGAAAATTCATTCTATTACTTCCCAAATGTATGTGCCATGGAAGTCCTAGTTCCCTCGTGTATGTGAGTTATAGGTAATTTTATGGCCAGATGTGCCAACATGAGAACTCATTTTTCTTTATAATTGAACCAAGTTTGTCTTTTTACAGTATCCTTAGTTGTCTAGGAGCAGAAAATGAAATATTATCAAATGTGGGTAAACTCAGGCATGTTTCCCATAGTCATTTTTGGATAAAGGTGATCCAATTAAAGACTGCCCCAGACTTCTGCTGTCTTCTTGCCTTCTTGTCTATGAGGCCACCTGTGCTTCTCATCCTTGACCTTTTCACCCATTCCTGTGAGGATTACTGATGCTTCTGCAGTTTGAACATTGGTTTCTTGTCAATGGCTCCGTAGGAAGAATATGGGGAAACGTTGGTGGCTCCCTGTGCTCTGCTCTTCAGACTTTTGGACTCCTTTATGCCCAATGGATGGCCTCTCCAGGTCAATTTATATATTCTTAGAACACTTCAAATTTATTAATGATGTACCTTGTCCATGTTTTTAAAGAAAGCCTATTTATTTTGTGTATATGGGTATATCTTATGTATAGGTATGTCTGTGGACCACATGCATGAAGTTCCTACAGAGGTCAGAAGAGTTTGAACCTTTAGAACTGGAGTTATAGATAGCTGTGAAGTACCATGTGGATCCTGAGAATGGAACCGAGGTCCTTTGTAAGCTCAATAAGTGTTCTCATCTGCTGAGCCAAATCTCCAGCCCTGTGTTATCCATTTTCCTTATGATTATTCAATCACTATCAGTTGTCTCCTCTATAATAAGTACTGCAGTGGCACTGCGACCAGTATCTATAACTCTACTGTAATACTTAGAGTAGAGGCTGAAAGAAAGCTTACTAAAAAATTGGTACTAATGATAAAACTTCATAAGGAGTAATGGGAATATTTGACTGGATAAATATTACCTACAGTAACAACAACAACTAACCTTTTGTGACATAATAGAAATGCTTCAGAATTCTTACGGGTACAGTCTTACCTTTCAAGAGCAGGAGAATTGTGTGATATTGCATCCGGGCATTGAAGAGACACATTTAGAATACACTGGTATTCTAAAGATCGTGGGCTTTTAACCTGAGCAAATTTTTTCACAGTGATGAGTGGTAGTTTCATTGACTTTCTTAACTGGATCTTTGGTATCTTAAACATTAGTTTACTTTAAAAGTAGCACTGAGTTCAGTGCCCGATTATTCAATTCTCTTACCGAAGGTCCTATTTAGTTTCTTCCAGTTTACCTGGGCTGTACCTCTCTGTAAATTTTGTGGCTCAGTAAAAAGCTTAGTTACACAGTGGCTAGGTGCCCAGAGCCAGGCGTGTTTATAGGTAGGAAATGAGTCTAACCCTATTGTTCCAACACCTCTCTCATATGCTATTTTGAGGTTGTGGAGGATTTTTCTGAAGGAGGAATTGAAACTCCCCAAGCTTTCTTTGTGCAAAATGGCATTTAGATTTTTCATGGCAATAAGATGTTGGATCATATGAAAGATTAGGAAAAAGGCTTTGTCTGGAAGAGATTTTCAGGTTGCCTTTGCTCAGAAAGCATCTAAACCTACATGGAAATTTTATTAGCTCTCCCTGGGTGAGAGCCCTGGTAGGGTCTGGGCAGAGGCCTATTTGCCACTTAAGCTTGAGTCTATTTCTTTCTTACTTTCTTTATTGTAAGCTTTTTGAGGTACAATTGCTTCTTATTGAAAGACAAATTAGATTTATATTGTATGATATATAATGTTCTTCCCTATTCCATTGCTGACTCTACTTTCTTCTTGAGTCTCCAAAGGCTTTAATATTTTAGAGCCAAACTCCATTTTAATTCTTTAAAATTTTCTCCTTCAATTTTTTTTCTCAGATTTGAGTTTAAAAGCAAAGTGAAACAAAACTCAATTGAGTCAGCAATGCGTTCCTGGCTTTTGCTGTGTTTGTCCTCCCTATGAGACTCTAGAGTCCTCACCTGTTATGATTTGAATATGAGCTGTCCCTCCAAAAGGCTCACGCACCCAATGAAGGTTTAGTTCCTAGTTGCTGGATCAAGTCATTGATAGTGATAGGGTTAGGCAGGTGATAACCTCCTTAATGGATTCAGCTACGGATTGGTTCATAGATAAATGAAATGCCCAGAGATGGAGTATAAGTGGATAAATTAGATTGCTAGGGCACAACTGAAGTATGCATCTAGTCTCTGGACCCTTCTCTTCTCTTTGCTTCCCATCTGCCATGTTATAAGCAGCTTTTCTCAGCCTTCTATTATGATGGTCAGAGTCACCACAAGTCTAGAAACACGAGTTGAATGATCTCCTGTATCCCCTGAAACCGTGAGCCAAGTAAATATTTCATCAATGAATGATCTTGTCATCATGACACGAAGTCTGACCAACACAGCAAGATAGCAGGGAACACTAGGAGGACAGCAAATCTCACTCATTCTTGCAGAATTTCATCCATTCACATGTAAAAGGGGCCAAGGGATAGTAGATAGCTGAATGTGCATGTGGTCAAGGGGCAGGAGACAGTGAGGCTAAGTGATTTTCTCCAAAAGGACTAGCACTTGGGCTGAGAGAAACACAGCACAACATGTTGGAGGCAAAGAATAAAGACAATAACATGTAATAGGACAACCAGTTTTGGCCAATCGACAAGCAATTAAAAAATACAAACTTATGATAATATGTTATTGCAAATGCTTTATATGAATACAAGACAAACTTCCTTGAAATTTCAATATAGCACCCTAATTAAAATACTAGTGTGTATTATTTTACACCTCTCCTAGAGGCCACAGGGCACCTACTTATTTTCCTCCGGATGCCTTGGGCAAGCATATTGTTTGGCTGTGGATTGACTTGATTCCCTGGATTCCATTGAATAAAAGCCTCAATCTTTATGAAAATGGCTAATGCCCTATCGGTGTAGAGAGGGCTGGCTGTGCTGCAAGAAGTCATGTTTCTATCTTCCCGGGTCCCATGTGTGTCCTGGATGTCACCTGGAGAGACAGTTTTGGAACAGGAAAACAAGGCAAGTCAAGGACAAAAGCCTGGATGAGTCAGGCAGGAGCCACAGCAGCGGAGAGGCCAATTCCTGCTCTTCTTGTATTGTTCTGACAATGGGGAGGGGGCGCTTATTTTAACTTTCATTTTCTAGTCCTTTAAAGGCTGTTTTCTGAGATTGTAAAAATCCCATGTGAGACCTTTAGAAACGGCGTGGTTATTTATCTCTAAACCCTTTTGAGGTATGACCCTGAGACATTGCTTATCTCCCCAGGATTTCATTTATAATTTTAAGGTTATTTCTAATGAGCTATGGCTGAGAAGAAAGAAGGGAAAAAAATAATCATTTTCCGAGGAGCGCCCTTCCCCCTATCCAACATACACACACAGGCATACATGCTGCAAATGGGAAAAAAAAATGTTCGAAATAGAGGCAGACTCTAATTACTCGGGTTGGAACAGGGCCAGGATATTGGTCATTGGATTTTCTCTCTTCCCTCCCCAGTTTCTTTTTCTTTTCCCTTCTGTCATCTTTCCACAACCATCAGGTGGGTGGGTGGGTTGCTGGCTGGCTGATGGTTGGCAAACAGAAATAGTTTGGGAGCAAGTGTTCTTGGGGTATGTTCACTGAAGAATGAACCACAGTAACAAAGAACAGTTTTTCTGTTAATGTTCAGCCAATTGACACTCAAGGGCAGCAGGTAGCGAGATATAATATATTAACGACTGTATACACACGCACGCGCGCGCACACACACACACACACACACACACACACACACACACACACATTTAAATCTGGACAGATGATAGCAAAGAGTGAGAATGTAGAAATTAAATAATCCTGAATAGGACAAGAGGCACGGAGAAGAACGAACATTAAGGGATATGCATGTACACCCCGCACTACTCACGTATAGAGAACTCTGTTGTAAGGAATGCAGGAACAAATGCGGCTGCCTTGAAAGACAATGGTTTCCGACCTAGCATGGACAAGAGAGAAATTAAAATCCACGTAGTACGAGAAGTTGAGCATCTTACGCTGGTCAGGCATATTCAACAGGCCTTTTCTGTTTGGCGATGTGGCCCTACATTAGCCAGACCAAATTGTTCCTGCCAGGAACTTATGCTTGCTGTGAACTCGATCGCCACAGAGACTCTCAGTAAGTGTTACGGTTCGTAATCTGGATTTCATAGCTGCAGTCTGTTGGTGTTCAGACAGTTTAAGAGGATTTGTTCAATAAGTAGAGATTTGTCTTACAACAAGCCTGTCTGGTTCCCCGGCAGAAGAAAGACAGCCATGCTCCTCAAACTGGCCCCGGTAAAGCTTAAGCGCCTGGCGTCGTAGATCCGGAGTCGCACACACAGGACTGCTTTCTTATAGTTCCCTGGGTCCCTTTTGCTAACCAGGAGTTTCCTGCTCACCTGTTTGCCTGATTTGGGACAGTGTGTCCATCCTGGACTGATGCTTTTTCTCCTGTCTGAAAATCCTTTGGATTCATCGTGGTGCGTGTTATTTTGGGGGAGGGCCTCTTCTTAGATGCACAACCTAGAAAATGCCTTCTAGGTGGAGTGGGAATTTTCAAAGCTCTACCAGAGCTCTGTAATTACTGCACAGTGTGGAGGAAAGGACAGTCTTTGCAGCACGCTCTCTGCTTATAGCTGCTGTATGTCCTAAGCCCTATGCTAGGTAACTTACAGTCACCTTTTCGTTTATTTTCTATAGCAATCCAACAAAAGAGAAGTGAGGCTTAGGAAGATGAAGTATATGCTAGTGTTTTGCAAACAGTAAGAAATTGGTCTGGACTTGGAATGAATATTTATCTGACTCTTGAGTCTAAGGCGTATTGCTATCCTGGTCTCTGACTTTAACAAGTTACTCCTATTTCACCATGCCAGTCAGTTATGGGAAAGGATCAGAGACCTTGAGCACTAATGTAACTCCTGTCAAGGTTAGCTGCTTTCTGGGTGGTGGTGAGGTTGTTGCCAGTAGTCCTGTAGCTGTTTCACCTTAACAGGCAGTGTGCTGTGTGGCTTAGAAGTGCCATTGTCTTGGACCAGAAGAGCCACTGAATCAGAATCGACGTTTTAACGAGAGTCACAGGGGAGACACAGGGTATACACTTTGTAATCTGAAGAAAACAATCTGGTTCACGCTTGTAAACCCATTGAGAGCGGAACTTACTTCCTTTCAAGTCCTACTTCACACTTCCAGAAATTTGTAGCTACTGTATTGAAGCTTGGTTCCTTTTAGAAAAGGATGATGATATTAGGAATTAAAAGCCATTGTTTTAGGTGTGCGCGAGACCACAGACTTGATTCCATCTCTTTCCATTTCTATTTGAAACTCCTGTGGTGGTGGTGGTGGAGATCCCTGGTCCCAACGTTTTCACAGTGAGCACACAGTTCCTCAACCCCCTTGCATGTGAAGAGTTTCCATATCTGTTCTTTTGCCCCCATAGACGGTCTCTGTTGGCTGCTGAATTTACCATGTTAGCTCATGCTTCCACCCTACTCGATGGTCTACTTGTAACTCCCTGGGGTAGCTCCTTGTAGCTCAGAAAAGCTTTTACCAAGAGGAGTTATTCCTTATATCCATCTAAAGGCAAGTCACTGTGACTGCTGCTTCTTGCCCCGCCTCTGGCCTCTGCTAGAAGTCGTGTGATATAGCTAAGGCCTACAACATGGGAAAAAACCATATATATCAATGACTGCTCTGTCTGATAAGTGCTTAAACTATCTGATCTTTATTACCTCAGGGTTTTTTGTTGTTTCTTTTTTTGCTGTTGTTGTGGGGGGGTTGTTTTGTTTTTTAAAGAGGGCCAATGCTGTGAGAACCAAATGAAGAAAGAATTTAAACATCTTAGTGAAGTACCTGACTTATATTAAAGGGAAAATAAAACTAATGCATTTTCTCTTTCCTTTCTTCTTAAAATAAATCATTTCTAAAGGCCCGAATTGTGCTGAAAACAGTGAATAAATATTTGATTCGTTTTTCTTACACAACAGGATAAAGGATAAAGAGTACTTTTAACAATTACGGTTTTGGCAACCATATGTACCCCAGGCGCTGGAGTACAGGAGTGAACTAGAGAAAGACTCCCTTTCTCCTGTAGCCTGTTTTTCAGACACTATAGAGAGCAGTAGAGCACAAACACACAATTAAAGGCATAAGATGGTAGCAGATATTGAATGGCCTGAAGATGCCTGAGCCAGGGGTGGGGGGGACAGTGCGTCTGAGAGACACTGGCAAGGTAGCTGCAGCTGGGTCATGCAAAGCCTGCGATGCCTTGGTGGACTGCTCAGTGACAGATCATAAAACGTTCCACAAAGAATTTTCATTGTCTGTAAAAGAGAGCCATGGGTATTTGCCAATCTGATTTTAGGAGGCATTTTAGCATGAAACATAAGAATCTGTATAAAGCACAAACAACACGATAGTTTTGTCTTATCTAGCAGGCATTTGGTAAAACTTTGAGTGAATGAAAAGATGAACAGGGTCAGGTGACAGACAGGATGATGACAGTGGGCCATGGGACTCTATCTTTTCTAGATGGCAAGAGCAAGAGGTATTTGGAGAAAGCCTACAGAGTTCCTATTAGGAGAGAAAAAGCTTTTTAGTACCGACAAAATGAGTCTCTAGAACGCATTGTCAGGAAGGCAGGTAGACAGCATTTAAATGGGCTCGACAAAAACATTTTAAAATGCAGAAGTAAAAAGGTTAACAATTTGAATCTATCTTGACATTTCTGAGTGTCAGCCCGAGGGCTATTTTCTTCTTTGCTCGAGAGCATCAATTCTGACATATTCCTGAAACTGCTATTTCCTGGGCTGGACCACCACCTTGGAGTGGAGGCTGTGTGTGAATTTCATCGGCAGCCACATTCCACGTGTATTCTCTTTCTTGTGCTACAGCGGCTGGCAATCACATGGATTAGTGTGCTCTCAGACTGGATCCTCTCCTCATGCTGTAAGGAGCAGGCAGTGGGCACATGGCCACCTAAGTGGCTCTGCAGGGATCCTGGGAAGAGTAATGCTAGGATGAGAAACGGGGTTGGTTTTAGGAAAACATAGGATGACAGATGAGACCATGACAGCCAGCAGTGGGCTTTCTCTATTTTTTCTTTTTCTCTAGAAAGAAAGAACAAGAGGCATTTGTAGAAATACTACCAAGTTTCTATTACAAGAGAAAAACTCTTTTTAGCAGAAACACAATGAATTTCTAGAACACATTGTCAGGAGGCAAATATATAGCAAGAATACAGCATTTAAATTCCTTCCTTCTTTCCTCCCTTCCTCTCTCCTTCCCTTCCTCCATTCATCCATCCATCCATCCATCCATCCATCCATCCATCCATCCATCCATCCATCCATCCTTTTTTCTTCTTTCCTTCCTTCTTTCTTTCAACAAAACCCATTTATAAGTAGTAGATATCTTTCACAATGTCATTTTTAAAAAAAGATCAACCCCCAAATCTCAGTCCTTTACTTTTGCTGGTTTTCTCATCTTTGTTCCTTTTCTGTCTGAGAGACTGCTGTGCACGTGTAACATCGACGTAACTGCTGTGCTTTCTGGTTGGGCAGCCAGAGGAGAGTAACCTCAGGTCCTTTGTTGTTGCTGTGCTGGGAATGGAACCAATTTAGGTCTGTGGCTTCCATGTTTGTATCTCTCTACACATTTTATGCTTGTGGCCTCGATTATAGAAATAGGATAATAACATCTCTCCATGCAGTTGAATTATGCTTGTTTCTATGTCTACGTGTAGCGGAGCCTCCATAAATGCTGTTTCCCCCTTATTTTCACAGAATAGTCACCTATCAGAAAAGAGGCCAGATGACATCAGAGGGTTAGACAAGCAGAAGACAAGCTGGGGAAGCCGGCTGGAGCACGTGTATCCTATCCTCCGACGTGCTCAGGAGCTGGTGAGAGGAGATAGGGCTTCTCAGGCCAGTGATGCCATGTCTGATTGGAGAAACTCTTCTTACCCAGCCAATCAGAGCAGGTTTAGCCGCTGTGCTGATGTCAAGTAGGCACTGAGAGCCCCAGGTTCCTAGGGCTCTGCTAGTGGCACAGGGATTTAACACGAGACTATTGCATTACAACCCCTTATAACAATACCAATGTACTATTAATTAATGTTGATTTGATCTACATTTCCTTTGTCAGCGCTGAAAGCTGGGAAGCCTCAGGACCAGATGTCAGCAGATTTGTGTGTGCTAAGGGCACATCTCCTTTCTCTCTCCCCTCCCTCCCTCCCTCCCTTTCTCCCTCCCTCCCTCCCTCCCCCTCTCCCCCTTTCTTTTCTGGTTAAGACAGTTCTTATTAACTTAAAAGGATTTATAGATCTTCCCTTTTCACATTTCCAAGGGCAGGGATCTTTCTCCTGTATTTTGCTCACTTGTTTCACAGCCCCTTTTGAGCACACACTGAATAAGGTTTTCATTAATGGGGCATCATGGGTGTCTATTACTTGCCAGGTCAACTTTAGGGTGTCAGTAAAGCAGATAGAGGTCCTCTCCTTTGCAACTTCTGTATTCAGATAGCAATTATCTCCTTTGCTCATCATTAACAAAACCAAGAAAGACAAATGGAAAAAGATGAGAAGAACCAGTTATTGAGATTGGTGAAGGAAACTAGACACTTTGTGCTTACCAGTATGATGATGGATAATTCTGTAACTCCATCCAGCCGTGGGTTCCTTGCTTGCAAAGTGGGGCATCTCTAATGTCACTGGGGACTTGTAAGGATTTTTGGTGTTAGTTCTGCAGGAGCCCTCCAGAAAATGTCTCTTTCCAACAAGCTCATAAACAATAACTGTGTGACTGATGGTCAAGCCTGCTTCCAAAAAAGGTTCTAAGCCTCCTATAACCTGCGGACGGGGACTATGGTTACCATATTTATTTTATTGATCTACACATTAGATATACTTAACTTGTTCAAGATCACACAGCTAATGTGTGTCTGAGTTGGGCTTTGAACTTGGTCCATGTGGGTCCTGAGTCTGTTTTCTTCTTCATTATGCAATTAAAGTGCTCAGCCCTAACTCAGTTTAAGATTACCTTGGACTCCTGGCACCATTTTCTTTTTGAATCTGGAAGTTTTGTAGAACCAAATGGATGAGCATGACTTTAGCATTTGTGGGTTTTTTTTGTTTTTGTTTTTTATTTGATTTTTGTTTTTAATTTTATGTGTGTGGGTCTTTTACCCGCATGTATATGTCTGTGTTTCTATCATGTATGTACCTCATCCTCACGGAAATATGAAGAGGGCACTGGATTGCTTGAATTACAGATTGTGTGGGATGCCATGTGGATGCTGAGAATCAAACCCAGGACCTCTGGAAGACCAGCCAGTGTTCTTAACCACTGAGCCGTCTCTCCAGCCCAGACTTTAGACACGCCCCCTCTTTTTTAAATTTCCGACCTCCCTATGACCTTTCTTCCTGTTTCTCAGAGAGCACACACTGAGGCTGTCTGTATTCAGTTGGTAGAGGAAACTGGGCTGATCTTCGTGAGTGAGCATGGAGCATGCCTCTCGCTGGCCTTCCAGCTGCAGAGTTCTCTAAGCAACAATTCTGTGCCCTTCAACGATATCTGTGCACCTCTCTCTGAAATCCTGCAGTCTGGAAGATACAGTCCTGTTTGTCCCTCCTCTTTGAGCAAAGTCATTTTTATCTTGTATCACAGGGACATTTCTCTCTGTTCCTGTTACTCACAGGAGCCTTGGCTCTTGTTGTCCTTCATTGCTACCACAATGGAGCTGTTTTGCATTTCCTCCTCTCTCCCCAAATATCTGTCTTCCCAGGGACTGTGACATGAGCTGAATGTATTACACATCAAAGTGAAGATTCATCACTGGTTAATGCACCATCTTTATGGAGATTTTCGTGTTGTATATTCACGTCATGATATAGTATAACGTATGCGCTTTCTGGCAGCTGCCAAGCATTCAGCCACTGTCTTCATTGGGCGTTGGGCTTTCCCTACCAATGCCTAGATATGTTTCCTGTGAGGGCATTATTGTCATTGGTTAATTTACATTTACCAACATATTAAGAACATTTAGGCATCTCTACAGAGCCTTTATACAGAAACAGAAATGTGAAAGATTAGCAAAATTATTAGGCAAGATACTCGTTCCTAAAGCTGTCTATTCAAAAGTAATTAGCCTTCCACAAATTGATATGATAATTTTGGTCTGAGGATTTTACTTATATTTTCTTGTAATATAGAAAAACATGGTATGAAAATGTGATATTTTTCCACAAAGCAATTATGTCAAGATATATTGTGAATATATATCATTAAAGAATTAAATAGTCTGTGTTTTTGTCTCTCACATACATATATTTGCTTTAATTCTAATATATTTTATTTTTAATTGACATAATTGCATGTACTTATAAAATATGGTATATTCAATATATTATATATATTATTTTTAATTGACATAATTATTGCATATATTTATAAGGTATAAAGTATTTTATATATATATATATATATATAGTGTATGTGTGTGTGTGCGTGTGTGTGTATACTGGTTAGGTCAGAGTAACTGGTGTATCTGTTATTACTATCTCTGAATTCAAATTTATCTCTTCCTCAGACCCTGTCCAGGTACATCCGGCCCACTATGCTCATTCCCCTGTTTCTAGTCATATAGGATTTATTGTCTATAGTATATCATTTGAGACTGGTGTGCTTGCTACTGTGCTAATGAGGAAGGACTTGAAATTACAGCTACTCTCTGAATGCCTCAGCTGTCCAGAAATGAATGGGAACACAATAGGTTTCCAAAAAAGTTAATTGCTCTGAATATTCTTCATAATCACCTGGTTCAGGCTCTCAGGCTGCTATCGATATCAGTGATTCTTTGTGTGACTCATTAAGTAAACTCAGTATCTTGTGGTAAAGCAGTATGCGCCAAACAGCAGAACATGTTTTGCACCAGATATTTTTTTTCTGGACCAGGAAGTTTTTCCTCTGTATAGTTTTCATAAAGCTGCACCCACAGGAATAGCACTTGGGGTTGGTTAGGGAAAAAACTCTGTCTCCTGGAAAGTTGGCTTAAAGTGAGTGTTGCCCCTGGGCTGTCCTCTGCAAGGAGAAGATGCTGAACTCAAAGAGCTGGATGGTGTGAGGGCTGAGACACTGAGCATGAAGGAGAGCATTGCTTGCTCTGCCCTGGTGAAAAGGGAAGACTGCCCTTCTTTTACTCCTAGAATGGTACCTGGTATTTGTTATTCAACGAGTGTAGATGTGCTTCACAAATACCCATGTCAAGCAACCTCTGTGGTTTTCAGTGAGTGGATCGCTTACACATTTGCCAGTCTGTCTTTAAGGAGCTATATCAGCAGAATGCAAAGCCCCCGTTGGTCTTTAATAAACCTCTGAGCCATCATTTTGGTATTAAGCCTGACACATACATCACATTACTTTAGGTGGACAAATCATTTGCCTCCATACCAGTTAAGAACATGTTTAAAATTTGTCAGAATCTGGACCCGTCTCTCCCCAGCACCTGGTAGGTTCCTATTTATTGCTTAGATCACTTACCATTTTGCCCAGAGAAACAGCTTAGCTTGCTGGGAAGCTTGTAACAGGTGTAGTGTATGCTCTTGTTTTTCCTAGTAGCAGATGGTACTGAAAGACGATCATCTCTCTGGGACCATTACAGGATAATGCACAGGAATAAATAAGCACAATGATAGGTCTCCGCTAAGGCAGTCAGGGATTGGGGTCGGTCCAGCATTTGAAAATGGTACACATAATACTGGGTAGCTTTCTCCACCAGCCCTAAAGCCCTACCCCTTCTCTTTTACTTTCCCTACAAGACTCCATCCCCCCCCCAACCAGGTAATCAACTAACCCACTTTTCACTTGAATTCTAGGTAAACATAGTAAAACAGATTTAAATAAAAGGGAATTCCTGATAGTGCTTTCTGCTAAAAGGGAGGAGGTAATTTTCTTGGAGTTCCTCCCCAGGCCCAAGAAATTTCTGTTTTTATTTTAATGGATTTTATGGGACCTGCTCTTTGATCTTGCCCTCTTAAAAATCAGAGCAAGGAAAAGTTAATTCCAGCAATTCTGTCCTAATGCACCTCTGCTGTTTTTCATGAAGGACACCGCAGGAGTATAATTTAACCTGCTATCACACTGAGGATATTATATTCTTTAGTCCAGGAGTTCATCTGCTCTGGGAAAGACTAAATAGTCCATGGGTCCCGGTATATCCATAATTGAATATATGTATGCATGCACATATTCTAGTTATACTACCATATCTCTTATCTTTGAATACATGTTTAAGCTTAACAATGGCAGACGGGTCTTGTAGCCAGACCTAGGTTCATTTTGTTTCTTTTTTTTAGTTTAAATTTTATTTCTTAATGCCTCTGCCTCAGAGCTGCTTGGAGGATATTGTTCCCTTGATTTAATGTGATTTTTCCCCCCACATGATGTATTTATTCTTAGGCTCTCCCAGCTTCCCTTCAGTTGCTGACAACATTGTTTAGTCAATTTGGGGCTAAAATGCAGAGAAAGCAAAGAAACACCATTTTAACATTTTGCTCAATTCTTTTACATACTATAGTCACTAGCAGGAGACTTCTGACCAGCAGTTTCCTCAAATAGTCTTCATTTCTTTTAAAGAAGAGGAGGAGGAGGAGGAAGAGGAGGAGGAAGAGGAGGAGGAAGAGAAAGACAGAGAAAAGAATTCTGTAATGTGTTTGAAAAGTAAAAGGTACAAGCTATCAAATGACATAACATTTCCCCAAACATCTGAGTGTGTGTGCACATGTGGGTTTATGACTATAGATTTGTTTTCTTATTTCTCAACACTAAAGCTGTTGATGCTTTCTAAAATGCTCATTAGATGTCTGCATCTAGGTCCCAGGGAAGTGCTTTCATTCCTGTACTGAAAAAATAAGAAAGTAAATACTGAAAATGTGGCTTTTACACAGAAAAATCTGGCTTTAACATAGGCATTTAAACTACAGTTAATCTCATCGCTGCAAGCATCTGTGGGGCTCAGAGGGTTAACTTTTGATTGCCTACTCTACCTGCACCCTAGAAATGAAAGATGCGCGCATGCAAAAGAACAAAAACAGACTGTCTTTGTGACGTCACAAGCATCTGCCTCTGAGTTTCACCACGGAACATAAATGGCAACAAGAATTGAAACAAAACCAGAAGAGAAATCTCTTTTAGAGTGAGATTTTTTTTTCCACCTAAAGCTTTAAATTTATTATGTCTAGTTTTTGAAATATCTGAAAGAGTGGGTGCATATATGAAAGGTAATGGGGTGTGTAGGGCCAAAGAAAATTCTTAAGAAACCCTGGCCCACCCCTCCCCCAATGTGATTAAATTGCCAAAGAGCTCTTTGAAGTATAAACAGAGTGAGGGGATTCTAATAGAAGCACACAAAAACAAAATTATTCCTATACTGATCATGTAACTAAGCGTGTTCAGCACAAACCATACATTGTGCAATGCAGAATAAATTCCCTTTATTATTTGCCATGACTAATTAGCCTTAGCTTCATGTTACAAGCAATTTTAATCCTTGGTATTTTTAATTTTTTTAAAGTATTATCATCCATTCCCATCTAGCAGGAGTAAATTTGCTCAGGAGTTACTGCAAGATAAACATTGCTTAGAAACCATAATTTTTTCCATTGTATTTGTCTAGTTAATAAAGGGAGGCATTTTATTTTCCTCTGGTGACCACTTGTACTTTGTTCAGTAATTAAGGAAGTAAGTCAGCTCTCTTAGATTTTAGCCTTTCTATAACCTCGGCAGATTTGATCAGGATGTCAGGGCCGGTTGTGTTACAGTGCTGAGTAGTTTTAGAAAAATCCTCCCTGAAACTAATGAAGATTCACATAATAACATATAAGCTGATATCATTAATTATACCAGCATGAAACATGTCAGATGCTTTCTGCCTGAGTAATCTGTGGGTTTCTTTTCATCATGCATATTTCAGAGTTTTCAGAATTATTTTTTCAGATACCATGGAGTAATAACAATATGTACTTGCTCTTGGGGAAGCTGCATTTTTGAATGCAGCTGCATTTGAATAATGGCTGAATCCTGGCTCTGCCCTAATTAGCTGCATGACCTCAGTCATGCTACTTACTGTCCAAGCTTTTGTTGTCTCATATATAGATTGAGAATGGTGGCATTGCTCACCTTATGGTATTCATGTAGGGGCAATCAGGCAACGTACACAAGTACTTACATATTTAGTGCTTCATATATAAAAATAGATCAGTAGAGATTTTAATTATTAGCATTGTCAAATTATATTTATATGTAGATTATTGCATTTTCAGTATTAACATTCTCATTGTATATTCGCATGTAGCTCAATACATTGCATTGTGGTGTTTGGGTGGCTTTTGAGTAAAGTTAATGAAATCATTTGTATAGCCTTTGTCTTCACCATTCCAAGGCACGGGTAAGAGTGACTCTGCTCTCCTCCAGTGTGCTTCCTTGCTTCACACAGTTCACTCATCATACTTCTACCCAGATGTTGTTTCTGGGAGCAACTCCTCACTTTATTCCCTCCAGCACTGAATCCACCTTCAGAAAGTCTGTTTTTATAAATGAGTTGCAACTGCTGGATTCCAAATAGTCCTCTAGAAGGTGAGTTTCATGTATTGTTCTTCTCTGCATCTCTGGTACTTTGTACATATCTGATCAAAGCAAGAACTCAGAGGAGGCTTCTTGAATAAATAAGTAAAGCATTAAATAACACTGACAGCTCAATGATACTTTCAAAAACAGAAAATTTCATCCAATTCACCTGAAACTCCATGGACTCTAAATAGCCTTAAAAAAAAAAAAAAAAAGAACAGGAGTTGTGATTTGTCCAGATTTCGGAGTACAACAAAATGACAGTATTAAAAGTAACATAATATAAAACACCAACAATAGATGAGTGGAATACAGTAGACATTTCAGAAATATATCCTCATGTATATGATCAGATAATCTTTGACAAGTGCTAAGGTAAGTATAAGAAAGATCAGTTGTGCTTAACCAAGAGTGTTTGGGAAATTGGGCATTTTCATTCAAAATAATGAAGTTGGACTTTTATACTATAAAAATATTACTCAAAATATAGAATATGATCCAGACTTCTACAACTCTTGGGAGAAATTCACTGAAGAAAGTCTGGCCTCAGCAATGCTTCTCAAGAGGACAGGAAAAGGGAAGAAGTAAATGTAACCTATGTAAAAGTTAAAACTTGGGCATCGATGGTCACAACCAACTGAACAGACACAAACTAAAAAATAACATGCAAGTCTATATTTACTAAGGTCTTATAATTCAACATTGAGAAAACCGATAGTCTTATTAAAATTTGTAAAGTATATGAATAGACGTCTCTGAAGGTAATAAAAATGACCAATCATTTGAAAAGATATTCAACAGCAATAATCATGAGATAAATGCAAACAAAACAATGATGAGGACATGAAGCAATGGCCAAGATGGTAAGAGCACTGACTGCTCTTCCACAGGTCCCGAGTTCAATTCCTGGCACCCACATGGTGGCTCACAGTCACCTTCTAAGAGATCTGATGCCTCCATCCAAGAAGAACACCCATACACATAGAATAAAATAATAATAATTAAACTAAGTACAATGAGGTATGGCTTCATATATATTAGGCAACTTCATGTATGAATACATATGTATAGTCTATTAATACAACTCTGTGAGTTTGGGCAAGGATGTGAAGATTCTGAAGTATTTGTGGCTTCTTGGTGGGAATGGAAATGGTATAACTGTTATGGAAATGGTATGGGGGGGTTCCCCACAAATTATAAGCAGGATTGTCATAAGATAAATCATGCTCACTCCTTGACATTTATTCAAAAGGTAATAAGTCAGTGTATTGACAATAGCAGTATTCCTACATTCACTGCAGCATCATTGCTGATAGCCACGTAGAAGAACGTCAAGTATGCATCTACAGATGACATGAGAGTGCATACCTATGTCCATTATTCAGTCTTTAAACAGAAGGAAATTTAGGGTCCTAGGTCTGCTTATTGGGTGAGGTGCTTCTCACCAAAGCTAATGACTTGGATTTTATCCTGGAATTCACGTGGCAGAGGGAGAGAGTCAACTCCTGTCAGTTGTCCTTTGACCTCCATATGTTTCATCCTATTATTTAAGTAAAAGTTTAAGAAAATTTTAAAGTAAAAGAACGTGACCATATACTATAACCCAGGTGAAACCCTTTAAGACGTTCTGCAAATTGCAACAAAGACCCTATGTGCCTTCTTATATGAGCTCTGTGATGTAGTAGAAGTCATAGAATGGTTTTTACCAGAAGTTTGGGCCAGGAGAACAGGGAAATAATAGAGTGGACAGAGGATTTTATTTTGCAAGTTAAAAATTTAGAGAGCTTACCTTTTGAATTTACAACAATTGAAATACACTTACACAATCAATGCCTACCTTTGAAATATGGCTAAGATGGTAAATTTTATGATTTTTCACCACAATAAGATATATGGTAAGCATTTTGTTTTTAATAATTAAAACTTTATTGCCAAGAATCATGTGTGTATGTGTGTGTGTGTGTGTGTGTGTGTATGTGTGTACACCATGATGAAATTAGTCAGACCCCAAATCTATACATTTCCATGACCTTCTATACAGTTAGAAGAGATATCTGAAACTGTGGAGTTTCACATTTGCTATCAATTATTCTATTTTATGTATTTGTTTATACATAAAAACTCATTTTAGAGTTAAAAGTAGCAAAACAATGAGCTTTGTAAACCTTTCCATTACTCACATGTCCATTACATGCATTCTGTTCTTCCTTATCTTCTAATAGTTACCCTTTCTTGTTGTTTATACATGCTACACCATATGCAAATATTTATACATACTTATATATATTATAGTGTAGGATCTGCATATGAAATAGGAGAAAGTATGTTTGTTTTTTCTCTGAGATTTGTTAACCTTACATAATGTCATATAATTTCACCCATTTCCTGTACTTTATTTGATTTCCATTTTTCTTTAGAACTAAATAGTAAATCCCAGTTTATAGATTTTGATTATTCATTTATCATTTAGTGGACAATTAGTTTGATTCCATTTCCTTGCTTTATTTGAATGAAGCAGCAAGAAACGCCAGGGTACAAATCTCTGGGAGAGCGTATGGAGTTCCCTGGGTGTGTGTTCCAGTGTGTAATAGCTGGATCCTAAGATAGCTCTATTTTAACTTTTGAGGAACCCCAGACTGATTTCATAATGGCTGTAGTAGTTTGCATGCCACCAGCAGTGTATAAAAGTTCTTCCTTCTCTGCATCCTCTCCAATATTTATCAAATTTCTTGATGCTAGCCATTCTGATTAGGGTGGGGGTATATGCAACCTTTAAAAGAATTACATGTCAGTTCATTGTTTTCCTTCAAGTGCCAGTGTGGTGTAGTAGATTTAGGTTGGTAGAAAAAGCAAAGTTTTCCAAAACTTCTGCCTTCTTGACTCCTTTGGTTAGAATTTGACATGTTCATTGGTAAGACTATAATGCAAGGAGAACAGTGGAATCATAAAAGTGAGATGGCATTGTTTGTGGAATTTAATTTACTACTCACCAACTACCCATCTGAGGTTAGTGTATGAGGATAGAGTATGGCTCTATCACAGAACACTTGACCAACATGGACAAAGTTCTGAGTTAAATCCCGATCACTGTGAAAAAGTGATGTTGAATGAGTGACATTAACCAAAAAAGAGTGTGTATTCTGTATGGCTCAATGTATACGATGTTATAAATAAGCCCAAAGTAAATTGTGGTCCTAAAATGAGCACAGTAGCTGTGGAGTGGGTGTTGTTGAATACAAAGAGACTATGATGCGGTTGTTCTTTGTATTGATTTGAATAGTGAATGCCATTTGTAAAACACAACTATACACAAAAATATCATACATCATACGGTTGAGATAATATATCAACTGAAAGAGGAGGCATATAATGGTGGCTAATAAACTAAAGATACTTCGTCCCAAATACAAAATTTATCACAAATTTGATTTGGTTCCAAATGAAAGTGTGTCCACAGACAGTACACATCAGTGTAATGAGTCAGGATATTTGTAAGTTGATCCCATTACTATTACTTGTCCTTTCTGACTGCCCAGCCTTCTTGCTGTCTTCTTTCATTTATGGTGCCTTATTTTCTCCTTTGGAAAGTGACCTTCATAGAACTGTGTGACAAGCACATGTGCCATGACCAAATCAGGGTAATTAGTGTTTGTGTTTCCTTAAACACTCTGAACCTGATGCTGGGAGGGAAACTCCAGGAAGTAGGTCAGGGAGTCACAAAACACAATGGCCCTTGTTTAGAACCTGTATTTCTGGCTAGAAACCCAGTGCTCCCTGCCTGCTCGCATTTCCTATGGCTTGTAGTATCACCCCTCACTCCTGAGAACTTCCTAGTATTTTTCCAATCAGGCCATTGACTTTTCTATTTATAGAGCTAGAACCACCATCTGTTGTTTGTACCCAAAGAACATAATACCAGTCACTGGCTTAACGTCCTCTTGTTTAACACTGGCCTCCCCACAAGCAGACCCTGAGCATGACTGTGAATAGCTTGTTTTACATGTGACTGCAAGATATAGTAGGGGAATTCATAAATGGTGCTAAATTGAGTCTGCTGATTGACTGATTATAAATTTATCCTTTTACTCCCAGTAAGTCAAGAGCTGTCCCTGGTTAAGAAAATCCACAAGACTTAGCTATCTCCTCTTTTTTTCCTCCTTTTTTTATTGGATTTTTTTGTTTACATTTCAAATGTTATCCCCTTTCCTGGTTTCCCGTCCATAAGCCTCCTATCCCATGCCCCTTCCCTTTTGCTATAAGGGTATTCCCCCTCGCCAACCCCCCCCCACCTACATTCCCCTACACTGAGGGGTCCAGCCTTGGCAGGACAAAGGGCTTCTCCTTTCATTGGTGCCCAACAAGGCCATCCTCTGCTACATATGCAGCTGAGCCGTCTCCTCTTAGGGCTCAGAGAAAACTCCCAGTTGAAGTGTTGCAGATGTGGGCGATAGAATGGGATCACTGTTCACTATACGGAATGCTTACACTATACGGAAGGGTGTTAATATGATCCCAAGTAGCTTCCAGTCCCCCATGAAGAACTTCTTTAGGTTCTATGCTCTGTAAGCTCATCAACCCTCACCCTCTCTCAGTCTGCAACACTCTTTCCCTCTCTGGCTCTTTCTGACTTAATCTAGCCTGTCTTCTCTTAGTTTATATGTCCCTAACTTCAGGGACTCTGCTGACCCATCCTGTACAAACACATCGATGGATACATTTGATCTATAATGATAGTAATCTAATAAATCAGTGATAGCAATATAATATAATTAAAACGCTTAAAAATTTACAACGTTGTTTTTAATGGATTTTCCATGTATTGTCTTTGGATTATGGGGTGTGGTCTACAAAGCGACTGCATCCATTTCCTTGAAGTATCAAAATAGTAAAGAGCAGAGATTGGTCTTTGAGGACTTAATAGTTGAGTGAACCAAATAAATATATGAGGATGTGATAGAAATGAAATAAAAGGGTTTATATCAGTGGACATAAGAAGGAGAACATGCTAGAATTAAGTATCTGGCTACCTGACATGTTTGCTGTTGTATATGTGCATATAAACACTAGCAAGAATTGGGAGTAAAAGGGCCCCTATAAATCACTGCGGATGTCACTTGTATAACCATTATGGAGTGGGTCTCTGGAGCAGGTGGATAATTTTTTACAGCTGTTATGATGGACACACGACATTTCTTCCTGCCCATTTCTTATGTTCTATCATACACTGTCTCTTTTTCCTGATCCTTGATTTCTTATGTGTATCTCTGTCCTTGTTGGATTGGGAGGGTCTATTTAGCTCATCTGTTTCTTACTTCAAAGACCTTGGAGTTCCTTGCCTTGAGATAATATCCCTATGAAATTTGACTCTTATGTATTGTTCCACGAAATTCTAAACACACTTGTAAACCTAACAGTATAGATAAGCATTTTGACTTGATTTTTATAGTAATTTTTAAGCTTAAATTATTAAAATACTACTTACCGATTATTAAACATAGAACTTTTTACTTTCATAAGGACCTACTGGACTTTTCTTATAGTGTATGTTTCAAGGTGCTATAGATGATTACGTCTCTAGAAAAAAATCCAGCCCTGCTTTGTAAAATGTGGTACAAGTCAAGCAACTACCTGAAGCCTTTTTTTTTGTTGTTACTAATAATATAAGAAGCATTTAAGAAAAGGGATTAAAAACATAGATAAACCTCTAATGAGTGTTAGCATTAGATTTGAAAGGGTAACCTGTAGGAAGATTGAAAAGAGTCCCAATGATGAGTAATTGAATATCCCTACTGCAGGGAGAAACCAGTGCTCGAGGGTAGATTTTTATGTAATTTATGTACCGTTGATTATTTGTGTTTTAGGTTTCCTTAAATAACTCAGTAAGAGTGGCTGGAAACTCTTCCCTACAGAGAAAATGTATTTCTTAGCTGTGGAAAGACTTGCTAATCTCTAACATATTGTAGGTGATATTTTATGTGACAGCAAAAATATGTGAAAGTCTTTATTAGATACATTGTATTTTAAAGATTAGCTGTAAATAGAAGATGCTGATTCCTTAGATGCTGTTTTATTTTTATAGAGTACTAATATCAATGTTGATCATATTAAGAACTAAAGTTATACATACTCTGGGCCTAGAGATGAGGCTAAGTTTTTGACTTTATTTATTATAACTTTTAGCATTCATTCAACTTGATCTAACAGATCGCAAGGCTATGGGAGGAGGTTTTCCCCAAAAGCTTCCCACTCAAGCGGGAGAGAACAGTACTCACTCATATCACCACCGCACCAGACAGAGCATCATTGGCTATGCTGGTAGGGCTGCTAAGTTGTACGCAGCCTCAGTGTACCGTAGCTTCTCTGTGTTTGACACGATTTGGAATGGCTTCATGGATACTGAGGCCTTTAGAGAACAGTGTTATTAAATGTGAGTAGGACTTTCTCATAATGAGAAACGTAGTGGTAGTGGTAGGAATGTGAAACAGGACTTTTCTCAAAACTACATTTTTATTTCATTTTTCTCAGTTAGAAGGGCTATTATATATAATTATTATGTGATAAAGAAACACTAATAGAGTCTGGCTGCTATATAAAGCAACATGGAATTTCCTTAAAAACATAACATACACCCCCCCCCCCAAACAGTAACTTAAGTCAGATTGCTATATGATCCAACTGCATAAGTCCTGGGTACATACTTGAGGCAATCAGTCATCAACAGGAGAGAGACCTGCATACCTATAATCATCACAGCTATTCACAGTAGCTAAAGAATGCACTCTCCTATGCATTATATACACATACCCATGGATGGGTATGTATATAAAAGTAAAAATATGGCGTGGATAAATAATGCATTGCCATTTAGCCACAAGGAAGAGTTGAGATGTGTCATTTGCAAGAGAATGGATAGATCTGGAGATTATCCAGTTAAGCAGAATCAGTCAGGCTTAGTGAGGTATGTAGCAGACATTTACTCTCATGTGTGGACCATGAAGAGGAAAACGGCATGAGGTAGATGGTCTGTTAGAGAAAAAGAGACTGATGGGAGGATGAGGAAGGAAGGTAGTGACTGGGTGGTGTGATCAACATGTTTACATGCATGTATTGAAAAAGTCAAAACGAAACTTCAGTTTGTACAATTCATACATGTTAAAACTAAAAAGGGATTTGTGCCATCTGAATCGTAGTTTTATATAGCCTAGGGCATATATAAGTTAACTAGAGTAAGAAGTACACAGGAGAGGAAATATCTGAATGACTGAATTCATCCCTACTCATGAGGAAAATAACTCACACAGACAAGACACTTGGAATTAGGCTTAGTGTCTTTATAATCACCAAAGAGGCCCATTGAAAGCAGTTACAGGATCAGCCATGCTTCTAGAAGCTTCCTTTGGTGTTGTATGAGGCTTTCCAATGGATATTGAGATAAAGTTCCAAATACTTAATAGCATGGCCTCCAAGCCTTCTCCATTCTTTCTCTCTCCTTAGTCCCCTTTATTCTCCTGCACATTTGGGTTCTCTTAATCTGGCTGTATATTGAGGTTCCCCCTGGTCTCCCATGTCCTCACGCCCTCCACAGATGGCTGATAAATAATTAATTAATAAAATAATAATTAATTAAATAAATATTACACTCTGAGGGAATCTGTCCCTGACACCAAACAGTTTTTCTTTTACTTAAAAAAAAAATACACTAAGTATTTCGTGGTGCCTTCTCCCTGTTACTGGTAGAAAAATGGAGGCTCAGAGAGATTTTCCACAGTGTAATAAAAGACCAAAAGAAAAAAAGAGATTGCAGAAAATGAATGACTTTATTATGAAGCAGAGGGACACATTTGTCTCAGAATAAATAAAAGGTTTCCACTGTTTAATTGATTTTATGCAACAACTCCTCGCATGCATTCTTTAGACTGGATAGCATGAGTGCTGTTTCTCTAGTAAGAAAGCAATGTGCAGAGACTTAAGGTTTTCCTGGATGGGATGGTCTACCTCACTTGACCTTCAGAATATGCTTGGGAAATTTGTAGGAAAGATGTTAGCCCACTGTGGGAGTTTGAAAGAGAAATCTCCCCTGTAGGCTCAGATATTTGAATGTGATCAGGGGTCAATGAGGTGCACCTTGCAGGGGAAGAGCTTTGCTGGGGGCAGGCTTTGACGGTTGGTTTCCAGATGTTGTCACACTTCTCATTTGCTCTCTCTGTTTCCTGGTGTGTTGAGAAAATGTGATTAGCTAACTTCCTGCTGCTGCTGTCTGCTGCCGTGCTATCCTGCCATAGTGGACTCTAACCCTCTGAAACCGTAAGCCCAAAGAAGCTTAAGTTGTTCCCATTAACGGGAGTTTATAACAGCAGGAAAAGGAACCAATACACTCTTATTGAGAGTACAGTTTAAGACAGAGTGGTGGCTACTCTTAGCACATTGCTAGCAAGCTTGAATATTGATTAACACCTTTTGATTTTGAATGTTACTTTTGACTGCTGTTTTATTCCTCAGAAGTAGGATATTACAATGAGAAATTAATATACAAGTACAAAATATGCTGTGTAATGTGCAGCCCTGTAAGTACCCAATATCAATTACCATATATGCATATGGCAGAAGCGCCAGGGCATGACAGAAGGAATGTAATGAAGTCAGATTGGGATGTCAACAAACTTCCAAGTTGTTAAGAGAACAGTTCGTAAAGTCATTCTGAAAACTTGGCCTGGGAAAAGGTGATTAAATCTGCTAATATGACCTCAATCTACTTCCCCCAAATTTACTCGTCTTCTTTGCAATTAGTCGCCGAGCCTGCCAACCATGTGAACGAAGGATTTATTTTCTGTTTCAGGCAGCGCTGTAGAACAGATGGGCAAGCTGCCATCACAGAACCTGACTCTGCTTCCAGGTACTGTGGGGGAGGGGTGGGGAGAAGCAGAGGCTATGGTTGTCCCTTATAACGAACATAATGAACTGTTCTGATGGTTGCAGGAATTCGGGCCTGAGTTCATATTCCAGCTTTGTTCTAACCATTAGATTAAAGCTTGTTTGGAGTTTCAGAGACACTTTTTTTTATTATTAGCTTGGCTGGAGGCCAGCTAAGCCAAGTGGAAACAGCATGCGCAGACTTAGTCCTAGAAAGCGGTGACCGGGTGACACAGTTTAGAGTCCCAGCAGCAGCTTTGAGGGATAGCCTGATTTAATAACACCCTAACGGTTGTGATCTGAAGTAGGAGGGAAGCCGTCCATCAGAATCTAGGGAAACAGAAATAGGAGACTAAATTAGAGGCACAGTTGACACAGCTAGGACCGGTCCTGCCAGCATGCATTTTGCTCCAAGGTTGCAGGGCTACGAGCTCTCACCTACTGGGTCTTCTTGATGCTTCAGCTCTGGGTAGTCCTCAGTCTCCGCAGACAACTCCGGTCCAGGTCTAAACTTCAGGTCCTCTCAGACATTGCTCTTACTGTGCTCGTCACTCCGGACATCAGTGTAGGAGGGCTCCCAGCAAAGGAATCAAGGGTTTGATCTCGTTGGTTTTTCTATCATATACTTCGTATAATAAAATCATGTAAACTTCTACATCTCCCTGATGCTAACCTTTATCTGAGCAGCGGTGTTTAGCTGCTTTTTATTTTTATCTTTTAATATCTCTATTACCTAGAACTTTTCCAGGCATATAAAGACATCTTACAAACATCTTAATGAGTAAATAATCTTACCTTGGGCTAGATAGATTCTCTCACCTCCCACCCTTCCTCTTTCCTTCTTTCCCTCCCTCCTCTTCCTTCCTAGTTTCCTTCCTTCCCTTGCTCCTCCCTCTCTATTCTTTCCTCCTTCTCTTCCTCCCTCCCTCCCTCCCTCCCTCCCTCCTTCCCTCCCTCCCTCTCTTCCTTCCTTCCTTTGTCCCTTTAGCCAATCACCCCGGACTTCCTTCCATAGATAATATCTTTCTTTCTTATTCATTACCCCTACTTCCTTTCGCTTTCCTTCTATTTCCTGACCAATCCACATTACTTCCCTTCTGAAAGCCTGCACTCGCTTTCCCATCTGCCTAGATTTTTTTTCTCTATAGATCGTCATGGTGGCCTTGTAATAGCTCTCAGATCTAAACTTAGATATCACCATATTAGAGGAGTTCACTCTAAGGACCCTTCCTGAATCCTCCCTTTTGCTTTGTTTCAATTCCTCGATTCTCATGTGGCCTTATTTTAGAAACTTTATAAAATAAAGAGCACCATTCCCAATTTCCTGAGCCTGTTTGTTGGACGGTTGCCTCTCTTGCTCCCACTGCGACTCCTGGTAGAAAGTAAGTTTTGCCAGACCAGAGTCCCAGGTGACTTGCTTCCTGTTGTATACTAAGATTCTAGACCAAAACTCTGATGATGCATGATGCTTAATGCATACATGTTGGCTATTTGACCTGGAGTTTATTTACTTACAGTACAACATAGGCCCCATCATTGGGGAATAACATCAATCAGCACTTTATGTATAACTTGCCTAACTGTGTATAAATATTCCAATGACAAACTGTGAAAATTGGTGATTATGAATTATATTGATAATAGCTACCTTATTGAGTAGTCGGTATTTGTCAAGCACCACTTTAAAAGCTTCATTTTATCACAGTCCCCATCATAATCTAGGATGACAACATCATTTTAGTTTTTTGTTTTTGATGATTGAGGTCTGAAAAGGTAAATAGCAAATAGTTACTAGGAGATAGGAAGTCAGTAAGTCACTAAGACGTCAGTAAGTCTGGCTCCAGGGTGTGTATTTGAGATATTACTGGAACAAGGAAATCTCTCAATAAATGACTAAATACGTTTCATTCATCACAAAGAAATGTGCTGTAAATCCTATTATTTTGTCAAAGCTGTTTGTTCACAAATAGATTAATATTAAATTACAAAAAAGCAAAAGGAGATTTATATCGATGTATAGAAAATCTTTGTAAAATAATTCGCTCATTACATAGGGAGTTATTGAAATATGCACAAATACTGTATTTTAAATAAATAAATATTTTATTGATCATTAAATCTTACCAAGGATATAACATGTGTTGCATTACATTGGCAACTGGCATCTGTTAAAAACAAGCTTCTAGAATGCCAATTTGGCTTAGGTAATTTTGCAAAAAAAGGTTCAATATCAGCACTCTGGATTACTCTCCAACAAAGATATCTTGGCAAATTATGACACACACAGTCTTTCAGACTTGCTTTTGAATAGTTAAAAATTAACTGAAAAACCCTCAAATGTCAAGGAAATCCCATAGTTTGGTTCTATACTTTGAAATTTGTACTCTGGGCATTTATATACTTATCAATATTTATTAAGCTAAAATTTTGAAATAACAAGCACCATATTTTTGTCATTACTTTTTTTTTTACTGTCCATGTGATAGAGCAGTGAATTTATTAGAATCTGAAAAACATCATCATTCATCCTTAACTTATGCATATTTCAGTTTCATATTTACCATTCTTGGACTTTTTCTGCGGAATTAAATCAAGGTATTGAGAGATGGAGCCTTCCTACATGTCATTTCTATGTGGTTTATAGGAGACACAGCAATACTGTTCCGATAGAGGGTTTGTGATGGATCTTCTATGAGCATTCACACCGGGGAAGACATTTAGAAAATAAAAGATTATGGGGCTTGGGAGGGACGTCAGGACATCATAGCTCATTGTCTGTTTCTTGCAGACAGAGAAATGGGAACTCAGGCAGTGGAGCTCTATGCACCGGAGCCTCTGGACTGCTGTCTCACTGTTCTGTGGAAACACAGAGACGACGTGCTGCTGGGTCCCCAGACCCACAGACAGCAGAAATCAGAACATGTTTATGAATAGATGGTTAGTTAATGCGCTCATTTTGACCATTTACCTCAGCGATAAGTGTGTTAACTGAATCAGATAATGAGAATATGTGTGTGCAGACCTATATTTTGGATGTACCCCAAATAATGCATTTTTCTGCCTTAAATAGTGCACATTAGTCACAGACAATGGTGAAGCCAGCCCACCACTTTCTGTTTGCTATAGGTTGGAAGTAGATTGGGAGTGTCCTAAAACGGGTCACATGCAGCAGACTTGTTCTTAGATGTGACTACTAGGAGGTACTACCGAATTTCTAAGAAATGTGGCTTTTTTTTTTCATAAGAAAACAAGGGTTTATCTTAAATTGTGTTTTTAAGGTGATTTTAACAGTGTTTTTTATTGAACATTATTTTTATTTATATTTCAAATGTTATCCCCTTTCCTGGTTTCCCATCCATAACCCCCCTATCACATCCCCCCGCCCCCTGCTTCTACGACAGTGTTCTTCCACCTACCCACCAACCCGTTCCCACCTCCCTGTTTGTCCCCTACAAAGTGACATCCAGCCTTGGAAGGACCAAGGGCTTCTCCTCCCATTGGTGCCCAGCAAGGCCATCCTCTGCTACATATGCAGCTGGAGCCATGGATCTGTCCATGGTACTCTTTGGGTGGTGGTTTAGTTCCTGGGAGCTCTGGCTCATTGGTATTGTTGGTTTTATGGGACTGCAAACCCCTTCAGCTCCTGCAATCTTTTCGCTGACTCCTCCACTGGGGACCTCTTCTCAGTTCTATGGTTGGCTGCTAGCATCCGCCTCGGTATTTGCCATGCTCTGGCAGAGCCTCTCAGAATACAGCTATATCAGATGCCTGTCAGCATTCCTTCTTGGCATCAACAATATTGTCTGGGTTTGGTGGCTGTATACGGGCTGGATCCCCAGGTGAGGCAGTCTCTGGTGAGCCATTCCTTCAGTCTCTGCTCCAAACTTTTTGTCCATATTTCCTCCTGTGAATGGTTTTGTTCCTCCTCCTAAGAAGGACTGAAACATCTGCACTTTGGTCGTCCTTCTTGAGCTTCATGTGGTCTGTGGATTGTATTTTGGGTAATCCAAGCTTTTGGGCTAATACCCACTTATCAGTAAGTGCATTATTCAAGTTTTAAAGCAGGAGTTTTGTCCTTGTTACTCGGACTCTAACGTCTGCTTGCTTCATTAATTAAAATGTATTTTTTGTATTAATTTTGTATTTTTTGTATTAATTTTGTGGCTTCAAGATTCAACATATGTTTTAGATACTAATTTGATGTATAAGTTGGACAATCTTTACTAGTTTTCTAGCTTTTTTGAATTTTCTGTATTGTAAAGATGAGCAAATTAATTTAGTTTATCATGAAATTATTGGGACCATATTCTAGAATTTTCTTTTTAAAAATCTCACAATATTTTCCTATATATTTCAGCCCTTAAATCACCTGAAACTGAATTTTCTGGAAACTTTTGCCAATGAAATCCATTTATTCTTTAATTTATTCTTTAATCCATGTAGTCTATAATTTCAGTGATAGCTCTGTCAGGGTCTACATAAATATGAATATATTTCAGAATTTGTTTTTATGTTTCATTGTACTATTTCTCTAATTTTGTGCCAACATTCCACTACCTTACATATTGTTTTGCAAAAACTACACTACTGAAACCATTATTACACTTTGGGATCATCTTAGATAGTTCTGAAAATATTAAAATACATTTGTCAAGTTTGAAACAAAGAAAATCTCCTAGCAAATTTTGGAAACTAGGTTTAAACTGGGAGAATAATATGAAAATCTCATTTTTATATATTTACTGTGTCTCAGATATTGTTGTGCCCTACATGAACATATGATCTCATTTATTAAGGATATTACTTTATAATATAATTATGATACATGAAATCAAAGAATAAACCAAAAATAACTCAAGAAGAAATAGAAATTCCAAATAAACAATTTTATGACAATGATTTACTAAAAAATGTTTTAAAATAAAAAGTACTATGTCCAAAAAACTAATTCTATAAATCATCAAAATAATTCTAAATTTAACAAATTCACAGGGTAGGAAAGGAAAGAACATTTCCCCAAACCCATTTTAAAATTATAAAACAATGTATCGCATGATTTTTATTAAGCTCATACATTAGTTGGATTTGGATAATCTTTGCTATCAAAAATGCTTGGGACCCAACCAGAGCTTCCAGGGACTAAGCCACTACCTAAAGACTATACATGGACTGACCCTGGACTCTGACCTCATAGGTAGCAATGAATATCCTAGTAAGAGCACCAGTGGAAGGGGAAGCCCTGGGTCCTGCTAAGACTGAACCCCAGTGAACTAGACTGTGGGGGAGGGCGGCAATGGGGGGGGGGTTGGGAGGAACACCCATGGGAAAGGGGAGGGGGGGGGATGTTTGCCCGAAACCGGGAAAGGGAATAACACTGAAATGTATATAAGAAATATTCAAGTTAATAAAAAAAAATGCTTGGGACCAGAAATACTTCAGATTTCATATTTTTGTAGATTTTGAACTTCGTGCACATTTCTTGTGACAATGTCAATTCTAAAGTGAAATTCATGTCCATGTGCACCTGTATGCATACAATTATTTTTGGTGATTTCAACAGAACTTTTAGTGCACCTGCATTTTGACTTTTGAGCATGAAATATAGTCAAATGTAGATTTATTCATCTGTAATATTTAAGGCAGCACTTAAAAAAGATTCAAAGAAGCCGAAAAGATGGCTTAGCATTTAAGACTATGCATTGCTCTTGCAGGGGACAGAAACTCAATTCCTAGTGTCCATAGCAAGTGTCCCACCTTGTGTCTCCTTGTCTGCACCTACATTCACACACTTACACCCATGCTCACACACACACCTGCACACACACACTGAATTTTATTTTGAGTTTTGGATACTTGAGTGTTTCAGATTTTGGATTTTAACACTAGAGATGTTCAACTTGTACAATAGGCATAGTGTGACTTTGTATTCAATAATACACTTATGTCATCTATAGTGTGTATAATTTGTTGTTTTATGAATTCATATATGTCATGAAATATAGAAAAATCTAAAAGTTAAAAACGGTATCTAAGAATATCACATTAGTCAATTTTTTTTTTCTACCATACTGATATACCTGAGGCAGGCTAACTATAAAGAGGAAAGAGACTTCTTTTACTCATAATTTCGGAAGTTCAAGAGCCTGGTGTTTGTGATGAGTCTTTTGTCTGCATCACAGAGAGGTAGAAACATACATGAGGAAGAGGTCATACTGAAGAAAATGAAGCCAGAAAAGAGAAAGAGAAAGAGAAGCATTTAGGGTCACAATCACTGATAACAACTTACTTTCTCCGGAGATCAAAAGACCCTGTGAAACATACGGACCATTTTCTAAAAGCAACTTCCTCAGAGGCTGAACACATATCTAGAGAACATTCCATCCTAAAACAAAAGAATATACTTTCTTCTCAGCATCTCATGGTACCTTCTCCAAAATTGACCATATAATCAGTCACAAAACAGGCCTCAACAGATAAAAGAAGATTGAAATAATCCCACGCAGCCTATCAGATCACCATGACTAAGGCTGGTCTTCAATAACAACAAAAATGACAGAAAGCCCACATACAAAAGGAAGCAGAACAATGCTCTACTCAATGATAACTTGGTGAAGGAAGAAATAAAGAAAGAAATTAAAGACATTTTAGAATTTAATGAAAATGAGGGCACAACATATGGGACACAATGAAAGCAGTGCTAAGAGGAAAACTCATAGCTCTGAGTGCCTCCAAAAAGAAACTGGAGAAAGCATACACTAGCAGCTTGACAACACCTGAAAGCTCTAGAACAAAAAGAAACAAATACACCTAAGAGGAGTAGAAGGCAGGAAATAATCAAACTCAGGGCTGAAATCAACCAAGTAGAAACAAAAAGAACTATACAAAGAATCAACAAAACCAGGAACTGGTTCTCTGAGAAAATCAACAAGATAGATAAACCCTTAGCCAGACTAACCAGAGGGCACACAGTGAATATCCAAATTAACAAAATCAGAAATGAAAAGGGAAACAGAACAGAAACTGAGGAAATTCAAAACTCATCAGATCCTACTACAAAAGCCTGTTCTCAACAAAACTGGAAAATCTGTATGAAATGGACAATTTTCTAGACAGAAACCAGGTACCAAAGTTAAATCAGGATAAGATAAACCATTTAAATAACCCCATAACTCCTAAAGAAATAGAAGCAGTCATTAAAAGTCTCCCAACCAAAAAGAGCCCAGGTCCAGATGGGTTCAGGGCAGAATTCTATCAGACCTTCATAGAAGACCTCATACCAATACTTTCCAAACTATTCCACAAAATAGAAACAGAAGGAACACTATCCAATTACTTCTATGAAGTCACAATTACTCTTATACTTAAACCACACAAAGATCCAATAAAGAAAGAAAACTTGATTTTGTTAATTTGTATACTGTCTCTGTGCCCTCTGGTTAATCTGGCTAAGGCTTTATCTATCTTACTGATTTTTTTTTCAAAGAACCAGCTCCTGGTTTTGTTGATTCTTTATATAATTCCTTTTGTTTCTACTTGGCTGATTTCAGTCCTGAGTTTGATTATTTCCTGCGGTCTACTTCTCTTGCTTCTTTATGTTCTAGAGCTTTCAGATGTGCTGTCAAGCTGTTAGTGTATGCTCTCTCCAATTTATTTTGGAGGCACTCAGAGTTATGAGTTTCCTCTTAGTACTGCTTTCATTGTGGCCCATAAGTCTGGGTATGTTGTGTCTTTTTTTTTTTTATCAAATTCTAAAATGTCTTTAATTTCTTTTTTTATTTTTTCCTTGACCAAGTTATCATTGAGTAGAGCATTGTTCAATTTCTATGTATATGTGGATTTGTTGTTGTTTTTGTTGTTGTTGTTGAAGACCAGCCTTAACCCATGGTGATCTGATAGGATGCATAGGATTATTTCAACCTTCTTGTATCTCTTTAGGCTTGTTTTGTGTCTGATTATATTGTCAATTTTGGAGAAGGTACCTTGAGGTACTGAGAAGAAGGTATATTCTTTTGTTTTAGGATGAAATATTCTGTAGATAACTGTTAAGTCCATTTGTTTCAGAGCTTCTGTTAGTTTCACTGTGTCTCTGTTTAGTTTCTGTTTCTGTGATCTGTCCACTGGTGAGAGTGGGAGTGTTAAAGTCTCTTACTATTATTGTGTGAGGTGCAATGTATGCTTTGAGCTTCAGTAATGCTTCTTTTACAAATGTGGGTGCCCTTGCATTTCTGGCATAGATGTTCAGAATTGAGAATTTCTCCTGGTTGATTTTTCCTTTGATGAGTATGTAGTGTCCTTCTCAATCTTTTTTGATAATTTTTGGTTGAGTGTCTATTTTATTAGATACTAGAATTGCTACTTTAGCTTGTGTTTTGGGACCATTTGCCTGAAAAAATTTTTCATCCTTTTACTTTGAAGTAATGTCTGTCTTGTCACTGAGATGTGTTTCCTGTATGCAGCAAAATGCTGGGTCCTATTTATGTATCCAGTCAGTTAGTCTTTTTTTTTTTCAATTGAGGAATTGAGTCTAATGATGTTAAGAATTAGCGATTGTTGTTTCCTGTTATTTTTGTTGTTAGAGGTGGAATGATGTTTGTGTGGCTCTCTTCTTTTGGGTTTATTGCAAAAAGATTACTTTCTTGCTTTTTCTAGGGTGTAGTTTCCTTCCTTGTATTGGAGTTTTCCATCTTTTATCCTCTGTAGGGCTGGATTTGTGAAAAGATATTGTGTAAATTTGGTTTTGTCATGGAATATCTTGGTTTCTCCTCCTATGTTAATTCAGAATTTTTTTGGGTATAATAGCCTGGGCTGGCATTTGTGTTCTCTTAGTGTCTGTATGACATCTGTCCAGGATCTTCTGGATTTCATAGTTTCTGGTGAGAAGTCTGATGTAATTCTGATGGGTCTGCCTTTATATGTTACTTGACCTTTTGCCCTTTACTGCTTTTAATATTCTTTCTTTGTTCTGTGCATTTGGTGTTTTAATTATTAAGTGACGGGAGATATTTCTTTTCTGGTCCTATCTATTTGGTGTTTTGTAGGCTTCTTGTATGTTTATGTTTATGAGCATCTGTTTTTTTATTGGATATATTTCTTTATTTACACTTCAAATGTTATTCCCTTTCCCGGTTTCCTGTCCATAAGCCCCCTATCCCCTCACCCATAAGGGTGTTCCCCCCATCCACTCCTCCCCTTAATACTCCTCCCCGACATTGGCAGGACCAAGGGCTTCCCCTTCCACTGGTGCCCCAACAAGGCTATTCTCTGCTATACATGCAATTGGAGCCCTGGGTCAGTCCATGTATAATCTTTTGGTAGTAGTTTAGTCACTGGAAGCTCTGGTTGGTTGCAAGGCCCTTCAGCTCTTTTAATCCTTCCTCTAATTCCCCCAAAGGTGGGCCCGTTCTCAGTTCAGTGGTTTGCTGCTAGCATTCACCTCTGTATTTGACATGTTCTGGTTGTATTTCTCAGGAGAGATCTATATCTGGTTCCTGTCAGCGTGCACTTCTTAGCTTCATCAATCTTATCTAATTTTTGTGGCTAAATATATATATGGGCCACATGTAGGGCAGGCTCTGAATGGCCGTTCCTTCAGTCTTTGCTCTAAACTTTGGACATCTCTTTAGGTTAGGGAAGTTTTCTTCTGTAATTTTGTTTAAACTACTTACTGCCCTTTTAAGTTGGGGATCTTTGCTTTCTTCTATACCTATTTTTCTTAGGTTTGGTCTTTTTATTGTGTCCTGGGTTCTTGAATTTTTTAAGTTAGAGACTTTTTGCCTTTTGTCTTCTAGGGTATCTTCTGTGCCTGAGATTCTCTTGCCTATCTCTTGTATTCTGTTGGTGATGCTTCTGGCTATGACTCCTGATCTGTTTCCTAGGATTACTATCTCTTGGGTTGTCTCCCTTTGTGCTTTCTTTATTGTTTCTATCTCCATTTTTAAATCTTGGATGGTTTTGTTTAATTCCTTCACCTGCTTGGTTGTGCTTTTCTGTAATTTTTTAAGGGATTTTTGTGTTTCTTCTTTAAGGGCTTCTACCTGTTTACCTGTGTTCTTCTGTATTTCTTTAAGTGAATTTTTTGTGTCCTTAAATGCCTCTGTCATATTGATGAGATGGGATTTTAGGTCTGACTCTTGCTTCTCAGGTGTCTTAGGGTATCCAGGGCTCAGTGTGGTGGGGGAACTGGATTCTGATTTTGTCAAGTAGCATTCGTTTCTGTTGCTTATGTTCTTGTGCTTGCCTTATTCCATCTGGTTATCTCTAGTGCTAACTGATCTTGCTGTCTCTGACTGCAGCCTATCCCGCCTGTGATCCTGGTTGTGCCATAATTCCTTGGAGTTCAGTTGTTTTTCTGATCTTGTGAGCCTGGGATCCTGGAATCATGAGATCCTGAGATTCTGGTTGTGTCAGAATTCCTAGGATTCAAGCTGCTTCTGGGATCCTGAAATCCTGGTGTGACCATGCTCCTGAGATCCTGTTGTGTCACAGCTCCTTGGAGTCAATCTTTCTTTGGGTGTTTCAGGAGTGGGTGGGGGACCAGAACCCTGCATCTGCATCAGTGACAGGTGCAAGCTGGAAGGAACTGGCTGGACAGGGGGTTCGTGTTTCCCTGGTTCCTGTGGAGGTCCCAGTTACATCAGGTGTTGGGAAAGATAATGTGGCTTCAATTGTGATCCAGAGTGTGTCTGATCTCCTCGGATTTGAGCTTCCTCTGTGATCCTCTGATCCTGGGCGTGTCAGAGTACCTGGGAGTCAGGCTCCCTCTGTTGTAGGAGGGGGTGCAAAGCCAGCACCTTAGGTCTGCTCCATGTGCAGGTTCAAACTAGAAATGATCCCGGGCCACTGGCACAGGGGTTCCTGTGTTCCTGAATCCCGGGGGTCCCAGTTACTCCGGGGGGTGGGGCAGATGTTGCCTCACCTGTAATCCTGGGCATGTTATAGTACCCGGGTATTGAGCTTCCTCTGGGTGTTGTAGGAGTGGGTGCAGAGTCAGCACCCCAGGTCTGCTCTGGGAGTAGGTTCAGACCAGAAGGCACAATTTAGTGATACTGTTCAGGGAGTTTTAGAAGATATAGCATTGCTGGAGGAAATCCCTAGGGGTGGGGTTAAGAATTTACAGACACAGAAACAGTGTCTTAGACTAAGCCTGAGGTAACCCCCTGTGGTAGGATCTGTCCCCACCTAATGAACTTCAGTTGCAGAAACAGGCAACTCCAGATATGCACTTTGCATTGGCCTTATCTTTTCTGCTCTTGCTGTTTTGTGCTCCTTATGACAACCATGTCTTTAGGTGTGGGCCTGCCCTCTGTATGGGCTCAGCTTCTAATATTCCTTCCTGTAAGGTGAGGAAAGATCATTCTTGTTGACACCTTTTAAATCTCATTGAGTAAGTCTGTGTCTTTAAAAAAGTATTTTTGACAATTATGTACATACATATATATATACAGACAATTATATACATTGACCTACAGATAGACTCTATTGTGGCCAGATTCTTCATTACCCCCTTACTCCTCTCCTACTCTTTCTGCAAAGCCCTGTGTTCATATTCCCCAGGTAGTTGAGTTTTCTCTCCATAGGCTTTGACTCTGTGAGCTGAAATCCCTTTAGCTAGACCTTTTCTTTTCCTTCCTACGATGATTGCTCTTTATGCTTCATGATACATTATGTGTACATTATTTGCTTTTGTTATTTTTCCATGGGTATGCCTCCTGGGTAAATGAATGACTGCAGGGTCAGCGCCTTAAACATTAGGAGGTGTATGGTAACAGCTTTAGAATTCAGAATCTCCTGAGTTTAAGGCTAATTCAGGAAAGAAGTTTTATCTGCTTTTTTTAAAAATTAAAACCTATTTGTATATATATTTGATAGATATATGAATCTGAAAGTTTGTATAGTTATATTCCATTGTCCTCAAAATACCGCTGCTCCAACTTTAGAAACATTAAAACTAGGCCAGATTAATTTATTCACGATCTTACTGTTACAGAATTGTAGATCCAACAACTGAATCCAGGGCCTGTTCACTTTGAACCTTGGCCTCCACTCACTTGAACTCTGTAGACAATTGTGTTTCCTTTAGAGAGTAGATGTCAAGATGTTCAAGAGTCCTGATGACTTCTTGGGTCAAGATGGCCTGTTTTTCTTTTGAATTAGGTACAGGATGCAAGTTGCCTCTTGGGTTAACAGAAAATTGCCTTATCCAGAAGTCATCTAGCAAGCTTACTGCATTATTCTGCATTTATAACTTCTCCTCTCCTTTTCCTATAACTTGCCTCTTTCACTAGTCATTTAGATATAGTTTAGTCATCCCTCAATGGCCAGGGGGACACTACAGAATATTAGGTAGGGGTGTGTGTGTGTGTGTGTGAAAGCTTTTGATATCGTTATAGAGGCAATCTTAATTAATGTTTCACAGTGCTAAGGAAATAATTTCTGGTTGAATGATTGGGACTGCATGATCAGATCAGAAGAATAATCTGATAGCCTCAAAAAGGCTAGATGGAAGAAGGGGAGGGACAGAAGATGGACAAATCAACTAAGAGCACACTGCTTTATAAGGAAACAAAGAATAAGAGTGAGAACACGAATAGCAATGGGCTGTCAAGTCCAAGGTCAATGTAAGAAATGCTGGAGGTATAACTGAAGTGGTGTTTTATTCTATTCTAATCTTCCGAGCATACAGAAGCCAGAACATTGCTACTTTCTGGGGTGGTTGGAATGATAATGGCCCACATAGGCTCATATATCTGCATACTTCGTCACTAAGACATGGAACTGTTTGGGAGGATCAGGAGGTATAGCGTTGTTGGAGGAGATATGATCTTTTTGGAGAAGGTGTGTTAATGGGAGCAAGCGTTGAGGTTTCAAAAAGCTCATCCCACGCCGGCTGTCTCCCCCTCTTTGCCTGATGCCGAGGGCTCAGGGTGCAAAGCCGGCTCCAGCACCACGCCTGTCTGCCTTGCTCTGTGGTGATAATGGACTAACCCTCTGAAACTGTAGGCAAGCTCCCAATTAAATGTTTTCTTTTATAAGAGTTACTGTGATCATAAGGTCTCTTCAGAGCAACAGAACAGTAAGGCATGTTTTTATCTGTTTACTTTGATTTTATTTTTTTTTTATAGAGCATAAATTCAATTGAATTCAACAAATATTTGTTAGGCCCTGCTTTGGGCCAGGACGGCTACTAGTGGTTATCACCAACTTACAGTATGGTAGTTGATGCAGTGAAAGAGCCTTTGCCTGAACTGGGAGAGATGAGGCATCGCTTTCCAGAGTTTAGAGATGTGTTCGAAGGTTGCCTTCTGAGTGAAGGAAAGAAAGGAGGGAAGAGAGAGCTGTCCAGATGGAAAGATACCGTGTGGTGATTAAAGACATTCAAATTTTGAGGTTGAGCTATCTGTAGGAGAAAAAATACGAATTAGGATTTGGTATTTGTCGGATGAGGGTTTTTTTTTTTTTAAATATAGGGGTATAGTGGTTCACGTTACACAATATGAACTATGCTTTAGGAAGTTTAGAATCTAGCAGCCACAGGCAGCGTGGTATTTGGAAAAAACCACTAGACTTGGGAAGCATTACAGTTAGGTCGCTGGCCATGTATTTTAGTCATCTGTTGAGCAACTTTACATCATGTAATCTCTATGGATTAATCCTGTCTTTCTGTTTGGATATACGATCCCTGTGTATATGATCTCTTTCTTTCAGTTTGTGGGTTTCAGAGAACAGGAACAGGCTTGCCCCTTTAAAAGCCACTTACTGTAGCCTGCCTGGAATTTAAAATTTTATGGCTTATTCCATCAATCCCTGTGATATTACCCCATCTGAATTTAGCTAAGCAGGCTAATGCATAATTAGCATTTCTCTCCACTTCTCCCTGCGGCTCCCTAATGAGCTGGGAATTACGTTTTCACAGTGTGTACTGGGAAGGCAGACATGGCTGGGATGATTTCTGATCTGACTGTCCTTTTCCACCCCGTAAACTCTGGCTTTGCCATTTTTGCTATTACTTTTAAAACAGTTCCTTTGTCTGATGGGCATGTTATCATTATTTAATAAACTTGGCAGGACTGCACTTCCTCATAAACCCCAGTTCCAGCATTCTGACCTTCAGCAGCCGCTTAATTAACTGGGCCTCTCCTGGTGAAAGCAACAGTGTTGTTTTATTTCTTACTGTTGAGACACGTTAATGATTTATCAGCAGGGTATTAATGTTCATTTTCATTCAACGACGACTCAAGGTACACCTTTCACAGTTTATTAATTTTAAGGTTCCCTAGATCAAAATCATCTGTGAAGGTTAAAAGCCACTTTAAAAAATTGTCATGTACTTACCTGGTTTATGATAATTGAAGCTGTGTCTGTTTTGACAAAGTGGGGCATATCAGCCTAGGGATGATGGTGTGAGATTCAGGTATGCACTTTTGTAAGCATTTAGGATAATTCCAGAAGATGTCGTTAATTAAAGATCTGAGCTTCAGGTATATTACTTGTATTAGAAAGGGATTTGTAATAAATATTATCGAGTTTCATTGGGAAACATTATGAGAAAGAATACTGTGACCTAAAAACATTAAATACAGAAGCACTGAAATTTTCATTTTTAACTAAGGTTTTCCAGATCACAGCACCAAAACTGTTATTGAGTTAGCTGCTGGTTTGTAATAAAATATCCTAATAGTCACTTCTCTGGATTGACAATTTGGACAGGGCACTGTGGGCCATTCTTTACTGGTTGTAGCTGGAGTATACATAAACGTCTTTGGTTTGTTGACATGCTGGCTGATTGGTCAGAGAGGGTCTCAGAGGAAAAGTCTGGTCTTTGTTCACTGTGTGACTCCATTAGAGCTGGATAGAAAAAGACTATTTTCTATGTTAATGTAGTCCAGCATTTTACAAGTGGATTATAAGGAATTTTCTTAGATCTTTGAAAGAGAGTCCTGTAATTAAATAATAAACAAGTTTGATTGAACAAAGGAAAGGAGGCTTGTTCACTGAGGACTTCTCTTAGCTGTTAATATACTAAGAATCGTGAGAAATTTTCCTGAGTTGATGTGGATTCTTCAAACCCATTTGGCTTTAGAACTTTGGTTGTTTGGATGTTTGAATTCTGGTTTCATGTAGCTCAGGATGAACTTGAACTCACTAAGTGGCCAAGGGAGGATGGCCTTGAACTGATTTTCCTAGGTTCACTTCCAGAGCTTATGAAGCCTTGGTGGGGTTTGAATGAGAAACTTCCCTATAGGTTCAGCCATTTGAACATGGGGTTCCCAGTTGGTGGCACTGTTCGGAGAGGTTGAGAAGGTGTGGCCTTAATGGAGGAAGCATGTCACTGAAGGAAGGTTTTGAGAGTTAAAAAGCCTCATGCCATTTTTAGCCCATGCCCTTCCATTTCTGCTGACATCTGAAGATATGATTTCTCAGCTCGCTCCTCCTGCCACCATACCTGCTCCTTGGCGTTATACTTCTACGTTGTGACGGGTTCTTATCCCCTGGAACTATAAGCCAAAACACACGCTTTTCCATAAGGTGCTTTGCTCATGGTGCTTTACCAGAGCAATAGAAAAGTGACTCATACAGTAGCCAATGAGGATGGTCTTGACTCCTGATCCTCTCTATCTATTTTTTGAGTGCTGGGTTCAGGCCTGTGCTATCATACTCACCTTGACTACTCCAGCTCCCTAACTGGGGTAGATAATCTTTAGCAAAATATGACAGTTAAAACATGTTTAAAGCATCCTTCAATTAGCTTTTAATTTTTCAAGCTCTGCTTTTGACATCTTTTACAGAGTATTCATCTGGAAGTGAAATTTTACAATCATTTTTTTTTTTCAAGAAGAAAATGGTATAAAACAATGACAACTGCTGATGGCCATGTTGTTTTGTGAGTGATCAGTGAATCCTCCATGATTGTCCTGAGAACCCATTTTCATGACAGTTTTCCCGAGATTGATTTTTTTTAATATGGAGATTCTTCTATAGTTTTAATAGCACCAACACCTAGAAGGAGCAAAGAATGGAGAAAAAATGATCTTCATAGCTACTCTTTAGGAAGAACTTACAGTATATTATCCATCCATTCAGTATGTAGTTTATTACAATACAGACAAAAATGGTAAACATGCAGGGACTTAAGTATCAACATTGAAAATTTGGGCTAGATCCTATCTACGTAACAACAGCTCTGAGGTTCTGATGCCTATAATATAAATTGAATACAGCAGGATCACACTTTCAGGATTTTGAGATCCCATGAGCTGGTATGTAAACATTATGGCCCTTAGGATAGTGTAGATGCTTTATATAAAGTAGCAATGGTTCTTGGGGATGATATATTACTTTTAAGGCCCAGGTAGAAAAAGTTGGGAGTGGGGGTGGGGGTGGGGCTCATTGGACTGAGAATTCACCTCGAATTCGGAATTTACATGGTGATGTCAAAGACGCTCCTGGAAGCCCTCAGCCAGTCTGGAGGCACCGCCGTGTACACTTTGTGCCTGCAATGACGTTAATCCATGGCATGTGCCGTTTCAGGTAATTTATCAGTCAGCCCCTCAGCTTTTTCTGGCCACATGCCTAAAGCGGCCATCTCCTTTCCTTAATTGCTCCTCCTACTTTCACCCAACCACTTTACCTTCCTTCTAACACTTAGCACTTTATGAGGTGACCTTATGCATTTATTTATGTTTCCTGACAGCTCCTTTCCAGATAGAAATTAATCTCCGTGAGTCCTTCTATGGGTAGGGACTGTGGTCTGACCCCCAGAAGCAACTCAACAAATATTTGTGATGGGATACAGAAGAAGCGGGGACCAGATGGAAAGGTCATCTTGTGGTGTTTTAGGAGGGAGGCCCTTGAACCTCACTCTCCTTGTGTGGCTTTGAGTTTTACATGGGTAGCTTGTCTAGCTAATGAAGAGGAGAGTCAAGTCAGGACACAGAGCAGCCAGAGAGCTCTGAATAGAGGGCCTGTCCGTTAGAGTATCTGTGAAGATGTAGAGACATCAAAGACGGGAGAAGGTGAAGTAGGGCTGACCCAGAATTCCCCTAAGCAGTCAGGGCTATTTTATGACTCAGTACTTTTGCTCCATGAATCTATCTCCTTGCCTGTGGATTAAAAACTCACTTATCTTCCAAGACCTCTGGTCAAGCTGGACAAACCTTTTCTACTTTTCCTTCTCACAAACAGAATAGGCTACACTCTACCTTTGGGTCCTTTCTGTATTACATACATACTTCTCGAACCTGTGCTCTTCCATAGGATCAGTTGTATCATTATCTGCAGAGAGAAACTGGCATTTGATTGCTAGAAACCACCTTTGTTTGCTGCAAGAACATGTGTTTGTTTGCTCAGATTACATTGCCGGTTCAAGTGGAACTGTTACCCTCCTTCCCTAGGGTGGGAGTTGTGGGGCCGGTAACTGGATCCACTACAATGTTATATCCATGGCAAATGATTGTTTCACAGAAGGGTGTACATCAGAAAATTGGGAAGTCAAGAAATGATGAGTACAGATTGATACTTCCACTGGAACAATTAATAAAAGCAAAAGTAAAAGCAAAACTCAAACCAACCAATAAACCAAACGAAACCAAAGAATCCTTTTCACTGAAATTTCCAAGCTCATGGGAGATAATCCTGCAGTAGCTCTAAAGGATCTTATCATTCAAACCACAGAGAAAATTAAAACAAATACAGAGAAAGCCAGATTTAACAAGAAGACAGAATTCTGCTGGGTATTTTATTCTGAGTCTGGAGTGTCTGAAGCAACCTGACTTCTTGATGATTCAAAGATCTTTTTCTTGCTTTGATGAGGGTGAGTTGAGATGATTGTTACCCTTTTGAAATCATCATCCTGGCTGAACACAAGGCTTTTCTCTTATCATCAGAATGGGAACACCTTGACTCAGGGACTGAATCTTTAATGTCTTAATCACATCTTTTAGTGTGGCTTAAGTGAACAAAGAAATGGACCACAGGAATAAGCAGCCAGTCCTGTGATTGATGGCAAAGTTAGGAGTTGGAATTTTTGTCGTTTTTAGCACTCTCACATAATTCACAATATCCAGGAACTATATCAGCAACTGGAATTATTGATTTCTTGTTTCTTCCAAATCCTCATTACCTTCTTTTCCTACCATTTGATTTTAGCCCCCTCTTTATCTTTGAGGTACCAGGGAAACAAATTCCCTCTAATTGAGGGCTCTTGTTATGAGGATTTGTTTTCATTGTTGCTTGGTTTTTTAACAAACAGCGTATTTCAGTAACTGGTGATTAATGTGATGTAAGGCGTGAACATGCTACATGAGTCATTACATTAGACTCAATATGGTTAATGGTTTGTTATGCTCGGAGGGAGCAGCAGGGAGCCTGATGGGGGCTGGGGTCAGGAAAAGAAAGCACAGATTGTCTAATTTATAAGCTGATAACTGTCACCATTCTTCGAACAGCAAATGAAAGGACGACTCTGAGGAATTGTTTTCCTTCCCATGACCAGTGACCATGAGTTCTAAGTAGAGTCATATACCAGAGCGTTCTGAAGCGATACAATGGCAGTGTTGATGTTTAGTGCTCTTCACCAGACAAATTCATCTTAACAATTTCTATTTTTCAGCTCTTAAAATGAAAGTAAGAGAACCAGTTTAAGAAATGATGTTGAAAACCCGCTTTTATAATGAATTACTGAGTATGTATTTGTTTTTAGGGGGAAAGCAACATACAAAAGTATAGGACGGGGAGGGGAGACTCTTGATCTAGTTTTAGCTCTGTTTCTTCTGGGGTCTTCTGATAAACCACTGTTGATGGTAAATAGTCTCTCTTGCTTTCAGGGCCTAATACTTATTTTGTGGTTTTCTTTGTTTGCTTGTTTTTGAGATATTTTTAAAATATTAATTACATTTTCCCTTATGTTTCCTCTCTCTTAATCCTCCTGTATACCCCACCTCACTCTCCTTCAAAGTCATTCTCTCTTTTTTCATCAATTTTTATTGTTTGTATATATGCATTCGTGTATATATATATGTATTTCTACATATAGCAATATATATATATTTGTATATTCATATGTATATTCCTAAATATGACTTGTTGAGTGTGTATAATGATTTTTGTTTAAATGTTTTCAGGCTGACCATTTGGCACTGAACATCTAATCGGTGTGTTCTCTGGAGAGGACCACCTCTCCCACTCTTAGTTTTACTCAGTGGCCTGTAATTCTTTGTATAGGGTTGGGACCTTGTGGACTTTTCTCTGTGCAGTTTGCCATGTTTGTTGATGTATTTTCTCAGCCCACCTTTGTGTGTTCATGTTGGTGATGTTTTATGGTTACAACTTCTAAATGTTACTAGGCAACACATTCTCACAGCAGAGTCTCAGGGCCTAGTATTCTTTTCTATTGTAAGCTAATGTCAAGTACGGAGAAAGAATTTGTATATATAAACAATAGCACTTGTAAGGAAGTTTATAATAATAACAATAACAACAACAACAATTATTGGTAATACTGCAGGTGAAACGAGATTTCTAGCATTACGAAATTATGAAAATACATTCTCTGTCATTTTCTAGGATTGTTTGATGAAATTCCTCTCCACTCCTGCCATTGTCGTCAACCGTCCATTCTCTATATTGGAGGCAGATTGATTGTTTAAACATATATAAGTCTGATTATAACACTCTAAGTACTAGATAAACTCCAGTGGCTTCTTAGCACTGTTACAACTGTAAAGAAGAATCTTTCAACATGACAACAAGCCTCTACCATCTGGTCCATTCTTATTTCTCCTTAGCTTCTCAACTCTTTTCTCATCTGGGTTCTCCCCACACTGTCTGTTTTCGAAATGGAGTGTACTGTGCTCCTCACCCCAGGCTTGATAAATGCTACCTCTTCAGCCTACCACTACCTCCTCTGCTTTCTAACCTGCCCTTCATGTCGCTGCCTGAATAATGTCCCTTTCCCCCAAAGACATCCATGCCCTCAGCCCTAGAACTTAGGAGTCATTTAGCATCCCAAATAGGAAAAGAAACTTTACAGGCATGGTTAAGAACATTGACAGAGAAAGAAAGCTATCTTGGACCACCCAGGTTGGTTACTGTAACCACAGGGTCCTTGTAAGAGTAAACAAGGAAATTTTGAGTTGGTAACAGGATATTACTGACAGGGACATGGTGTGATGGAGTTTCCAATGCACCAGCTGTACCCACGGAGCACACAGGGAGGCCCTAAGCCACCGTTGAACATATTATCACCTGGAGTCATCTAACAGAAGTCTCAGGCAGAGTTCTCTCATACGTGAGGCAGTTTCAGCAAGACTTGGAGTGATTTGGAGTACAGCAGAATTGAGGGGCAGGAAATCCTCCTAAATTATTACCTTAGAGAACTGAAAATATAAACAGTGCTGACCGTCCCCAAGATCAAGAAGGGAGAAATGCAGTATAAGAAATCCATGTCTGCAGCATCAGGTTCCTTGTTCAGAATCTGTGAATTCAGTACGAATGGGGACCATTAGTGTAGATGCAGCCGGCAGCAGGATTCCTTAGCTGTGGGTGTGGTCTGCAGGAGGAGGGGCAGAGGATGCATCTCATCTAGGGAGAGTAAAATAATAAGCTTAAATATGAAATTTTGCACTTCACATTCTGAATTTATCTGCATAGTGTAGGGTAAAATGCATGCAAAAAGTTGTATGTTTTAAATCGATAAGACACTGTATTTCTTTATTGTACAATTTGTTGTTTTAAGCATATATATCTATTGTCAAATGGCTAAGCTAGGCTAAATGCTTGCAGTCCCCACCTACTTATCTAATTTTTTTTTTTTTTGGTGATGAAAACATTTAAGCTATATTTTCTAAGTCATTTTTAAGAATACTGATTGTTGCTATTTATGCAATTCTTTTAGGTAACCAATCGTATTTTGGTATTTGGTAATGACATTGACAATACAGCCTTTAAAATAAGCAAGGAGAGATTTCTGCTCTCCCTGGACTGCCTGATTTCTTTTCTACAATGCTTATACAGCTTGGAGTACCATAAATTAGCAACGTGGAAAGTTGTATTTTCTTCTATGTTAAGAGAGATCTTAATTTTTCATTTCTTTACAATTATTTAGTTCATGGAGAGATACTGGGAATGCTTATCCCATGTTGCTTGTGTGAAGGTCAGAAGATGACTTACAGGAGTTGGTTTTCTTCTACCACTCCTGAGAGTTGAGCCTAGGTCACTAGGCTTTGTAACAGCTTTTACTGAGCCGTTTTATTCTCCCTCCGTCTCATTCTTTGAGACAGGATCTCCCCGCATACTTGAGCTCACATATTTTGCCAAATGGCTGCCCAATAAACTCCAGAGATCCAGCTGTTTCTCTATGGAAACTGTGCTGAGGTTATAGGCACACACAATGCCTAGCTTTTTACATGGGTGCTGGGAATCCAAAGTCAGCTCTCTTAAGCTTGCAGGCTTACATTCTACTAAGTTTCAGTGACCTGATAGCTTCGGCTTCAGACTGCTGGGAGTGAGGGTGGAGGTGGGGTGATGGTGACTTCTCAGAGTCCTGGGTTCCTAAAGTGTCTCAGTGTGGCTGAAGAGTTTGAATATCCTAGTAAGAGCACCAGTGGCAGGGGAAGCCCTGGGTCCTGCTAAGACTGAACCCCCAGTGAACTAGATTGTTGGGGGGAGGGTGGTAATGGGGGGTGGATGGGGAGGGGAACACCCATAAAGAAGGGGAGGGGGGAGGGGGATGTTTGCCAGAAACCGGGAAAGGGAATAACACTCGAAATGTATATAAGAAATACTCAAGTTAATAATAATAATAAAAAAAGAGTTTATACTTGAAAAATCATGGTTTGAGTAAAACTTAAATAAGTATATCATACAGGATAAAATCGTTCTGTGAATCTTGCATTGCAGAAAGCACAGCACAGTCCCTGTGTGCCTGCTCATTCGAAAGCATGAATCATTAAATGTATTTGTCTGATTTGCATAAGCTTTCCTTAGTTTCTTAGAATCTCCCAGATAATGTTTTACTGAGAGGATCTGGAGAAGGGGCTGCAGGCAATTTTTTTCTTCCCTTTGGGTCTTGGGAAGCCAAACACTATTGCATAAAAGACAGAATTGAGTTCATTGTGCTCTGCGGAAGAGATCAGCTATTTTTCTCTAAGCTGTCATGGTGACATATTTCCCCCCATTAATACTGAAAGTGGGGCATTTGCTTGTAAGACAGGTTGAAAACAATTTATCTGGCATTTTGAAAAAGGTGGAAAAATGAACCAACCCCTCCCCCTTCCTCCTTCCGCCCTTCCTGCTTTTCTGACAGCGTGTAGGTAAAGAATCTTGCAGCTGCAGAAAGGCTAATGAAAACCAATTATAGCCTAACTGACCTGTCACCACAATGAAATTACCAAAAGAACAATGTAGCATGTTTGGAAAAACAGTTTCCTCTAAAGCACATATTTGAAACCATATTTCATTTTAGGGATCACGTAGCTATAATACTGTTTGTCCATTGTCTCCTGTGCTGAATTTTCCAACAGTAAGGGTCTCGATAGTGGGAGATCTGAAAGGAAGTGAAAAGGCTTAAGGAAAAATTTGGAAAGGAAAGATAAGGAAGCCAAGGTTGCTTCAGATTAATTGGCACACATAGATGTTTTCGAGATGTCTTTAATTGTTATTCATGGTGTCCTGTGGTTTGTAGATTCCTCAAACTTGTTAGCCTGGTATTGGAGCCCTGAGGTGTTATTACAGAAGCCCCCTTTCTTCCTCTAGCCTACAGTCCAGGCACAGCAATATTTTATAGCAGTTCTGCAGAGGGACAGGAGCAGCTTCGTCTTATTCTTCGTGGTGGCTGCCCTATGTATATGAGAGCGCATATATGATATGAGTGCATCGTGACTCATTATTCTACCATTGCTTTGTGAGTGGCCGTTTACATTGCTTTCGATTTTAGTCCTTTCAAACTAAACCCCAGAAAGCATCCTTTTACACATATCACTCATTTCTAGTTCAAAGAGAAGCATTTGTAGATAAGTTACCCCTCCAAGGGTGGGATTTCTACACATAAGACATTGCAGAGTTTTACTTTCTAGTAATGGCACCTCAATAAAGTTATATTACTGCCTTTCAATGGTTGGAAACTGAATGGTTTGAATGTCTGGTTGCCAGCTTGTGGTTCAAATTTAAGGTCACTAGAACATTTAGGAACCGAGGCCTGACTGGCAGAGAAGCAGTCTACTAGGGACAGACCTTTGACAGTTGCCAGGTCTTCTGCTTCCCGCCTGCTACTGAGTCCCAACTGCTGTGACATTCTACTCTCCTGTCCATGCCTGAGCTCTTTCCTCTCCACTGTGCCTCCCCCCCATTGTAGATCAGAAATTGTTGAAATTGTGAACAAAAGCATGCCTTTTTCTCTTAAGTTGTTTGTCAAGTCAAAACAACACAGAAACAGCTAACATATCCTTGAATTAAATGACTGTACTTCTCTTACAGGTTTGTGGGCCCTTGGATTATTTTATATTTCTATGTATTGTTATCCCTATCTGGTTAAAGAGGCTTAAAGTATCTTCTAATATGTGGTTGAGTGGGTCTTCTTCATTGTTGACTGGACTGCATTTGTGGATTAATTTTACAATGTCTTCGTGGTGACGCTTTTCATCTTTTGTGTTAGCAATCCTCATCTCAGCCTAGGGGAAGTGTTCCTACTGTATTTGAATATTACTGTAAGTACTTCACAGTTTTATCACTCTGTTTATATGGATCCTGTGCCTTTCGTGGACATGTATTTCTGTGAACTTTAGAATTAATAGAATATTTTATTTATATTTCATTTGGAACTTCTTACTCAAGTAATGTTATTTTACATACATTATGTATGTTACTGTAGTATATACATGTATTATATAGAAAGTAAAGCTTAAAAATTATGCCAAGTTTAATATTGGAAATGTCTTAATTTTGCCCTTTCTCTTCTCCTTCTATAGAACCCTAGGTTGAAATATTTTCATTCATAACATTAAAAATAAAAAATCTTTTGCCATCTATGTTGCTTCTGAACTTAAAGCTTAGTTGGATTATTCTTATGTTGCAGGTAAATTATCCTTTTTTTCTCAGAACACATTTATAGTCTACCTTTTGTATCTGGTATGCTCTGCAAATGTTGCAGCTTTTGAATGGGGATGTCGTTTTGTCATATACTCTGCTGGTAACTCACTGAGATAATTTAATTTGAAGCTTCTAATTTGATTTTTAGCCCTATAGATTTTCTTCTGTAAAACTGTTCCTAGTCATCTTCTACATTCTCCCAGTCTTACTTTCTATGATTCTTCTTGGACTAATACTGAGTCTTTTGAGTTTATCCTCTCTTAATTTTTTTAGGTTGATTTTTCTACAAACGTGAGTGGAAGCTTAGTTCTCTTTAGTCAAATATTTTTAGTCTGTCATATCTTTCATGTGATATATACCCAACTGTATTTGTTGCAGGCTTTTTGATTCATAGCTGACCATATATTAGTTGAGAGATACAGTGGATTTAATTGCCTTTCAAATTCTTTTGTATATATTCCTAATTATTCTCTTCCTATAGTCATTTGTAATGTTTTCCTTTGCATTTGCACATTTTTAATTTCTCTAAGGACAGTAATTAATTTTTCAAAGTTCATCTCTTTTTTGAAATATGAACTGTAGTCATCAAGTGAGGATATACTCAGTGGTACAGTGCTCGTCTAATGTATACAAGGCCTTATGTTCAGTCTTCAGCATCACAGGAAATAAAAATTAAGTTGTCTAAGGTTCTATAAAATTACAAATATGAAACTAGAGTTGAATAAAATAATTGAAAAAGATATATATGGATCCCGAGCCTGTGAAAGTGAGTGTGGTCAGGTCAATACTGATTTCATAATTTCAACACAGAGCATAACCAGAGATAAAAGAACAGTCCATCATGACACAGGCTCTGCTAGAAGCTAGAGCACAGACATTTCTTTCTCATTCTCTGACTGAAATGCATATTTTCTTTCATGATCTGACCTTCCATTGAATATAGAGAGCCCATCACAGGTCCTGCTTCATGCTGAGGTCGAGGAGGTATCCATGGGCCCATGACACTACCTCTCTGTGACCAATAGCCTTCGTTTTTGTAGGTTTGTTGTTGTCTCTTGTAGTACATGAAGGTAAAAAGTTTTTAAGACTAAACTCAATGCTGTATGGTTTGAAGATGTATGCCCCTACTACTGTCTGTCGTATTCTGAGGCATTTAGTTGTAAAAGTTAATCTCATAATTAATTCTTTTTAATTCTATAATTATATTTCAGTCTTCCTGTGTTACCAAACCCTGTTAGTCCAACTGAATCCTCACTAGAATATCCTTTCTGTCCCTACTACCAACCAAATCACCTTGCTCTAGCATCTTCTGTTCAATCCTTGCACAGGATCCATTTCCCTGATTCCCTCAAGCCAAACAGTACACATCTGTCACTTCTGGTTTTGATGACCTCTTTCTACCTTGGTTCCTGTCATCAACTCTGTTGGCTTGCTTTTCGTTTTACCTGCTGCTACCCTAGTTTGCGCACATGTTTTTTCCTGTCTGGATCCCCACACTGAACTGTGTTTATTTTCCATTCCACCTTTAGATAAGAATGAGAAGACCCACTCTGGTGATTGTATTTCACATGTCATGCCCTGGGAACCATTCAGTTTTCTTCAAACATCTTCTTGCTTTTATTTTACATTTTCCCTTCATTTGTAGATGAGATCTGGAGGGTTATCAACTTTTTCATTTTTCCACCCATCGGAATTGTTCAGTTGGTCCTTCAAGGTTTTCCATCTCATGTGCCTCCTCTCTCTCTTTTTTTAGATTACCCAACCACAGGGAAGGATGGAGCCCAACACAGAACATAGATATTTTTGAAGATGTAAAGTCATTTGTAGAATGAGGTCAGGAAGTTGATGCATTTTGTAGATAAAAAAGTAAAGATTGTTCCTTTAAAACCAGTTAGCCAATAACAGTCAGAATTAGAACACAGTTCTGTTTTATTTTCAACTTTGTGTTTTAAATTAGTGTTCAATGTACTTGATGAGAATACATAAATATATGTGTACACATATGCGCACACATTTTTTTGCAGAATAGAGTATAAACAAATATGAGGCTTACCCTACATAAGGACTGTAGAAATCTTTGATCTTTGTCTATAGTTTAGGATATGATACTATTTGACTACTGGTGTGTCAAATTAAACAGCAACCACGTATTATTTCACTGTTTCTAGGGTATGAGGAAAGTGGTAATAACTTATCTGGATGTTTTTGGTTTGAAGATTCATTTTGAGGCTGCAGTCAAGCTCTTGGCTGGGTTTGTGGTCTCATCCGGAGAAGGCTCTGTTTTCAACTCACTTCTGTGGTTACTGGCAACATTCCATTGCTCACCACAGGGTCTTATTCATAGGAGTGCTTTACAACTCATAATCATTGGTTTCTCATAGTCAAGAAACCCAAGAACAAGCAAGAATGCCCCATCCTAACAACTGCCATGTTTTATAAACTAGTTTTTTGAAGTGACCTACTATCATGTTTCCCGTGTTCTAGTTATTAAAAGAGAGTTAAGTGTGATCCCCACCCAGGAGGCAAGTGAATGGCAAAAATACCAGAAGACCATAGGCACTATATTGACTGCCTACAGCAGGAGATGTTTCTTAGTCTTTTTACCTTTGGCCTCTTTTATGTTCATGTTCCATTTCCTGATCTTAGCATTAACATGAGTGTTTAGAGGATTGCAGAATCGCTGCTGTAGGTGTCAGACAGAAGTCAATGCAATATGGCTTCATTTTATCCCAGGCATTCCTCACAGTATTTCTTCCTGGTGACAGATCTATGGGTGATAAAGCATTCCACTGGGATCAGTAAATGAGGCTGTTGTTAATTTTTCTTTGGCAAGAGCAGAGGTTTAATATATCTCTTCATTATACTCAGGAAGGTGTTAAACAAATATACATTTGTGTCTTCCAAAGATATTCTTAGGAGCAAAATTTACAGTAAGAAAATAAGTGGTGTGGCTTAGGTTAAGAGACTTAGGACATAGTCCCTGCTCAAGTCTTTCAAATATGTTACTTAGTCTCTCAGAATCTCAGATTATCTTACAATGATATAATTGTACAAGAGCAGGGCTTTAATCTTAACTTAAAATACTTCATAAATCATGAAAGTAACACAAACTAGAGCACTAAAACTAGTGGTGAAACATGTGTAAACTACTTTAAGAAGACTTCAGCCCAGCACTGTCATGGTAAGATGGGGACTGTGTGTGGCTATTAACTGTGTGTCTTTTAACTATTCAAAAGGAGTAAAAAAGTCCAGCCTTTAAAAATAAAAACAACATATTTTTATCCTAAATCTTTACGTAGAATAGAGTTTAGTCTGTGGGTTAGCCATTTTTGAGTCCTAAAATGAATATAACTTTTAAGGTATCTTTGAGTTAAAAACTGTTTCTGCTTTTCTCTTTAAAAACATATAAGCTAAGGAATGAGCACAATATTATAGAACACACTTATTGTAACCATTGGAGAAATATATCTGTCATAGTGTAATCGTTGTAGGTAGACATAAACAATTTATTTTCCCCTAGGTGATTTGTTTATCCAACACTCTACTTTAGAAAGATCTATAGTTCAGCTTCTAGAAATCAATAAAAATGGTTAATGTGAAAGATACTTTTCATTTCATTATATTTGAGCCTTCATGCTGTTGGGAAAATAGAACAGGAATCAAAAAGTATAAATGAGTCTTCATGGAATCTAATGGAAATCTTCACTACTGTGGGCTATATACTTCATGAGACCATCTATCAAATACTTGTTAAAATTAACTCATAAATTGTATTCATAAAGATTTTTTATGAGGATCCATACTCAGGATCAATGTCAACAGATGAAACTTAAAAAGAGCTTTCAAAAAAATGAAGTCTTGCTAGATGAGCTCATGGATCCTTGGGATGACTGTGTGACTGAGAAGACCCAGTTTTTATGTATTGAACATGCAAATGCCATTGCTAATATTGACAAAGGGAAGCTACGAGGAGATACTCTCACTAATAAATGCAATATTGAAAGAATTCAGGTGACGATTGTGCAGTGACACAGAAGGGACAAGAAGCAGAAAATTCTAGGCCATGTGAGTTGTACAAGTGATAATTGGAATTGATATTTCTACAAGTTTATCAAATGTCAAGGGATTATCGTTGCCCTCAGTTTGGGGAATCTATTGTTTTATTGGTTATTCCAAAGCATGGTCATTTAACTCCAGGAAAGGACACTGCCGACCCTGCCTTTCTATCAGCTGAAGACTAGTGATTTCTGGTCCTACAAGAAGTACATCACGTGAACTCAGTAAGTTGCATTTTAAGATCAGATATGGAGATTCATTCTATTGGACCTTGGCTCCCACTCTGATTCTACAGTAGTAAATATTTAGGCTGCTGACTTGCTAAGAAATTCTTAGCATGGATCTGTCACCAATCAAATATCTTGGACCTTTTTATGTTACTGTGTAAGAATTATGGAAAAACAAAGATGGTCTTCTAGTCCTAGCCTACAAGTGCTCACACCCTAGAGGCTTCCAAGTTGTAAACTCTAAGCCCCAAAACTAGGAGCTCTGCAGTTTGGAAATCAGATACCTGTGGCTCTAGGCAGTTGGTTTAAAAGGCTATCACTTTGGGCTTTATGCTCCAGCCGCTCAACACTTGAAAGTAAGTGGTATTTCAGCTTCTATCAATAGTGAGAGATACGGCCACAGATAGCAGCACCTTCTGGTGTATTACAGCTCCCCTCTAGCCCTCAGACACTAGAATTTTCATTCTTCTAGTGACAAGTGTTACAGATTTTAGACCTGCAATCTCAGCTTTACAGCCCAGCCAGCAGCCAGTATTATAGTTCTTGGGCTAGGATGCCTAAGACCCTGTAAGGTTTGTCACCTCCCCTGAACTCTTCCTCTGACCATGATTTATACTTTTTCTTCTCTAGCTCTTTATAGCCTTCTGTCTTTACTCAGCCTTGGCTTCCTATTTATCCCCCCCTTGTCCCTCCTCATCTCTCTCATCTTTTCTTTCTTTCTGTTATTCTTTCTTCTTCCTGTCATCATCTTTACCACTCCTGGTAACTCTGTCCCTGCTGTACCACTGCTGCTGTTATTAGCATAGCCAGTGCTACTAACGATAAAGACCCAAAGTAGACAAGAGGCTGGGAATATAGTGATACCTATCACGTTCGAGGCCCTGAGTTCAATTCCTGGCGCTGAAAAAACCAGACCTGAGAAAGAACAGCTTGAGATTTCCTTAACGGCCTGGGCTATGTGATAAGTTCCTGGCCAGTTCAGACTATATAGCAAGGCATACATGAACTTTAAATGTAGGCAAGGAACGATCGCTCTAAAAGAATCCTTTATTTGGTCTGATGGTGCAGCACCAGGAGGTAGCATGGGAGCATGTCTTATGGCTGACCTCCCTACTGAGAAGAAGCACCTGATCATGTTGTTTGACAATGGCAGGGGCAGAGGTGTTTGCACATATCATGGCAGTCCTTTATGCAAATGAAAGTTTGCATCAATCATAGGCCTTGTGCTAGGTTACCAGGAGAAATGCTCCCCACTCTGGCCTGGTTGCGTCTTTTAGGGCTGAAGCTGTTGTAAGTTGTAGGTGGTGTAGTTCCCTCTGAAGCCATAGTTGTAATTTGGTAGCAAGCAGCAGAGTTCTTTCCTCAAGGAATTCATGGAATGCTTAAAGTTGTGATTGAGGGCAGTTTTGATGGCTGCTTTTCTAATAGTCCTTCACTCAGGGTGGCCAGGACATCTAGGATAACTATAACAATTATCAATTTTGAAGTCAAGTTGCCCCAGCTCCTAAAATTATATTTTATTTCAAGGAAGAATAATCATTCAATTTAAATTATCAATGCTAACTGCTGTCTCAGTGTCTTGAGAAATGAGTCCCCCTATCAGCTTCATTTGACCTAGGTTTGACTTCTGTCTATTTGTTAGCTCTGAGGTCTTGTGCTAGTTGCCCAGTATCTCTCTGTTGTGGCTTCTTCATTTGTCAAATGGAAACAAATCCTACCATGTGGGATTGAAATCAATACAAGTAACATATATGAAGTGCTTATAGGACACAGAGTACCTAGCACAGGTTTAATGAACATCAGCCATCATTGTTAGAATGTTTTTCCCTGAGGGATTTAACAACTCACAAGGCCTTTTGTCTTGTGCCACATGTGTTGGTATTGTTCTACTATGTCTTGTGTCTTTCAGAAGCTCATGTTTTCTGGCTAGATTTCATCTATAGTTGTTGTTGTTGTTGTTTTAACTGAAATTGCAATAGGCAATTTCTGGTGCTAAATCACTTCTAAGAGGACAAAAAAGTTCCACTAAGGAGAGGTTCAAGTATAGTTCTCACCTTCAAAATCACAGATGATAGATGGATGAGAATTTCTTAAAGATAGTAAGTGCTTGTCATTCTTAATATAAAGAAGAACTCCTGACTACATTTCCAGGGTCAGCCCAGTACAAAGTTTTGTGCATGGAGTTCAATAATAAGCCAACATCAATCTTAGTGTTGAAAATTTGACAGCGATGTTCAATCTATGTCTTTCTCTCCAACAACACTCACTTCTAAATTTAACTCATGTTTTACTATCTTTACAAGATAGTATAAGCCAATCTTTACAAGATTGAAAAACCATAAGGAAACCAAATATTGTAGGGGCTTCCTAAAATAAATATATATATGAAAGAAATCCAAATAAAATCACCAAGTAGAAGGAGATAATGCCCCAACTAGATATTTTCGTCCGCCACGCAGAGCCTCCAATGCTAAGAATGGGTTACATCTTGTTGAGTTGTTGGTCTAAGGGTCCCCATGGAAACCTGCAAACATTACAGGCTATTGTCAAGACTATTGCTTATTTGCTCTCTACATCTCAGTGGTAAGACCCTACTTCTAAAGACAACATTTATATATGTTATCAAACAGAGAAGTCAAACTGGTATCTAACTAGAAACTTTACCCCTGCTGACTAGTGTACATGGTTCTGGAAGATATTCTCAATGCTACCAGATGGGGAAAAGTTATCATAAACATCTCCCAGCTACAAACCCTGCTATCTACAATAGTGACCTGCTTGCAAAACTGGGACTGACCAACCACTTTTTGGTTGGATTTATGGCTCACTCCATGAGAGGGAAATCATATCTGACACTGCTAAATTAGCTAAGAACCTGAGATTAGATAGATCATGGTCTTAAAGACAAAGTCAATACTATTATTCTGCTAAAGGAATATAGCAATAAAATGACTTCTAATTACATACTGCTATAGTCATAGAGTAGTGCCTAGTCCCTCACTCAGCCCTCAACAGAGAAGCATTTGCCTTTAATAGATGAGAAATTAGACAGAGACCCGCAACTGGACTGTGTACAGAAAGGGAAAATCTCAGTTCTAAATGAAATGCCATATCAAAGCCCTCTTCTCAAGGCTCAAGGGAGATGAAGCAAGAAGATTGCAAGAGCGAGAGGTGATAGGAGATTCCAAGCAAGCAGGATCTTCCAAACATAATAGGACTGGTGTGTGTGTGTGTGTGTGTGTGTGTGTGTGTGTGTGTGTGTGTGTGTGTGTGTGTGTGTGTAAATTCACAGTCTGCAATTGCATGCAGAAGACCAGCACAGGTTGAAACCAGATGGGCTCCCTACACTGAGATGAGGAAGTGAGCATGGGTTCCCACTCATAGCCAAGAAGCTATCTGCTATTGATACCTGGTGGCAAAGGCAAATTGTTTTCTTCAATGTAATCTCACTGGTTCTACTAACCTCATTTAGGTCAGACACTATGCCCAGGAGTAGTTGTCCAACACAAAATGAACCTGATGGTATTTTTTGTAGACATTTTAAAATCTCACTTTGCTTTGTTTGGGCATCTTTTGTCTTATTGGTGTTCTGCTTGATGGTTTTGATTTTTGTCTGTGGTTTTTAATTTTTTTTTTAAAGAGTGAGCAAGAGAGCAAAAGAACATAAAATTGGGTAGATAGTGAGGTGGGGGAGGATCTGGGTAGAATTAAGGAAGGGAAAACCATGGGCAAAATATACTGTATGAAATTTTTTCTTTGATTAAAAAGTAAAACAAAGAAAACAAGATGCATTTATTTGATCTAAGATATACCCAGTTTTATTATGTACTTTTTGTACCTTCTGAAATAGCTGTGGTTTTGGTTAGTAATAAAGATTTTTTTTCAATAATTTATTTTTTTTCACTTTATAACCCAACCACAGCCCCTACCTCCTCCCAGTCCAACCATTACAAATCCCTCCCCCTACTTCCTCTCCCCTTCTCATCAGAGAGGGGGATCCCCCTTTGGACACCCCCTCACTCTAGAAGATGAAGAGAAAGCAAATAGGCTCTGTGATCCCTTGGAACACATGGGTGAGAATGAGGCAGACCTCACTTGCAACTTCAGGCTCTAATTCTTTATAAACTTAAGTTTCCATCAGAGACGTGGGCTGGTTAAAAAGTACCCAATTCCATAGAGCTGTTATGAATACTGGATGAGATTTTATAAATTCTATGCATATGATTGTTATCTAAAAAAAGAAATGTACCCTACCTTTGAGTCCTTTATCGGAAATAGATGATCTGGTTGTTCTACTCTGAGATCAAGCTTGACATAGAATTAAGGGACTGCAGTGGGACTGAAGGGCAGTGGAGCCCTTGGGAACATCAAGATAGAAGTGAGGAAAACAGCAAGCACACCACTGACAACCTAGAGGTAGCTGTTTGCCTATATCATTGCATTATATATTCACATAGCCTTTGGGGGTGTGTCTTCATGTCACTGATTGTACAAATGAGACAGTTGGGGCTCCCTCAGAGAAGGGAAGAGACTACGTGTTACATGATGGGAACATGGCAAAACCTAAATGAAACTGAAGTGAGTTCATGGGCCTAGGAAGCCCTAACGGGGAGAGAAGCTTTGGCCCTGTGGTGTGCTTAAGAGATTGGCCAATACTAGTTGGATTCTCATTATTTTCCGAGACGCTAAGTCCATTTCTCAAAGAAAAGCATCTAGGAGAGATCCCCACAATTCTCCCACATGTTGTAAGACCTGCATACTTTCTTAGATTATTTGACAGTTTCACCAGCTTTAGGCTTTCACGGAGTCTTTTCAGAATTGATTGAAAAGGAAAATATAACTTTAAGATAGTCTCAGAAATCCAATCCTTTAAAAACACTGCTTGATGCCACCCACACTACTTTCTAGGAGGTTTTCAGAGCTACAGAGTTTCTGCTGTATGCTGGGCACCACAGCAGGGGTTAAGATCGTGTAGATGAGTAGGCAGCAAGGTCAGTCTTTGCTCCTGTTGAACTTTCACTTTCGATGGGGAGGCAGACCCTCACCATCACTCAGATATCACTGTAATTTTAACAGAAGAAGAGCTGTGGGAGGAGAGGAACGCTTTTAGAGGCAATTTTAATAGGAAGAATAGTCTATGCACTGGGGGAGGGATTGTCATCAAACATCTCATAACTGTGACATTTAGCCCAGAAAGATAGAATTTGTCCATCCCAAAAGGGAGGGACTCTCTAGGGAGAGAACACCGTAGGCTGTCACCTGGCATATTAATTCCTGACCTTTATTTTTTAATACCTTCTCGTGCTTTGATTTTGATCCAATTATTATTTTTTTAATATCTACTCTTGCTTTGATTTTGATATCAATCTCACTCTACTCTGTGTGTATTTCATTTCAGATAAGACGTTATTGTCTTGGACTTCAACCAGGGGCCCTGCTCCCTTCCTCTGGCTTTTGATATGGCTTGTAGCTTCTTCTGTTGCTTTTTATATGCCTTTTGGTTTCATTTTCCTCTCCTACTCTTGTGCTTGCGTGTTAAAACTCAAGATGAAGAGGCTTTATAAAAACATATTTTTTTTTCAATTTCAGAAAAACTCTAGTTGTATCAAGGAGGGGTTCTCTGATATGCAGAGTAAATTTAAATTGCATCTTCTATTGGGTACAGCTGCTTGCAAGTATAAGAAAATATCATCCATTTATTAAAGACACCATGTGAAAATGCAGGGCATGTTTGCAAAGCCTTATTATAGTACAAAGGCAATTGCTGCTTTGTTTACGCGGTCTGTGGCTAAGTCATTATAATGACTCTGTTCCAGAAAATAAAAGTGTGCGGACTCAGATGTCAGAATAATTGTTTCCATTTCATTTAAGGATAAGGCAAATTTTGAAACCGTCCCTGCCATGGACATGGCTTATTTTGGGCTGTCCAGCTCCCATTTGTTCTACTCTTAGACCATATTGGCTAAAGTTAATAATTAAAAATTCCAATTCTGACCCAGTGAGATGGCTCAATGAGTAAAGGCACTTGCCACCAAGCCCAGTGACCTGAGTTTCATCTCTGGACACCACATGATGAAAGTTGTCTTCCTGCCTCTTTACCTGTCCCTCAAATAAATTAATTATTTAAAACGTAATAAAATTGTAAGAAATTTTCTAATTTGAGTCTAATAAAAGGTATGGTTTGCTTATGGGACAGATGGTTCCTTTATGAACAGATCCTACCCATTCAGTAAGAGTTGATGCATTTTCTATTATCATAGTTCTACTAGATTCTAAATGTTTAGCCTCTCAATGTTAAGCTCGCAGATGGGAAATGCATTTAAGCTATTTAAAATGTTGATTTTATGCCATCAGCCAGGATTTTATGATATAACCATGCCTAGTTTCAAGAGAAGTTGAGAAGTGTATTCTAGTTGCCTACTAAGAAGAAAAAGACTGGTATTCTGTGTTACGGATATATTTCAGTAGACACTAAGTTCATGTCAAAAGACGAAGTACATGTGTCGTCTCTCAAATAATTTTTTTTGAGATGGCTTATGACCTAAGCTAGTCCAGGCAAACTGAAACGCCATACCTTTCTTGGTGTTATGTGTTCTTATCTGTGGGGACAAGCACTGGAATATGTGGTCCTACTTCAGAGTTAAGAGAGATTGAGGAAGGATGCCTCAGAGGAGTCAACACTGAAAACCAAGCCCAGAACATGCAAACAGAAAAGGCAGGTTGTAGCTGTTTTCTTAGTGGTTGGGCCAAGCTTCCGCTGAAGTTATATCTTGCTTTCCAGTCACAGGAACCGGTTTAATATTTAATTTTGAATTAAACCTTTTGTTTTAATTTATCTTAAAATAGATTTTCTGTTCTTGAAAGATATCTTCCACTTAGCATCATAAGTACACAGTTTCCAAAAGTCTTTGGAAATATGTTTCATTTAAGTGACTTTATTTGGTGCCTGATTTACTTGGGGAAATAGCTCGTGTCTTCATTTAAAGCATTGTAATTACATCTGCCTGCACACTTGCTAGTTCAGCAGAGCCTTTGTGTGTGTTTCTGTTGTGCTTTCTAAGCTCCATCTGGGACAGATCTTATTATACACACAGAGTTCTCCAATGGCCACTTCCTTGACTTTATCCTTATTGGAAATATTGATCACTTCACTGTTTGGTCAGATATTTAAATACATTGGGTTTCAAACGTAGTTCAAGGAGTAGCAACGATCAATCTTCTCCAAGTGACTGAAGCCATGCAAGAGATAACAAACTGCATTTTTTATTCAACCTGTCCTGATAATGATTCACCTAAATCTGTTTGTCAAAGTCCTGGTAGTACACCCAGATCCAAAATACGTGCTGTCACAGTAACAAAGGACGTTTTCAGGGTCTCCTTGGTATTGAAAAGTATGTAAACATCTGGTGGGGCTATGACTTGTCTTATAACCGTACAATAGAGAACAGGTTCAGAGTATCTGACTAGGCTTGAACTGAAGTTCATTTCTCATGCATGAAAATATCTGAGGTGGTATTGAGTCTCTATTCCTAGAATTCTTCAAGGACTCAGGCTCGTTCCATTCCTTTGTTTCCGTATCATGGCTCACTCCGAGTCTGCATGCCAGCTAGCATGAAACTGGAGAGGGACCATAAAACAGACGAGTTGGAATAGGCTAGAGAGTGACAAAATAACTGTAATTTTTCAGAATACTGACGGTTTCAGTTTTGCTTGTATTATATGCTTTCCACAAGTGTCTGGGGGTGGTGTGAAGTTCTTCCTGCTCAGCACCTGTGATGAACCCTCACCATTTTTGGGGCCCGTGGTCGGAAAAGAAAACATTGGAAAATCTTGCTTCAGCAGTCAAAGGGCTTTCCCTCCATTGTTGGACAGAACTGAACCCGTGGCTACTTACAACCTCAGGGAGTCAGTACAGTTCTACAGTGGAGTGAGTAGGAGGCTATGACAATTACCATAAGGAGTACAGCCCTTCAAACTTTCGAAAGGTGTGGCCCAGAAGTTGCACACAGCAGTTCTACTCACATACTGCAAGTCAGAACTCAGGCATATCACCACTCTAGCCAAAACGGAAGATGGTGGATGTAGTCTTTATTCTTGTCACAGTGACTAAGATCCATAGCATTTCCTCTGATTCTTAGAGTTTCCGTGTGCTCTCACCACCCGCTTCTTACATAGCGACATTTCCCCCTCTGGAGCTTAGCATATTAATACGTTATAATTTTACACATTATATTTCGATTATTTTCTTTCCACTATCCAAACTCCTCATTATCTCCCCATTAATCCAACATCATTTCCCTTTTCTCTTTCAAAAAGAAAAAAACAAAACAAAACAAAACAAACCCCAAAACTTTAATAAGACAAAAGAATTCCAAACCAAAATAAAAACAAGGCAAAAAGTGTACAAAATCATGGAGTCCATTTTGTGTCAGTCAACCACTCCTGGGCCTGCCTTGGAGTCTGGTCGATATATCCTGTGTAACGTCACTGGAGAAATCTGGTATTTTTCAGCAATTATCAATTATAAATAGCTTCCAGGTGAGGGGTGGGATTCTGTGCTCACTTTCTCTTCTCAGGGCTGAGGTTCAGTAGATTTGATCTGTGCAGGTCTTGTGTGCTGTCACAATCTTTGTGACTTCATGAGAGTGTCAGCCCTGTTGTGTCTAGAAAACACTGTTTCCTTCAAGTTAGCTACTACCTCTGGCTCTTAGAATCTTTCTGCGTCCTCTTCCTTGTAGATCTCAGAGCCTTGAGGGGTGGGATTTGACAATGATATCCCAGTTCTGACTGAGTGCCCCAGCCCTGGGCCTTTGCAATGCTTTTTAGCTTTCTGTGTTTCTTTCTTTCTCTCCTTTTTTCTTTTATTGGATGTTTTTTATTTACATTTCAAATGTTATTTCCTTTCCCATTTTTCCTGGACTAAAGTTCCCTATCCCATCCCTCTCCTTTTCTTCTATAAGGGTGTTCCCCTCCCCATACACAACCCCTCTTACTGCCCCCTCCCCCAACATTGCCCTACAGTGAGTCCAACCGTGGCAGGACCAAGGGCTTCCTTCTCCTTCCATTGGTACCCAACAAGGACATCCTCTGCTACATATGCAGCTGGAGCCATGGGTCAGTCCATGCATCGTCTTTGGGTAGCAGTTTAGTCCCTAGGAGCTCTGCTTGGTTGGCATTGTTGTTCTCATGAGGTCTCAAGTCTCTTCAGCTCTTTCAGTCCTTTGTCTAACTCCTCCAACAGGGGTCCTGTTCTTAGTTCAGTGGTTTGCTGCTAGCATTCGCCTCTGTATTTGACATGCTTTGGCTGTGCCTCTCAGGAGACAGCTATATCCAGCTCCTGTCAGCATGTCCTTTTTAACTTCATTAATCTTATCTAGTTTTGGTGGTTGTATATATATATGGGCCATATGTGGGGCAGGCTCTGAATGTCAGTTCCTTCAGTCTCTGCTCCAAACCTCTATTTCCCCCTATGAATATTTTTGTTCCTCCCTTTAAGCAGGAGTAAAGCATCCACATTTTGGTCATCCTTCTTCTTGAGCTTCATGTGATCTGTGGATTGTATCTTGGGTAATTTGAGCTTTTGGACTAATATCCACTTATGAGTGAGTGCATACCAAGTTACCATGTGTGTTTTTTGTGATTGGGTAACCTCACACAGGATGATATGTCCTTTCCATTCATTTGCTTATGAATTCCATGACGCCACTGTTTTTGATAGCTGAGTAGTATTCTCATTGCGTAGATGTATCCATTCCTCTGTTGAAGGGCATCTGGGTTCTTTCCAGCCTCTGGCTATTATAAATGAGGCTGCTATGAACATAGTGGAGCACGTGTCTTTGTTATATGTTGGGGCATCTTTTGGGTATATGCCCAGGAGAGGTATAGCTGGGTCCTCAGGTAGTGCAATGTCCAATTTTCTGAGGAACCTCCAGACTGATTTCCAGAGTGGTTGTACCAGTTTGCAATCCCACCAACAATGGAGGAGTTTTCCTCTTTCTCCACATCCTCACCAGTATCTGCTGTTGCCAGAGTTTTTGATCTTAGTCATTCTGACTGGTATGAGGTAGAATCTCAGGGTTGTTTTGATTTGCATTTCCCTGATGACTAAGGATGTCGAACATTTCTTTAGGTATTTCTCAGCCATTCAATATTCTTTGGCTGAGAATTCTTTGTTTAGCTCTGTACCCCATTTTTTAATAGGATTATTTGGCTCTCTGGAGTCTAACTTCTTGATTTCTTTGTATATTTTGTATATTAGCCCTCTATCAGATGTAGGATTGGTAAAGATCTTTTCCTAATCTGTTGGTTGTCGTTTTGTCCTAATGACAGTGCCTTTTGCCTTACAGATGCTTTGCAGTTTTATGAGGACCCATTTGTCGATTCTTGATCTTAGAGTATAAGCCATTGGTGTTTTGTTCAGGAAATTTCCCCAGTGCCCATGTGATCAACTCTTCCCCACTTTCTGCATTTCTAATGGAGGCAGGGACAAGGGTAGGAATGAATAGTTCCCATTTCCTCTGTTAATAAGAATTTGATTAGCGGACTGGAGAGATGGCTCAGTGGTTAAGAGCACTGACTGCTCTTCCAAAGGTCCTGAGTTCAAATCCCAGTAACCACATGGTGGCTCACAACCATCTGTAATGAGATCGGATGCCCTCTTCTGGTGTGTCTGAAGACAGCTACAGTGTGTGTGTGTGTGTGTGTGTGTGTGTGTGTGTGTGTATGTATATATGTATAATATATATAATAAATCTTAAAAAAAAAAGAATTCGATTAGCTTTCCTTAAGCATTGATGAAGAAGATAAAGCGTGGGATATATTTAATAATGATCACTCCTTCCCTCTTCCTATTGTCAGCAAAAAGGAAGTTTGCTATGATATTTTTCCATGAGAAGTTGGAAAGACTTTTCCAAGTATAATTTCTGAAAGAATAAACTCTCTCTCTACAAGTGGTATCTCTGACTCTCACTCATGCTACTCCATGATCGGCTTGTAGTAGTTAATCAATCACAATTTTAAAATCCTTACCTACTTCTGTATTCAGCAGCTCCTGGGCTTTGTTAAGCCTTGATCCTCTGTACTTGCCATCTTTTAGTTTTTGAGACTTTTATCATATATATATATATATATATATATATATATATATATATATATATATATATGCCCTCAATTCTGAAATGGGCCAGTGAAGACTTGCGAATCTAAGTTATTTATAGGTCACAGTGGAGTGTATGGTGGATAGTGTGTCTGCCATTCCAGTGTAGTCAGTTGGTTAATCCAGTTCTACCAGAAGGCCTTGTGTCCACTAATGCTCCATGTTTGGTTACCATATTCTAGGAAGACAGGAATGGGCAATGGAGAAGAAAGATTGTCTGAATATCACCACCACAGTGAAACCTCAGGTTCCACTGTTCAGGTCTCTGTAAAGGGTCTAGAAAACTGTCCAATAAAAAACAAATCTGCATTTGAAAAATTTAAACATGAATCTGAATGTAGTTTAAATCTGTGTTGGTAAAGTTAGACATTGCCCCATCCCCAACACACCCTACAACTCTAGGAGCCAGAGGAAGTCCAGTGAATGGGCATCAGAGAGGGGTAGACAACATAAAAGCTAACCTTCCCCAGTCTCTGGCACATGTTGGGGAAGCACTAATTAGATGACATCTGAAATTTTAGTGTTGTAATGGGCAAAGCTTTTGTTACTAGTCTGAAGCCAGAGAACAATTAAGTGGTTGGGCCAGCTATGGGAGCTGTAGGAGAGAGTGTCTTTCTTTGTAACAGACTTAAAATTTCACCCCAGCACACTAGCTGCAAGTTAAACAAAAGCAAAAGCAAACAGATAAACAAAAATATAGTTCATACTGACTTTTTGAAGGCTGGTGCAGCTACTTATGTAAGTTCATAAGAAAAGAACCATTGTGACCTGAAGTTCCAAACAGTAGTGTCCATGGCAAATGCCTTCAAGTATCCCCTTCTCTTTTTGTCCTTTTATTCTGTTCCACACTGGTTGGGTCTCCCATGATCATTTGGAGCATGAGGACAGACCTTGATCATACTTTAGGTCAGAGGGGAAATGAAGTAGACAAAAGCAAATACCCAGAGGAACATAAAGCTAAAATACCAATTTTCTATATTTTATTAAAGACTTGTTTTTATGGTTTATACTTGTATTAAAAAAGTTCCTGTTTTATTCAATCCACTCATTTTAAGGGCTTCTCTTTTTTCTAACTTAATTATAAATTGTATAAAATTTATCTGTGATTAGATGCAGGGAGTGGGATTCAATGGGGATAGGTTTGGAAGTCTGAAGTGGTAGGAATGAGAAAACATGACACATTTTGGGGTTAGCTTATTCACTAAAACAATCATAAACAAAGAAGCTTGAAGCCAAGATAGTTCTACATAAACCAGACAGAAAGGCGCTATTTTGACTTGGGTCATTTAAGGAGTAGGCATCAATGCGGGATTAAATATTTTATTAGGAAAAGTAACTCTGTAGGAGAAGATATTGTGGGATCCAGGAAAGGCTAGATGACTGTCATGTACATGAATTAGAAAAACAGAGATACAGTGAGGAACCTGGATAGAAGGATCTTGGAATGTCAGACAGCTAATGGAATTTGGGAAAAGGCATCAGGGATTCTAGGAGAAACAGCTGATTCTGAGGAATCTTTTGTTTCTTAAGATATGTCTACTTTAATGTTTGTGGGCATGGCCTCAGCACAGACCTCACTGAGAACTTCAGAGCTCTGCTGGTAGAACCCTTGAAATTATAACCTGAACTAGTTGGCTTGTGACACACATTCTCACAGCCACCACTGAAGTGAGGAGTGAGTTAGCTCCAAATGTTGGGCGCCCAGACGAGCACCATGGCCACTGTGTAAGGAGGATGGAATCATGGTGGAATGGTTAGATCAGGAGCACATGCAGTAGAAGAATTTCCTACAAAAGGATGGAGAAGTTTGTGAGTAATGTCATATGAGGAACCACCTGGAAGGAGATGCTTAATCATCTCTATGTGTAGTCGGGGAATATGGCTCAGGCAGTAAAGTGTTTCTAGCCCTGGGGACCACCAAGCTAGATCAGAGATTTCCAGGACAAGTGAGAGACACCCTGCCTCACACATAAACACACACACACACACACACACACACACACACACACACACACACACACACAACACACAGCACAGGGCCACCAGCAGCAGCACGACCACTACCCTGAAGAATTATAGTTGAAATGGATCTTTGACGTCTTCACACATATGCACTCATACATACATGCAGAGAGGTCCTGATATGGAAGACGAGGTCTAAAGAGCAGATTGAATCCAACATCCGCTGCAATGTAACAGGTTAAGTGCAGTGTCTGCTCCACAGAAGTGATCCAACATCACTGATTTTAGCCACATTTGAAATGTGAAACAGGAGAGTTCCACATGATAACAGCAAGTTGGTCATAAAAGTCATCCCAGAAGTATGTGTTTGTGATAATGTGTGATGTGATGTGCGCTGATTCTCAGTCAGGATTAGTTTAGTATTTCTACATTTCTCTTAGAGTTCATAGAACTCTAAGAGTTCTAATTGCATGAATATTGAAAACATTTTAAATTAAAAATGACATTACTTTAAGACAGTGTTAGGACAATGCAAGTACTCAGAATTACTGCATACAAGTAAGGGTTTGATGAGAGCCCCCTCCTCCTTCTCCTTTCTTTCTGCTTAGCTCCCAGTCCATCAGGTAAGGCAGATGACCTCTGTCCATACCCCTAGCTCAGGGCCTTGCAAGCAAACAATCTCCAGGACATCAGTTTGAGGCCCCACATACACTGTTAAGCCAGACAACTCCAAATGCAGAAAGCTCAGCACAAAAACTGAAGCATGAAAATCCAAGATGACATAGTTCCTCTGAAACTGATCCCCTTAGTTATAGTAGACCCCGAGAAGAATGACCTCGAAGAACATCCAGACAAAGAATTTAAATGAATGGCTATAGCGATGTCCAGAAGAGAGAACAAAGAGGTAAGGAAGTCAGTGGAAAGTGAAGAGATTTCCTACCTGCACCTCAAGCTCACACAGGCACATCTGCTCTCAGCATCATTTAATTTTAATTCCCACATTTACATTGACATTTTATTCTAATTTAAAGATAATTTTAATATATTCATAAGATTTACTAACCTGGCAAAAAAATTGTCAAACAAATAGATTCTCTTCTAGACTCACATAGATGGGCAGTGACAGGACCAGGGACCCTCTTCCCAAGACCTTTTGTTGTTTCCCCAAGAATGACTGCTTCCAGAAATCAAAACATGGCACTACAGACTTAGGTGACAAGAGAGAGAAGCATGAACAGCATGGAATAATGTAAAGAGCTAAATAGTATAATTTCTAATTCTGAATTCATATTCCAGTGAGCAAAGTGTTGGGCAAAAAGTAGGATTCCAAAAATATCCCGAGGAAGGCTGAGACTAATTTCTGAAGGCTGTGAAAAATGCAGACAGTACTTTCTAGGAAGTAGTCTAGATCTGGAGGTGTCAGGATGCAGCTAGTGGGCCTGCAGTAGACAGGAGAGAATGGTGGCTGGAATTACTTTAGGTCTATTTTCCATAGGTCATTGACCTCATAGGTGTTTACTGGGAGGGCAATTATTCTGGAGATAGGGCCACTTCACCTTTATGAAAACTTTTAAAGGTCCTTTGAGGCTCTTACTCTAAACATTCAGACATCAGAAAATGTTATCTATAGATTTTTATTAGTGGGTAGAAGTAACATTTTCTTTCATGTACAATGTTGGGAGTGACATGCGTGACGTGGTAGATTTGTAGAGTGAAATGATTTTGTTTGATATCATTCCTCATCTATGAGTGAAAAGAAACACTGGGGCAACCTCTCTTTGCTTTATAAATATTCTTAGTCCCCTTTAAACATTTATTTTTATTTTCAATTATGTGTAGATGCGTGTGTCTGTATGGGTTTGTGTATGCTTGCATGGATATCCTTGGAGGCCAAGGCCATCAAATCTGTTACAGAGTGCATGTAGCGCAATGATTTTCATTACTGTGAGGCGTCTAGAGAGAGTTGGCTGATGCTCTGGAGCCGACTCTGCTAGACAGTGGGCTTCAGTCTCAGACAGCCTTTTCCGTTGACAAACACTGCACATTTTCTTCAGGAATCCAGCAACTCTACTGCATCAATCCTGTGATTAAAACAGTAAAGCACCGCTGTGCCGTGCTCAAGGCTCTCTGTGATCTCTGTTAAGGGGTATTTGGACCTGATGTTTAAGAAGCATTGGCCAATAAAATGAGAGAATAAATATTTATTATTTCAGTGATGAGAAATTGATTTTATCATAGACTTGATCAACTGTGCTAATTATTCAATATCCACTCACAGTTTGTACCGTCAGATTTTGAAGTGAAGTGTTCCGTGCCATTGGCATAGTAAATTCAATGAAGAAATATGCTGTAAGAGTTAAGGAAGAGGCCCTAGATGATAAGTCAAGGATTATTGTAATCAATGCTTACTGCACGCTTAGATACTTTATATAAACTATCTTGTCCGTTTAATCATCACTGTGAAACTTTATGGAATGTATATTTGGGCTGCCACCCCCTCCACAATGGTATAGTTCTGCTCTTTCTTCCTTGATGTGCTCGCAGACCTGGTTTTTTTCCCTTGCCATTTAAGGATGTGGGTATATAATTAGTACTCACCCTTGGAAGGGGACACAAGTGTTGTGAGTTGCTTCTGATCCACTCATAGCTCAAATACCTTCTGTACTCCTTCTCTGCCCCACCTACTACTTGAATACACAGACAAAGTCCTAGAAAATAATAAAGCTATGTGATAAAATTCTAAATAATGTAACCATTCTACAGGAAGAAAAAAATTGAAGCAGCAACGTCAAGTACCCATCAAGGAACTAGGCTATGGAGAAAACAGAATTCTGTTACATGATTCAGCGGTCACATATTCACAAGTGCACAGCTCATCATGTAAACTCAAGTCACTAGTCTCTCCTTCTGTTTCTGCTGAGATGTTAAATGTTGAGACAGACAAACTGTCGTTTAGTCAAGTGAGGGGGAATCATAAGTTAACACATTTAGAATAGCCTACAAAGAACATAGCATAAAGTAAATAAAAATTATAGTGTGTGTGTGTGTGTGTGTGTCTGAGTGTGTGTGTCTGTGTGTGTGTGTATGTGTATGCATGCACATATGTGTGCACACATCTGGGCATGCAGTTGGAACATTGTCATGTCAAGACTGCTTTTAATTAATAGCCCATGGTTGAGACCTGAGAATCTCTTCATCATTCACAAATTTCTGTTCTGGATCATTTGTTGGATAGGATTGACCTGTCACACAAGTTATGACCTGTCATACACCTCTGTTTAACAAGACGACTTAGATGTAATTTTCTTCTGGCAGCATCTGCTGCTTGTCTGAGGGTGCAGGGTGGGTGGGGAGCAAGCACAGAATACTTCTGGGATGCCCTGAGCTTCAGAATAGTACGGTCAATATCCTACGAAAAGACAAGATTTACATAATAAAACTCTTTGAGATGCAGAGAATCAGCAATAGTAGGGTTCAAGTCATCATCTTAGCTACTCTTTGGATTATAGTGTACATAGCAGTTTGTCAGTCTTATCTGGAGAAATGGTCACAGCACTGACTCCAACCACCTTGCTGAAATTGTGTTGAGGATAGAAAGCAGTCTCATCTACAGACGCAATCTGTAGGTACTGCACAATCAAACACTTACAAGCCTTCTCATTTCTGTGACATTCTTATGGTTCAGCTGCATTTGTAGCTGAACAAAGCTCCCAGTGCCAAGAAGAAAGAAAAAACGTAGCATCTTATTTCCAACAGGAAGAAGAAATGATGCGTGTGGTCAGTGCTGAGTGCCTGTTACTTCTGCCTCTTGTCATTGTCAAGGGTTCTGTGCCCAGAACTGGCCCATGAATTGAAAAATTAATTGGATTATTCATTAATCAAGATTTAACAAACCTAGTAATGTGAATTCTAGATCAATGAAATAGGATATATCTTGACCTCTCTCACATAATGTTTTGTATTCAATGGGCTATTGATACTTGAGTGGTTATCACATAGTAAGGTAGTAGATGTGATAACAGATTTAAGTTCATGGCAATCTGGCATTGTGAAGGATTGGGATTTATCATATCTTAAGGGACATGTAGGGCTCAGATAAAGATTCCTGCTGAGATGACCCTTTGAGTCTTCAGTAGTGAATGGGAGATAGTAAAATACAAGTAAAATAATTGGGGAAGGAGGGGAAAGAAAGGGTTACCAGAATGAGAACTGAGGAGACTAGAAGTTCATCATGACATCATAAACAGCTAGATATTCCTGGAGTATAACGTGTGTGTGTGTGTGTGTGTGTGTGTGTGTGTGTGTGTGTGTGTGTGTGTGTGTGTGCGCGCACGCACCAGTAGAAAGACAAAGGGAGTAGATTACTAAAATTTTATTCTGCATGAAAATTTTGGCAGTCAGTGACGAGAAGTGCTGTTGATATAATTTATCTGAAATAATGAGAATTGGAACTGTGGTTATGGCAGGTAGGATTTAGTTTAACAGGGACAGAAAACAGTAGGTATTCTGGATGGAAACAGTGTGGCTGAGGAAAAATTACAGGTAAATTCTAAGTTTCTTGTTTGAAAAATAATGGGGTTGATTTTTTTTTTTTTTTTTTTTGGCTCCAACTCTAACAGAGAATGCTGAAGCCATCCGCACTTGGGCGAAGGAAATAGGTTCAATGCTGTCTTTGTTGCGTGTGAAAGCAAACTGTGAAATGGCAGCAGGCCTTTGAGAACCAGATGGTTACCAGGCCTTAAAAGCTGTGGCTTCGGCTCCATTCACTACCAGAACTTCCTGGACCTACAGGCCAGTGGTAATCCAGGGTGGACTTTTCATTCTCTAAAACAGGTACTTTCCTTGTTCCCTGTGACAGTTGTCATCAAGACTGATTCTTCTCCCAATCTCTCTATCTGTACTTCTAGGGAGCATCCCTCTGGCCCTCCTGGGTAACAAGTGAAAATTCAAATGTGGTATTTTGCATCCTCTGGAAGGGAGGAGCCCAATATAGGGAGGAAAGAAGGAATCAATGTAAGGAGTTTGGGGACCTCAGTTCAGTTTCTACTCTGCCTCTGATTGGGTAAAGTCTGCTTATTCTTTAGGCCTCTCTGTTCTTGTCAATTCAAGGGTAAATTGAGATTCATTGCCACGAAAATTTCATTAAAGTCTTAGGGTTCTAGGAACCATCCAGATTGCATTTCTGCTTCACGATGCTACCTTTGAGCTCTAAAAATTAGTATAATCTGAAGCATTAGCCTCTATTTAAAAAAGAAAGCAAAAGTGCAGAGCTTCTAAACGACTGAGTTCCTGGAAACTGGTCATAAATCTCTATGCATGCTCATTTGCAACCTGGATTTCCATTAACCCAGGTCTCTGTTAACCAACCCTGCACACAGTGTAATCTCTGTAAGTTTATGTCCTTAGTGTGTTGATGATTGATATGCAGCATGGTTGCCTCGAAGCAATGTGGGAATCCAAAGTCATTAAAGGCAGAGGAAATTGTGTCCAGCCCAGTTTCAAAGGTGAACTGTGTTGCTTTCACATGATTTGGAAGTCATTAATCTATGTGGGGCATATATCAGGACTCTCTGACCTTTATGTGGAGAGAATTTTTTAATTTCCGTGAGATAGATACTCTGATTAGCCAGAACTTCCTTTAAACCTGAATATAGTAGATAAGAGGGTTTCATATTTACCTTCGAGATCCAGGGCTGTATTCAGCTTAATTCCATTCTCACTGGATATTAAACAAAGGGAAGATGGTGCAGATATTTGAGGAACAGCGAAAACACATTTGTATTAAAAGTCTGGAGATAGGGTCACGGTTCACAGAAACGAACTATGTGAGCTTGGATAAACCACCATGTTGAGAATGAGAGGTTGCAGTAGATACGTGTTAAGGTCCATGTAGTTGTGAACCAGAATACATATATTCTAAATGCTTCAGTTCAGTATAGAACTCACTAACTATATCCTATTCTGTTTGCTATTTAAACTCTTATCTAGCTAAAATAATGTTAGGCTCATTTCAGAAAAAAACTAAGTCTTGAAGAGAGAGTGATGTGAATCACTTTTGGGCCCAGTGGGCTCCCTTTTCCTATCCCATTTTCTTGTGTCTCTTATGAGCATGGAACAGGTTGGAGATGTAGAGAATGAGGGCCAGTGCACTACTGTCTCTCGAGAGGATTAAATATGTGTCAGTGTCTTCTCTGCGGCTTTGATTGTTGTTTTCAATCTTCTCCTGCATCTGATCATGTCTCCTGGCAGTTGGGAGTTTGTAATATGAGGATCAAATCTGCCTGCCTGTCTCAATAGCTGACAATTTATCTCTTGATATTTTTTAGGTGCCTTGGATAAAAGTAATATAGATAAAATGAAAGAATGGATTTCTTTCCAGCACTTGTAGAAAAGAATGAAAATCTCCTTTAAAAATATGATTTCTAAAGCAGCCTGTCTCCACATATGTGCTTGGTAGATGGGACTTGATGTTTTAAGATTAAAACATATCTCAGTGGTCGAATGAATTTAGGAGGGATTCTACTTATTAATATAGAGAAAACTCTCAGAACCTTTAATACAAGAAGGTTCGTTATGAATGTAATGCACAAAACATTCACTCTTTCCCCTAATTACACTCTGATCCCAATCAGTGTTGCTAGGCTAGTTTCAAATAAAGTGATTTTGTAAACAGTGTTCTAAAGCAGAATGACTGTCTCTTATGCTGTTATGTGCTCATTACTTTTGCAATAAAAACTGTGCTCAGTTCTCTTTAATGACCTATTGATCTGTATACAATGAGGAAATTGAAACACAGGTAAGCTAAGAAATGGTTTGTAGGAACACAGCCTGTATCCATCTCCCCATTAAGTAACAAATTTCAGCTGTTCAGTGTCTTCATGGGCATTCTGAAGACTTGGGCTAAGGGTACATTGGTCTCTTCTCTCAGACCCCTGGCTTTACAGAGACCTGCATAGACTCAGACCCAGGTGGAGGAGACATCACAGCTTGCAGCCAGTGGTTCTCTCTACCCACATTACTCCTTTTATTTTGTCTTTTGGGACTTCTGAGGATTCCCTCAGTCTTTTGGAAAGAAGGCTTATCTCTGGGTCTGTGAATAAGGAAGCTATTGTAGGCCTTCTGGTCTTTAAGGGACCTGAATTGTACACCTTCTGTTATAAGGAATGATAAGCATCTCAACAGCAAGGAAAAAGTCTGTGTGGCAACTATAAGGTGTTGTGTGAAATATATAAAGAAACAACCTAAGCTGTCACTGGCTGTGCTCTAATAATGTGGTTTCCTTGCCCCCAAGGTTCCCATGGTCCCAGTGCAGCAGCCACCCGACTCAGCCATTCTCTTGCTTTGGATCTTGCTTTGCCATCTGCCCACTGTGGTTAGCTGTCACAAATCCCTGTAACCTGGGAAAATCAAAACTATAGAGGCTTGTAATTTATCAGTCAGACTTATATCAGCAATTTCTCAACCCACAAAATGCCCACACAATGAACTCAGAGCTAATTAATATTGATATAAGCTGCCCACCTAGATGGGACAAATTGTCCTGTATTATTCCATCCCTTCTGTGATATTCATAGCTACCTGCAGCTATTTAAAGCACATGGATTGGATTCATCCTTCTCTTCCTCCATCTATCTTCCTTCTCCCTGTGTATCCTTATTGGTCCCATCTTTAAAACTCTCAGTCTGCTTTCTTTATCCACTGCCCTCACCTGCATATAGATGGCAATCCACAGAAGGGGAGCTTGGTCCAGAGAGCCACGTCTTGGATGTATTTCCATGGTATTGGGGTTATGTGGAGTGTTTTATTTATGCTGTTTGATTTGTGAGAATTACCAATGCCATCTGGAGTGAATGGGGTATTAAGGTCTATGGAAGGCTTTCATGTGGTCCAAATCCAGTACCCATTCACTGTGTCTGAACAAACCACTTTAGGATCCAACCCTCATTTTTTCTTATCTACCTTGTAGGGTTGCTGGAAGACTAAATTTGATGATACATGCAATGATGGCTGGATACACAGTTGATGGCCCATGGACAGTAGCGATTGTTACTGCTATTGGTATAACTTGCTTTCCTCTGTTCTCTCCCTCTCTCTTTCTTTAAATCTCCAAGATAATACTTTGTGCCACTTTGGCGAAATGAGGATCAAAGCAATCTTAGATGGTCTTAAATTATTTGTTCACAGTCAGAACAGGCTTCTGGTGATCCGTAGCCTTCTTTGACTCCTCTTTTTGAAGATGGGCAAATTTGTAATCACGTGGAAGCAGAAAACATTCCTAATTCTGTTTTTTCTTGGGCTGAGCCAGGGTTCTTTGGCTGCCAGCTTATGTATAGGCTGAGGGACACTGAATCCAAGGAATAATAAGGAGAATAATATAACAGATCATCAGTGTCTTTCTCAGGCTTCTTCATGAACATATGTGCATGTTATCTCTCTCTCTCTCTCTCTCTCTCTCTCTCTCTCACACACACACACACACACACACGCACACACACACACACACACACACACTGGGCAGGGAGATGTTAATATTTCTCAAATATTAAAAGGAGGTGTCTCCTTTTCTTACTACAACTTCTTTGTAGGCCCCTATTACATGTTTAGACCTTTATCCAACAGTGATTATCTTGATGACCTTATAGGGGATACATTTGTAGGACCAGGAGAGACCAGGGCGATCCTAAATATTAGGCTGCCACACAAGAAGCAGAGTAGGATGGAGGTCTAGGCACACATAGGAGGAGTTATATTTGGGATCCACTTGAGGAAAATATAATAGCAGCACTTACAGGGTAATGGGGTGTGAACTTTGAGGGAGTTGTTTCACTACAGTGCGACTTCTGGGATTCTCACTTAGATGATTAGTAAATACTTTCCAGGCCTCACTGGAGAGGATAGATTTAACTACTGAAGTCTACTCTAGAGTCCTTTAACTAGGTTGGAATGAAACATTAATGGTCTTTGGTTGAAAATATAAACACTAGCTTTCAGTTCATCAAAATGTAAATTGTTTTTAAAAATCAACTTCCATGAATATCTCTTAAAAGCATAGGTTACCAACTATGGCTATACATATGTATGGGATGTATGTTTATCAGGTGAGCAATATACAGGTGAGCAGATGTGCAATTTGACTGGCGATAATAACTAGAATCCAGAACCTAGTTGCTTGTGCCTTGATTCAGATCACAGCTTGTCACTCACCAGCTCTTCTTAACCTCACTTATCTCAGCTTTCCTACTGGCCATGTGTGGATAAAAGATGTACAGGGCATAGCAGTTTAATAGCTAGGGTAAGTTTATCGTTTCGTGGCACGAAGTGTATTTGTATGCTTATGCATCTGCCGCCACCATCCCTATCCAGAGCTTTTCATCATCTTCAGCTATAAAGAGAGGATTTTACTGCCACTTTCACCAGACTCCTCTGAAGGGTTTGTATATGCATTTTTTTTTTTGAAAAAAAACCTGAAGACATTAAGAGGCTAACATGGTCTAAGTTTGGGCAGCTACTCAAGTGTGTTTGATGACTTTCTTATTTTAAAATCCAAAGTTATGATTTTTCCACTTCTCAGCTCCTTTGATAGTAATGGAGTCATGGAATAGCTTGGATATGAGGTATGTTTATAGTTGGGAAGTTATTTCTTATACTTCATTCCTAATGCATTAAGCCCTTGCTTTGTCCACAAACACATTCCCCCGAGGCAAATACAGTTCATGCTGCTTATGTTCAACTTTCTGCTCAGCAGAAAAGAGGACAGATCTAGACTCTGTACTGATTTTCTTAAGCTTATTTTGCAAAATAATATTATAAAAATTATGCTACTGTGGCATTCACTTTGTGTTCTTAGCTCAAACTATTTTGGTTTAATTGTTCCCAACACAATAGTATACGTTTGAGACAAGGTCCTCATATTTTCAGCAAGTCTACATTCCTCCTGAGATCCACATGAGTGAGAAACCATTTATCTATCATGTTGTTGATGTGAGCTTAATAAAAGGCACTTCCCTGTCTTGTGGCAGTCATTGGTTTAAGAATTAACTTACGACCAATTTGGGTGACAGAAAGTCAACTAGGACTTTCAGAAATCCTTGTTCTTATTTTAGGGATTCCTTTTGGAACCAATTTTCCTTTGCTTCTGAATTCGTTGCAGATGGATGTCCAGAATTTCTGTAAGCATCTCATACCTAGCCTGAGCAGGAGGCTAACACATAGACATGCATGCAGTTTGCTGCAGAATACTGAGTTTAAAGTAATTTATGTTGCATTTGAAATCATTAATTTTATTGCCACTTAACTGGGCCATCTTATGTGGTCAGTCTTTCTGCATATATCAATAAGAGCATATTTGATGAGATTTTCATTGGAAACTATGGACTTTGAGTAAATCATATAGCCTATTATGTGTTGGGTCTTAGAGAGAATTCTACCATGGACATCCTCCAGACTTGAACTGTAGCATCAGGTGTCTAGTCCACTGGCTTATTCTGCAGATGGTGTGTATGGAATCCTCCACAATTACCATGTTAGTTAGTTTTATATCATTGACAAAATGTATGATACAGAATAACTTAAAGAGGAAGATAGATTTATTTGGATAAAAATTAGAGGGACTTATTCCATGGTCTGCTGGCATCATTGTTCTTGGGTTGAGAGACAGAACTTTATGGAGGAAGGTATGAAGGAAACAAGATTTCTTACTTTGTGGTCCAGGGATTAGAGGGAGATGGAAAACATAAGGCATAAGGTACAGCTTCAAGAACATGTACCAACTGGCTTCCCCTACTACCTAACATTTACCCCCTAAAACAGACAGAAGTTTTAATATTTGAGCCTGAAAGATTTTTATCTCTGAACCACAATGATTTCATGACCCACTTCCATCCACCTACCTCCACCCCTCTGTGTGTGTGTGTGTGTGTGTGTGTGTATGGAAAACCATAGAATAGCATTTGAAAACAGACTTAAATTGTGGCTAGAACTGCCGCGCCCAACCTCGGACCAGCAAGGAAGACACGACCACAGGAGATCTTCTTCAAGCAGTTTTACTCAGGAACCTTGATACAATCTTCTGACCTCTATCTCTTCTGACTCTCTCCCCCCTGACTCTCTCTCTTCTGACTCTCTCTCTCGGGGAACGCCCTGTACCACACTTAAATAGCTAGCACTGGCCAGTCCTAGCAAGCCACGTGGGTCATGTAGATAGGCTGTCACTATGCGGAAGCTAACAGGCCAGGCAGACATAGCCAAATAAGGACTTGTTTACTGCAAGGAGCGCTCACCGTTGGGAGGGTGGAAGGCAGAAACCAGCTCCATCTTTGAGGCGCGGCATGTCGCAGCTCTCTACATAGAACCATGTTAGTACTTTTTAAATTAGCAGTTCTCTTCATTTACGCCTCCATTTTTATGTATGAGTGTTTTTCTTGCATGTATGCTTGCATACTACGTGCAAGCCTGGCATGGTAAAAATCAGGAGAGGGTATCAGAAATCCCCTGTAACTGGGGTTATAGGTGAGTGTGAGCCACATGGGTGTTGGAAATCAAACCCAGATTTTCTGCAAGAGCAACAAGTGTTTCTCACAGCTGAGCTGTCTGTCCAGCCTCTGACAGTTTGACTGTGAATTCAATTAGGCTTAGAATCATGGATGAGGTTGTTCATGTTTTTGAGAGCATTTTTAGAGAGGGTTAACCAAGGAGGGAAGACTCACCCCATCCTTTGGCCTGGTGGCCTAGATGTCAGTAAAGGAGAGAAATGAAAAAGCTAGCCTAGCATCAGCAGTCTCTTTCCTGTTTCCTCTTGGCTGCTCTCAGCTGCTGTGTTTCTCATGGTGGAGTAATGTCTTAGAATCCATGGCATGGCCCAAAATAAATCCTTCTTCTCTTATGTTATTTCTGTCAGGTATTGGAATCACATGATAAGAGCATTCTGACATGAAGCATTTGCTTTTTAGTTTGCCTGCTCTGGGATTCCATAATCCTCTGTCTTAGCCTTTTCTTCTCTCCTAAATGCTTTCTCTACTGTACTGTTCCCTGTACTGACTCTCTTGATATTTGTTCTCTTTGAAGCGCAATGCTATTTATTATAAGATCCTTCACTGAAAACCCAAGCCAGTAGGGTTGCTCTAATTTGCACCTTTCCAAAAGTATATGCCAAAAGAAATGTCTTTTTCTTATAATGTTACCCAGCTTCAAGTACTTCTTTTTGAAATTTTTATTACATTTTAATTAATGTAATTTTAAGGGCATTCACGCATGGCATGACACATGCTTGTGGAGTTCAGCAGAAAATTTATAGGGCAGTTTTTCTCCTTCTACTATGGGTTCTGAGAACTGATCTCAGGTCACAGGCTTGGTGGCAATCACCTTACCCACTGAGTCTTGACACCAGTGCAATTATTTCATTACAGTAATGCAGAGCAGGCACATTACCTGGTACCCTATGAAATAATTTTCCCTGTATATCTCCCAATCTTCTCAAAATTAAGCTGAACAAATAAAATTTACCTCCCCTCATATCAATTGTGTGGTATTTCACTAGCAATTCTTGGGCAAGTTATACAATCTAGCCTAGAATCTGGTTCATGAAATGAGCATAGAGTAATATGAAGACTGACAAGACAATACATATTGATCACAACAAAGTTCTTGGCATATATTTCATGGCATAGGTTATTACTCTTCTTGATTTCTTCTTCAATATCTTAAGCATAGTCTATCAGCTATAAAATCAGAGACCTTTTCTGCAGGTCAGAACAGTATAATCCATACAGTAAGTACTCATGGAATATTTGATGAAGTGAGAATATATACCCTCCTGGAACCTCAGATTTATCTTTGTTTTTTGCCCCATTCATTTACTGACCAGATGAAGTAATCAATCAGTAAAAATTATTACTTTGACTTCCTAAATCCATTCCACAAAGCTCTCCTAGTCCAGAAAATTATTAACATTTTATTAGGCTAATATAATAGTCTAGGTTTGTTGTAATTTGTTGCTTACTCTTTTTAAAATATGTTTCAATTGGGACATATTTGGAAAAAGGGGATGGGAGAGTATAGGAAGAAGGTGAAAAATGAAAACTCTTCCCATGTAGAAGGTGGAAATGGTGCCATCGAGTCAGTTACTGTGTACTTCCCACTCTAGAAGGAACTACATTGCTGCTAGCTGGGGCCAAGGCATGGTGAGATCGGAAGTAAAGATTGCTCTGGGAAAGGTCTGTTAGGGGGTGAGTCAGACCCCCTGTGGTTTGTCCTGAAAGTCCTGGCTCTAACCCTTCCTGGGGAAGCTTTGTGTTTTAGTGCAATAAAGTCAGCACCAAGATCACATAAGTTCCTCTAATGACCAGGACTACAGGGATAAGCTTTTAAAAAAAATCAGTCTTTCTGTCTCTCATCTTTGTCTTTATTTGTCTGTCTTTCTTTTTATCTGTCTCTGTCTGCCCATCCTATGTGTGTGTGTGTGTGTGTGCATGTGCTTATTTTTGTGAGTGCAGGTGCTCCTGTATATCATGTGTATCTGGAGGTTGGAAGGCAACAGTCGATGTCAGTCCCAACCGTCCACCTTGCCTGAGCCCATATCTTTTGTTGTTTGCTGTTGTATATGTCAGACAAACTGAACCAGGAGTTTCCAAGGATTCTCCTGTTTCTCTCCTCACATCTTACTATAGGTGTGCAGGGATTACAGATGTGATTTAACATATCTAGCCTTACATAGATTTTGGGGAATCAAGATTCAGCTTCTCAGACTTGCATGGAAGGCACTTTAACCAACAACTACACCCCAATTCCTTCTGCCACTGCAGCTATGATGTTTAATCATTATCACCATACTTACTCTGTATATTTCTATTAAATGCATATTAAAGGGTTCTAATGTAAGTCTCTGTTCAAAATGTTGCAGAATGATATTAAAATCCCTTTTGAGAACAGCCCCACAATTGGCTTACATTTCAGTGGGAGAGGATCCTAGAATTTGTCCTCATCCTTTGATGCCTACAATCCCTAGAGGAAATACAGCTACTATAATACAATGAATAAATAATGATCACACCATCTTGGGACACCTTAATGTTATCCTTCTAAAAAGCTGATATACGTTTTGTTAACAATGCATCTCTGTAGGAAAACACAGCGTACCACATCTTATGTCTTAAAATGTGGCTTAAAATCTTCACGGTTAACTAAATGAAAATGCAGATGACAATTTCACAAAGTAAAATAATTTTAATATTTTCATAGAATCCTTTATATTCTCTCCCTCCTCCCCTCCCTCCCTCCCTCCCTCCCTTCTCTCTCTCTCTCTCTCTCTCTCTCTCTCTCTGTCTCTCTCTCTCTGTCTCTCTCTCTCCCTTCCTTCCTTCCTCTTTCTTTCTTTCTTTCTTTCTTTCTTTCTTTCTTTCTTTCTTTCTTCATCTATCTGTCTGTCTGTCTATCTATCTATCTATCTATCTATCTATCTATCTATGTATCTATCATTCATCATGTATCTATTATCTATCTATCTATCTATCTATCTATCTATCTATCTATCTATCGATCTTATTACAAATTTATCTACCTATCTATTGCATAGTTATTTTGTCTTTATATAATACTTCTAGCACCCCTTTGCCATTCATGTTTATGTGGTAAAGGCACCCCTTTCTAATCTGTGTTAGTTTATGGTTTGTTTTTCCTCTGTGAGGATAGGCCACAGGTACTGAATGTGAAAATGTGAACTTGTGTTTGTTCCTTATTGACCTTATTCTTCCCATCTGATGAGCATCAGAGTCCCGCTGTTCCCACAAGGACAGAGGGGAAAACATCATATGCTGTCTGCTTGTACGACCATCACCTGGTAGTAGTTGTGAGTAGGGGTCATCGTAAAGTCATCCAGACAGCAGTCATCCTGCCTATGTGTTTAGGATGGAAGAATATGCTATCCAAGTTCTTATATTTATTATATTTCTAAAATATTTGAAATTCATGTCATACAATACAATCACATTTTCTCTTTGTGCAACATGTATTGATTTGCCCACTAATTCTATTTCCCCAGCTAGGTGGTAAGCTCCTTGAGGGGAAAAGTGTTATTTGTGTTCTCTGTAGCACACTCCAGAACACTCAACATATAATGTGTTGAGTTATTGATTTCTGTAAATAAGAGATGGATTGGCTACAAGACTTGGCTCATATTCCTGAAAGATTCAATTTTGTTTTTATTGCTCTGAACATCTCACTTCATTAGTGTGTCCCAGGCATCATCAGCTGGATCACTCCCTGTCAACACTTTCTGCTCTGTAGACTCCTTGACATGTTCTGCCAGCATCCAACCAAACATCAGCCTTCTTTGTTCTGACACTCGAGTAGTGGAGTCCTTTGGAGAAAAGCTCCAGCATTCTAAAGATCAAGATCCCACCAAACATGCATTATACCTATATATATGCTTAGCTTATATATATATATAGCTTATATATACCTATGCTTAGCTGGGATTCAGTGATGTTTGGCAGACGCTACTTTTCATATGTCTCTTTGGTGCTCTGTACCTGCAATATCTCTGTTCTTTTTCCAAGATGATAACATTTTGCGGGACGAAAGAAGATAGATGTGAAGTGCAAAAGCGAACTGTACTCGAATTAAAAAAAAATGGCTAAGGGACTTTTGACCTATGTTAAAGAAAGTAACCCAGAAGGAAAGGAAAATCCTGTGGTTTTGTTTCTGTTTTAAATAAAGTTACAGATGTACATCGCTTGATGACCTGGCGTTGGGTGGAGGGATTTCACAGAACAGAAAGAATGCAAAGTGTCTAATTTTAGTATTTATATTGATTACACATTTAAACGATAAAGTTTAGATGTTTTGAACTAAATAAAATATATCATTAAAATCAAATTTCATCTTTTTTACTGTTTTACTACACATACTATAAATTTTTACATCTGCTGTGTAGTTCATATTTAGGGTATGCCTTTGGCTCTTGACCATTACTAATCTGGAGGATAAGAAAGGCAGGCTCAAAGGAGAAGGCCTGCTGTGCTGGTATTTATTTGTTCTTCTGAATTGTTTAGGTGGTGGTTTGAATAGGTTTGACCCTGTACATTATGTGTTTGAATGCTTGACGCATAGAGAGTGGTATTATTAGGAGGTGTGGCCTTGTTGGAGGAAGTATGTCACTGTGAGGGTGGGCTTTGAGGTCTCCTGTTCTCAAACTCCTCCCAGTGTGGGATCTTGTCCCCTTCTGCTGCCTGAGGATCAAGATGTAGAACTCTCAGTGCTGCCAATATAAAATCCGCTTGCACACTGCCATGCTTCCCGCCATGGTGATGACAACATCTCTGTAACTGTCAGCCAGCCCCAGTTAAATGTTTTTGTGTTTAACAGTTGCCTTGATCCTGGTGTCTTTTCACAGCAATAAAACCCTAAGTAAGACAGCTTATATGAATAAGAGCATTTCAGACATAAGCCATAGAACACCGAGAGTGAGGTTGGATCATCTCTGACTGCTGGCTAAGAAGACCATCTAGATGGTCAAACTACCGAGCTCACGAGGCAGAGGCAGCATGGGGTAGACTTCTGTGAAGCCAGGAGTAGCAGCAGCAACTGGAACAATGCAGTGCTCACCTGTTTTGTGGGAGTGGTGGGCTGAAGGCTATTAGGAATCTCACAAGCTCTGAGTATTTAAGGTATCCAAAGTACCAATCAATGGAGAACTTCCTGGCACTTTGAATAGTATTTAGTGAGTAGAAATGGAGGCAAATGGAAATCTCTATCATTTAAATCATTTTGATCTCTACCATTCAAAGACTTGCACATGCAAAACAATAGATCTAGTCCCAGAGCAATGGTTGTCTGAGATCTAAACAGGTTTAGGTTTGCTCACCTTAACCCCACCGGGCAGGCTGGTTTAGATATTTAACAAACCTCACCTGAAACACGATGACTTTGATGTTATTCATTGCATTTTGCTCCTTATTCTGGCTTCACTAAGAGGTTCTTCTGATTCTGTCTGTGACAGATTGCTACTGGACCTGCTCACATGTGTGTGATTAATATGTATGATAAAAATGTCTGCATATAGTTAGAATCAGAAAGGCCATTGGCCAGGGCTGGGGTGTCTGGGTCCTATGTCTGATTATTTACAGACTGGTGTGGGCTTCTCTATTGACAGTTTTAGGTTTCCTGGGGCAGCTATGGTTTAATAGCTGTAATATACAAGACCCTTTCCAGCCTTTGATGCCTTAATGTCTGCCAAATGTTCACTGGTAAGTCACATGACGGGATTCAATGAGAGGCTACTCTAAGTGTCGTGTCTGAGAGCACAGTGAAGAATTCATGTCCATTGCCCAACTGAGCACATCCCTTTCTGCCCTTCAGTGAAATTTTCTCATGTTGCGTTCCTTTCAAGACCCAGCTTTCCCTTCTAAATAGCTACAAAAGATTGACTTGCTTTTTGGTTTTCATAAATCCTTAAAGAGTTAAGTTGCTTCCAAATGATTAGATATGGAAGACTCTTGGCACTTTATCATTGTTTGCATAATTATTGAGTGACTGTTTATTCAACCCCTGTCCCAAAATTAGAGCAGTAGTTCTCAAACATTTTTACTGTGGGTAATTTTCAGAATGTAAAGTAGTATAGAGGTTTGCAAAGGTCTTTAGTGCCTGAGTTAACAGAAATCAGCTGAACACTAAGTCCTGCCTGCATATTCAATCTGTTTTGATATATTATGTTTGGTTGAAGGGAAGAAAATACAACTCTACATGAAAAGTAGTTAAGAGAGAAAGGGCATATTTTATATTTGGCTCTGATAGCACATCAAAGCCCCACTGTGTACCCATGGAAGAATTAAGAGTGAAAAAGAGTGTGTTCGTCAGTGTGGTCATGAGCACAACTTTAGCTGTAGGGACTGCATTCTCACAATCACTGGGTGAAGGTACTTGCAGGCTTTACTGGCTTGCTTGCCCAGTGAGGTAAGGATGGAGAGAGGCTCTCTGTGTGATTGCTCATTACTGCTATGACTCTGGTATTCCTGAGAGCTGCTATGAGAAAAGGAGGCCTTGTGTAGTGGGGAGTGTGGATATGCAGAGAGACTTGAATCTGAGCCACATACTGATGCCTATGTCCTGGAGTTCAGGGTATCCTACCCCCTTTGCAGCTGAAAAGACAATCAGTGGCTTTAAAATAAACGTTAGTGGTTTGGGAGCAGTTTTAAGGACAATATAATTGTGCCAACAGAATTCTGTTGCTCACAAAGTAAAGAAAACAATACAAAGGGCAGAGAAAAGTGGCTTCTCTTCATGTCATCCCAGAGGTTACTCTGAATGCAAAGACGCATGTCATTCTAGTCCTTTCCTTTCACTGCTTTCCTCCCCTTTCTCTCACACAATTAATTAATTCACTTCATTAATTTTTTTCAATTTACTAGGATTAATTGTGTGTGTGTGTGTGTGTGTGTGTGTGTGTGTGTGTGTGTTTAGGTTCATGCATGCCCCAGCACACATATGTGAAAGTCAGAGGAAGTCTTTCAGGAGATTTTTTTTTTCTTTTTCACCATGAGTTCTAGCATTTGAACTTTGGTCATCAGACTATGTGGCAAGAACTTGTACTCACCAAATCATTACTCCCACTGTCTTTATTTATGCATTATTTCTGCTATTTTTATTTCCTATTGAATCTTAAATTCTGTTGAGCCCTAGGACTATACATGTAACATGCATCTTCTGGTGCAAAGGGGAAAATGGACTGAAAACAAAGAATTCACATGTCAAATGCTCTGTGATGAAAGTTGTAAATAGGAAGACCATGGTAGAAAATGGCCAAGGTCATACCTGAGATTTGCTTGATGGTCACTGAGCTCATACTTGGTCCTGTAGAGGTCGCAAGTTGGACTAAGACATAACTTCCACTCTTTCCTCTTCCCAGGTCTTTGGGATTTAGTAGATTAGTCTATGACTCCATCATATTGTACCCGTGGAAGAATTAAGAGTAAAAAAGAGCATGTTTGTCAGTGTGGTCATGAGAGCAATTTTTGACTGAAGGGAATGCATTCTCACAACCATTGGGGTGAAGGTACTTGCAGGCCCTACTGGCTTGCTTGTCTAGTGGGATAAAGATGGAGAGAGACCCTCTCTTCACTAAAGAAATACATTTACATACCATAGAGTAGGTTAAATGTCACGTGTAGCTGCATTCCTAGCACTTGATTTGTTCCTTAGTGTAATGTTTATTCAACTTCTGTTTCTAAGGTTTGGTTTGCCTACTAGGCAGCCAGTTCAGTCTAAACCTATTTGGATTATTGCCTTATATCTAGAAACTAGTATTGTATATAACACGTTGAAGAGTCTCCCAGTAAATGTTAAACAAATTGAACTGGATTGGCATAGCCCAAGGTTTGTTGTATGTGAGAAATAACAGGCAGTAGTTGGAGATGGCACAAGAGCTCTGGAAAGTAATAGAGAATCAATGGGCATTCTATACTCTGAACAAAATGCTCAAATGGTTAGCCAAGCTGATTTGTAAATATAGAGAAACAAAACAAAAACAGTAACAGCAGCAAAAAATGCCCTAGGCAAACCAAGCCATGGATCTCACAGGAGAGCCTACTGTTGACACATTCTGGGGCCAGTGTAATTCCTAATTGCATCCTAAATAATCATCTTTATAGCCACAGATAAGTGTGGCTTTCACACCCCATCATGGGATCCTTTTGCAGTGGACAGAAACGGTTACAGAAATTCACAACTTATCAAAATTCAGAGAACAACTGATCGTGATTTGCCCAGCTCTATTTGGAACATTTACAGTACCATGCCTACACCTACGTCTCAAGGAACATTGCAGAAGAAGAACACTGTAAAAGATGGTAAGAGCTGGAGGACCAGAAAGTCTGTTGGGAGGTTGTGTCTTCTACATATGACAGAGAATCTACACCTATGAAATCTCAACAATATGGCCACCAAAACAACCTGAGCAATGACAGCACCAGCTGACAAGTCAAACAGATGAAAATTCTCATGGGCCTCCATCCCTTGATAAAGAGCTATAGGCATTTGTTAACTTCTGAGAGAGGGAGAATTTGTTTTCCGCAGGGATGAATGAGTTCCTAAATAATTATCAAATGCTAACTGGTCATCCCTAAAAGCAACTACATATGAGCAACACTAAATGGACATAGATTGTATTCATATATGTATTTTATTTCCACATATATTTTAACAATAAAAATTAAAGATTAAAGAAAAAGAGACCATCAATTTAAGAATGAGCATAGGGGGCTTGGAAGGAGTTGGAAGGGACAATTTATACAATTATTTTTTAAATTAAAAGTAGGGGGGGGAGAGACAGAGAGGAGAGGGAGAGGGAGAGGGAGAGGGAGAGGGGAGAGGAGAGAGAGGGAGGGAGAGAGAGAGATTCAACCTAATAATCCATTTTTGGTTTCTAAGAAGTTAAGCAGCACCTTGCACCCATGATACTCTACAACAGCCAGAAAATTTCAGTCCTGAGCAGCTGGCCCATGATGCAGCCAGTGTTTAGTGATAATTTTTTGGAACTGAGGCATTATCTGCAGTGTGTGGGGCTCAGGGACATGCTTTATTCAAAGGAGTACAAAGCCCTTGACAGGGTTGTGCTGCTTTTGAAATGTGGACTGAAGAGCAAGGCTCTGCCTGCTCTAGACTGTGACCCCTATTCCCAGAGAAGCACTGTTTCTGTGGTCTGTTCCCATCATGGCAAAATGATGCAATGTTTCTATTTGTCGGAATCAAATAATAAAAATAGTAAAACGTTTACCTCCTAGTAGCCAAATTTCTTTATCAAATTCAATTAAGTTTTTAAAATTGGGACAAATTTACATACTTTTATTGCATCCATGACAGTAATTTGATACATTACAAGATGCATAGTAATCATACCAGGGGAGTAAACATTTCTGTCTCTTCAAACACTAATTACTCTTATGTGCTTATAGTTTCATACTATTTCATTTATTCTCAAACATATGCCATAGATGGTTTTTTTAGATCCAATTGATAAGATCTAATTGCCCACTTAAACATACAAAGCCGGGTACCATCCATCCCTTAAGAACATTGATAACAACCTGTAAATACACAGAGCGAGATCTTTACGTCAGCTTCCATTGTCCTGCCACGGCTTCTCGGCTTCTCCTCCTCCTGTCTTCGTTCCAGTCTCCTCTTCCTTCAAAATTTTCTCCTGCCCATCCTTCCTTCTCATCCAAGGACAGGCCTCCTTCTATCTTGTACCTGCCTCACCTGTGACATCATCCCATATTTCACCCTTTTTGTCTAATTAAAAAAATTTTTCTCTCAAATATAAGCTGAGCACAACTATTATCATTTTGTAATTCAAAGCATAAAATATATATAACACCCAGTCCAACACTATATCAGTTAAACAGAATATTTAGTTATCCATTCCAGCTTAAGAAAGGCTTAAAATCTATGTTATATCTTGGCTAGCTTGTATACTATCTGATAACTATCTAATAAAATATTTCCAGAGTTAAAGAGCCTGATAGGCTATGAAACTATAATCAGTCTTCAACCCCGTCAGAAATCTGAGAATTACCAAATATCTATAAACATAGGAAGCCTAACACGGCTTCTAGAACTGAGAGGTTGTAGAGACAAATCTCCACTAGCACAGTCCCCTGTTAGTAACATATGAGCGCAAGTCTTCAGCCTTCTAGCCCAAAATCAACTGACAGACTCTTGAAATGCAGATTTTGAAGGGCAGATCACCCTGTCTTGGCAGAGTTTATCAGTCAACTATTCTGCACAATTTGTCCTTTTCTGGACAGTATTAGTCTGCAGATGAAACAGGCAGTTTTGTCCAGTGGCTGTCTAGCCACAAAGTATTGCCTCACTTGGAAGTAGAGATGTTCAAATTCTTCATTAAATCCACCAAAAGGGATCTGTTAGGAGCAGATATGTCTCAACAAAAGATAAATAACTTTAAATCTCAAATTTTGTGGATTTCTGACATTTTTGAAAACTATCTATCTATATAAGACAATCTGGACTGGTATCTATATCTTAATATTGTCTTGAAAGTACTCTCACAAAGTCAGAACTGTGAATTTGCTAGTTGGCCCTTAACTCACAGGTCTAATCAACTCAGGAATTTGTAATGACATCATTAGAAGGACTGGCTCTAAACCTTGTACTTTTAAACTCTTTTAACAAATAAATTCTATATCAAAGCAAAGATATGATTTTAGCTTAGTTACCAAAGGAGTTTATGACTGAACAACTCAATCTAGCTAATTCCTCCCTGTTAAATTACAACTAATTTTAAATTCCTCATACAAACAATTTTAGAATAACCACTTTTAGACCCCCAAAAGTCCAGGGAATTGGGATGACGACTCTTCCATAACTTCTTCAATCTGTACATGGACGTTGAGATATCCTTGGGGGTAGGGGGTAGGAAGAATGAAGCAAATGCTGTAGCCGATGTATCCTGACTGGACCCAGCTGAAAGTCCTTGAGACCAGGAATCCAAGTAGTACACTCTGTAAAATACAACTCTCAAGACAAAAGTTTAGAATAGAGATATCTTGTTTGATTCTCTTGAATCAATTTTTTTCAGACGGTCTACCTCTACCAAACCTGATCAGTATGACTCTGTGAGGTTTCTAGCACCTAATCATACTTTTTAAAAAGACAAAGACAAAATCTTTCTCCCAAAATACTGTGTTCCTTAGTTTGTAACCAGAAAAGGTTGTATATTGCACTTTCTCCCAGAGTAATACTATAACCATAAAACTCAAAGTCACACCCATTATTTTTTTAAAAAAGGAAGCAAGCTAAACAATGAGCCTGATAGGCTTTTGTACTCTATGATATCAGGAAATGAACCCAAAATTCCCGTGGAGCTCATGTTAAGAGAATTTGAGTTTCCTGTTGTGGTAAATATCAAAAGTAACTACAAACCCTCACTAGCCGGCATCAACGAGCCATATGGCCTTTAGCGGGGTAATTCATAAAACAAATTAAACACCTTTTATCAATTCTAATATCAATAAACAATGTATCAAACCAGGACTTTAGCCCAAAATATCTTAATCTGTCAAACTCTCTACCTGGAACCTCAGATTTTTCTTTAACCTTAATAACTTCTATAATTTATGTCTACATTCACTCTGTCTGGTGTTACAGACATTCATCACAACTCTGTACTTGGAGTTAGTGACTAACTTTTCCCTATCTAAATTCTGAACTGTGGATGAAAATCCCCACCTGATTCAGGTAATCTCTTTACTCTCTTCTTTCTAAAAACAAACTTAATCACTTTTTAATAATACCTGTAATTAAGAAGTAGCTTGTCGAACTAGGATTTCAACCCAAAATTCCCATGGTGCCTATGTGAAAAAGGATATGAGTATCTTGAAAGACTTTCTAAACAACTTTCTTTAAAAAGCAGCTTTTAATCTCTAACTCTCTGAGCTGCTTATCACACAGCAGGGGGCCAGTTGTTATCCTACTATGCTATTTTAAAGCAAAACTAATCCCTCTGCTCTAGGGGATCTTTTGGACCCCTTGTTCACCTTCCCTTTGTGCCCAGTCTCTCCCACTGTTCCATTTCTCCATTCCCAGTCTCTAGTGTCTCACATGCCACTTGGTTCTTCCAGTAGGTTGACCGGTCAGTTTCTGCCAATGAGCGAGAATTTACATACTTGTAAAGTACTGCTCAGTGTGTAAGCAATATTTTACACATCAAATATCTATGTCCCTTGAATTGAGCCTAGACACCATGACCACATGAATTTATGTATGAATAAGGCACTGCTGGATTATGTTAACCTTCATCATGCTTCTGAATCAAAGTAGTTTCATTCATAGAATTGAATAAATTGGTGCCAGTTTTTATCTACAGTCTTCCAAGCCAATAATAGTTTTTTACACCTTAAAACAGTTTAAAATATTTATTGGTGAACAAAGAATAGGTGAAAGTCACACCTTGCATTGTATTAATAAAGCTTTGTTGAGTCTCACTATACCTTTTGCTGCAACTGTTCCCATGACTATCATTTTTATGTAACTAAGAGCTGAAGAGTGGACAGATAGTATGGGAAAGACCAAAATATGCCTTGCCATTTTCTTAACAGTAGACATCTGCCAACCTCTGAACTAGAAGGTAGAGCTCTACTCAGTCTGGCCTGTGTCAACTAGAGATTTCCTTCATGATCAACCAGGTATCTTTCACAGAATTAAGTAGCCTGTGTAAGAAGAAGAAGAAAGAAGAAGAAGAAGAAGAAGAAGAAGAAGAAGAAGAAGAAGAAGAAGGAGAAGGAGAAGGAGAAGGAGAAGGAGAAGGAGAAGGAGAAGGAGAAAAGGAGAAAAGGAGAAGGAGAAGGAGAAGGAGAAAAGGAGAAGGAGAAAAGAAGAGGAGGAGGAGGAGGAAAAAGAGGAAGAAGAAGAGGAAAAAGAGGAAGAAGAAGAAGAGGAAGAGGAAGAGGAAGAAGGAGAAAGATTTCTCTGCTATTCAACTATCATTTCTTAACTTTTTTACATTACAGAGCGTGTGCAATAATCACAATGCAAAGAAAACAATGAACTGTGAAGAAACAGCATTGTGGATTCTTAGCCAGAAGGTCTTCTAAGAACTTGCTAAAGGCATTAGACTTTTCAAGAAATTATGCAAGAAGAATAAAGTTAATTTTTGAGAAACTAGCCCTTCCCAGTATTTCTCATGATTGTTTCCCAAATCTCAAAACATATGATCTGCTTGGTCACGTGCTCCTGCCATGAACTGCCACTCTTACCAGACACTTAAAGCCATGGGACAACTGGTTCTTGGAACAGGGTTTAAGAATTGTTAAGTCAAAATAAAAGTTATCTCTTTATAAATTGCCTGAGATATTTCATTGTGATTTTACTGAACCATGTGTCAAAGGGTGAATAGTGAAGTCATGTTTAGCGGAGTATATGATCTGAGGTGTAGTTTTGTTAGCATTGCCTCATGTGCTCTTCATTGGTTTCTGCCTAGAAGGTCATCCTCTATCCTTCGTCCTTCAGTCAGTCATCTTGCTCCTTTCTACCTCTCTTCATGTGCACTAGACCACTAAAGTAGGAACTGCTCAAGCTTTAGCGATTGCCTGTGTCTCTTTTAGCCTTGGAGACCTACATCAGATCATATAACACATATGGCACTTTTGCATAGAATTCCATGCTGCCCTTGGATTTTAAAATACTAAGCTCTTCCTCTGAAGAAGGCAGCTTCTACCATTCTTTTTACAGTAGATAGAAGTAAGGAAGAGTCAGTAAAGTTTACTCCTTTTGTTTGAGTCACAAATGAAGGGAAGGGAAACAAGAGTGAGTGGGTACCAGAATATAGAGCAAGAGGCAGCTGACAGCCAGTCATAGCCACGTGCCCACTGTGCTGTGTAATTCTGTGGCTCTTTTGGCTGTGTTCACTGAGTGCTGTTGATTTATTTGGAAAAGGAGATCAAAACCAAATGTTACAGTTGGAACCATGTGGTTTATTGCCAGGGGAAATAAGCAGATTGGCCAAATCTGGCAGGCAAGGTCAGGGCAAAGGTGGTGGTGGTGTGTGTGTGTGTGTATGGGGGAGGGGAAGTGCCTATCTTGAAATGGGATTTCCTAAGATAAACTGTGAAAGTTAGGCAGGGCAATGGTCTATCCTGTACACAGACTGAATGTCACATTTGATTGTCTCAGCTCTGTATTTAAAGACTCAAGACTGTCTGTTCCTTATAAGGATCCTGCCTGATGGTAACGGCTCAGCTAACCTGTGTCTCCTGTCATCCCCTTTCCTGAATCTGTCAGAACCAACTGTCCCTTTGCATTTCTGGGTGTTGCTATAGAGAACCCAGCAAAAGAAGGCTTTCTATCATTAGAAAAATGTTTGATGTTTCAGTTGCTGAATTCCGTGGCCCTGAGCCTCGTGTGGGTTTTGGGCACTTGAAATAAAGCTTGGGAAACTGGGCAACTGGATTTTTAATTTTATTCAGTTTAGCTAATCTAAATTTAAACAGTCATGGGTGGCTACTTGTTCTGATTTTGGACAGGGTGGTTTTAGGCTCTTGCAATATCATGTCGTGAACCACAGTAACTGCACCATGTGTTAATGTTAGAAATGTAACGTCTTGGACCTCTCCCTAGACTGGAGGAACCAAATCTACATTTTAACAACATCCACAAGTCTAACATGTGGTTAAAGTTTGTGAAGCTGTGCTTGAAATGACCCAGCCAGAGCTATCTAGGTTATACTGTTGTAATAGCAAGTCCTGCATCCAATTGACTTAAATGTTTTATTTTTCACTAATGCATCTTGCCCATCCTGGGTCAGAGTGAGCTCCATTCAACATCATTCTGCCTCTATGTTAGCAGAACAGCACATGGGTCATTCTTTGTTGCCACACAGAAGGGAAAACAGTGTGGGGAAGCTTGTCATTTCTACTTATGTTTCAGTGGGCAAATGAGGTCTGATGACCATAGCTATATCTAAGAGGGTAAGGAAGTACATTTGTATCATGCACCCAGGAGATGGAGAAACAGAATATTTGATGGGTTTATTTGATGAGAAGAACTAATGACTGACACAGAAAACCATCATAATTAGACCTGCTTTCTTCAATAGCTAGTTTTCCGAGCATCATTTCCAGTTTGGACTTGTACTAGTTTTCTAATCGGTCCCTCCGCCATCACATTGCTCTTCATATCACCACACGGATGCATTCATCTTCTTAAGACACTTCACAGAGGATGCCATTTCTCTGCTTAAAAGCCTTCAATGACACCTCATTGCCCACTAAATTAAGTAAACTGTATTTAGCATGATGTACTGGAAAGAACGCTGTCAACATATCTGTGTGATCCCAGACAGCATTAGTTAAATGATCTGAATCTCGGTTTTCTCGTCATTGAGCTTAGATATAAAGCCATCTGAAAGAAAAGTGTTCTCTACATCTTAAATAAAACAAGGCCTTTGTTTAAAAGGGTTACCATGCTGACAAAATCCTCGAGCTGATAATGTATGTCTAGATGGTATATCTTCCAAAAGCATATTGAAATAACTTATCACATATCAATCTGAAGTCCTCCAAAGATCCTTCTTTGACTTTTCCTTACCATAGCTAATAAAAGGCTCTTTACACACAGCATTGTTAAATGTTCTTTCAGTTGTTCACTATTGGTTAAACATTTAGAAATGTTCACGACAGGGTTGTCCTAAGTGTGCATCCTGTAATTATAATCAGCTGCTTTCTGATACTAAACAACTGTCTTTGCTCATGATGATATTTCTGTTTCTGACGTGTGCATTTGCTTGCCACTGGCTAAGCTTTTAAATATTGCTCACCACTTAAGCTCATCCAATATAGTATCTCTGCTACCTACATCTAATTTTCTGACCTAAAAGCAACATTGCCAGCTATGACCATCTATAGTATGCACGGAAAGTGGCACCTTTAAGGTGATGGAGAAATGATAGTCAGGGTTTCTTCCAGGCAAACAAAGTGAGACAGGACAGGCAGAGGACATTTCAGAGTGGTCAAAGGGACATTCCAGAAAGATGGATGAAGTACAGTGTGTGTGAGGCAGAAACAAGACTGAGAGATAAGCAGAACGTTGGCCTTGACAATCATGCTAAGGAATTTCAATCTTAATTTGAGTGGAAATAGCTGTAAGTGGAGAGGTGATGTTATCATATTTGTGGCTGAGGAGACTAGCTGACAGAGAGTGAGAATCTCATATGAAAAGATACAGCTAGGTATGATGATGTATGAATTCACAGCACCAAGGTTGCGAGTTCAAGGCCAATCTGAACTGCAAATTAAGACCCTATATAAAAAATAATAAAATCTAAGAGGCTGGAGCTTACTTATTGATCTCCAATTGTCTAGGTCAAGCCAGTTAGCATTTTTTTTTCCTATTTTATGGTCCTACTTTGACCTTCCCATTGTTTTTCCTACATTTATATTATTTACTTATTTAATTTTTTCCCATATCTCCCGAAGATGAGTGGATTTAACTGGTCACTTTTTTAAAAAAAATTCTTATTATATATTTCTTTACTTACATTTCAAATGTTATTCCCCTTCCCGGTTTCCTGTCCATAAGCCCTCATTCCCCCCTCCCTCCCCCATATGGGTATTCCCCCTATAATCCCCCTTATTGCCCTCCCCCATATTCCCTGCACTGGGGGTCCAACCTTGGCAAGACCAAGGGCTTTCCCTTCCACTAGTGCCCCAACAAGGCTATTCTCTGCTACATATGCAGTTGGAGCCTGGGTCAGTCCAAGTATAGTCTTTTGGTAGTGGCTTAGTCCCTGGAAGCTCTGGTTGGCTGGCCTTATTGTTTTTATGGGGTTGCAAGCTCCTTCCACTCTTTCAATACTTCCTCTAACCCCCCCCAAGGGGGTCCTATTCTCATTAACTGGTCACTTTTTGGATCTGAATTCCAAACAAGTATTATCTTCTCTATGACGTATCAGAAATTTTATTTGGACACCAACAATACAGACCTTTCCTTCGATTGTGGGTTCACACGATAAAGGCTTATTTGCCATGCCCATATGGGTGCAGTTTTTTGGTTTTATCGTTTGTATCAGGGATTACGTCTTCTGTTAACTCCTCTGTCATCACGGGCCTTGGGTTCTACTTTCAGAATCACCTGATACAATGGGGCTGCGGTGGCTCTTAGCTTTGTTTTCCTTTGAGGTAGCAGGAAGGAGGAAATGGGAAGTAATGCATGCTTTCAGGGAATTCACATACTTATGGGGCTTCCCAGAGGTGGGGAAGGTAAACTTTTATTCTGAATGACTTTGTATTCTGATAAAAAACAAGGGAGGTTTTGTTTGATTTTGTTTTAAATGAGAATAAAGATAGCTTGTGAGTGTGTGAAGTCAGCAGCCTGTCCTCTTTATGGGGCCGTGGCATTTACGCAGCACATCAGGTCTTTTGAAGAAGCCATTGCCACTGGAACATGTTCGTTAATAAATGGTTCTGTCTGTCAAGTCTCGTTTACATTTAGTTTTCTTCTTACACTTAAGCATCGATTTCGATGGAAAGAGTACTCACACTCTGTGTCTGGATAGGCACATGTCTGATCTCAAATCTCAAGATTTCTTGTCAGTTCCATCCTTTCTCAACTTTTATCTCACTGAGGGAGCAAAGAACCAAGAACTGCTGTGCTGTGCAAACTGAATGCGGTGCCTATAAATACATTTGGAGAGACAAGTTTCAGTTCCTAGAGTGGGAATAAATTATTTTCTTTCCACAATTTTACTTAGAGATCTGACCAGATCTGTCCACTTGAAAAAGAAAAAAAAACAACTCTAGAAATATAAATCTATTGGGAAGGAGGAGAGGGGAGTGTGTTCAATATTGAAAATAGTTTATTAAAAGATGATGCAGAATACATTTACTGTTAGACTTCCTTGTATGACCCAGAGTCTCACTGTTACTATTTTTAATGGACACACCAGAAGCTATTGTTCTTAGATTCTGCCTATTCCTTTGTTTCTCAAATAGCTTTATCTTTTAACTCCTTAGGGCCTGTCACAATTCTACATATAAGTTCAGGAATTTGACTTACCTAGGAATAAATCAAATTCTGGACTATGGAGGACGTAGATTGTCATTCTTTTAAAGAAAGGATGCATTGCTTATTGGTCTGACATTGCTTAAAGATACCAAGATGTTGGATGAAGCAAAGAAGTGCAGGCCGCCAGGAACCGGATGTAGATCTCTCCTGAGAGACACAGCCAGAGTACAGCAAATACATAGGCGAATGCCATCATTAAACCACTGAACTGAGAACGGAACCCCCGTTGAAGGAATCAGAGAAAGGACTGAAAGAGCTTAAGGGGCTTGAGACCCCATATGAACAGCAATGCCAAGCAACCAGAGCTTCCAGGGACCAAGCCACTACCCAAAGACTATACATGGACTGATCCTGGGCTCCAACCTCATAGGTAGCAATGAACAGCCTAGTAAGGGCACTAGTGGAAGGGGAAGACCTTGGTCCTGCCAAGACTGAACCCCCAGTGAACATGATTGTTGGGGGGAGGGCGGTAATGGGGGGGAGGATAAGGAGGGGAACACCCATAGAGAAGGGGAGAGGGAGGGATTAGGGGGATGTTGGCCTGGAAACCGGGAAAGGGAATAACAATAGAAATGTAAATAAGAAATACCCAAGTTAATAAAGATGAAAAAAAAAAAAAAAAAGGGGAGAACAAGGGCCAAAAACAGAGGTGATCAAAAGAGAGATCCAAAGACCTGGCATTACTCAATACCCAACTTGTGTAATATTAATAGTATAATGATATAATTATAATTGTCATATACTATTAATATTCTGAGTTATTATAAATTCCCCGAGCAGTCAGAGCCAGTGAATTCTCATTTTGTTTTTCTTTGCTTATGCAAATTTGAGTGCTTTATTTCAATAACATTCATCCAGAAGGACTACAATGATAAGTGGAGACAGTCATAGAAATAAAAATAAACTTTGATCGTTCACCCTGAACTTTAGAAATAAGGCAACAATAGAACTCTGGTTATAAAAATGTGTAACCCAGGCTGGCCTCAAACTCAGGAGCCTCTTTGCCTCTGCCTCCTTCAGAAAATCCTACCAGTGTGTTCCAGTACAACTGACTTAATGTGCCAGGGTGGGTTGGTACTCATGGGGGAAGGGGAGAATGTAATGGAGGGAGGGGCATGTGAAGGTGGGATTGGGAAGAGAGACTGGGAGGCTGTGATTGGGATGTAAAGTGAATACATTAAAAAAAAAGAAACCTTTTAATTATAATAGAGGAATCCTTTAACTTCAGTTCACCATGAAGGCTTAAACCTAAGAACTGTGCTAAGAAGGTTGGCATTTGTAATCATATGAGGATAAATTCAAAGTGAGACTTTTCACGCTAACATTTATCAGCCCTTCATTTTGTTTTTCTCTAACTCAGCATCTCTTTATAGTTTTCTTAAAATTTGTCCGCTGTATGAACAATTCAAGGGATACTCACTTTCCTAGAACATAAACCCAAAGCACAGGTCTGAAGGGAAAGATTCAGTAGGTGCTCTTCCATTATCTGCCTGTGGTAACTACCAATTTGATGGGAAAATGAAAAGTAATGTTTCAGACAGAGCACTTTGTGACTAAATAGGCATATTTATCTTTGCTAAATATAGTTTAATAATACTGCAAGCCAAACGAGGGAGGAGAATGGCAAAGATGAGGAATACATACAGGTTTTATAAATAAAATAATATATGGGGAAACATTTAAGTGTTGAAATGCTTCCCATTTGGCATAAGAGGGGGTTATATAGACCTGGGAGGTTAAAGAGAGAATTCTGGTGGAAGGAAAAATTATAGTGACTTAAGAACATCAGAAAGAGAAGTAATTTCTGATATGCCCAAGTATTTTACTTTAAATTAGTATCACAGTAATTAGAAATATAAGATATAATAGAGGAAAACCTATTTCTAGACATAGCTAAGCAGAGTTAGGCCCCTCGAGATGGTAAAGATTTGTGTTGGATTTATTGTACATCTTTTGAAATGCCTCCAGCTCCTTCTTAATTCATATCCATAGCTATTTTATTCCTAAGACTTTTGGAAAGAAAATATTAGATGTCAGAAAAGAGCTGCAACTGTGAATTCTGTGGGTGCTCGGGTTAAAAACCCCCAACAACCTTTCAAGACTCAGCTCCTTAATTGGGATTGGTTCTGTGAAGTGAGTCACTGTGATCCCTGTCTCAGCTAATTATGCAAAAACATTTACATGCCTGGAGGGAAATTTATAGTTCCTGCTCAGACTTTCCCTGAAAATATGTTATGATGCTCTGAAAACAGTGTCAAGATATTAATTATAATCTAATTTTGTGGAGGTATAGAATATGCCCTAAATTGATTGCATATTAACATAAAAGGGTTGATTCCTGACATTATGCCATCCCATGATGCAACACATAATTCTTTGTTGGAATTTCAAGTTCTACCTGGTCATGTCACATCTGCAAAGCTACTTCACTCTGGCTTGCAATACTAAGATTTAAATTTTCAGTCTGACATCAGATGCCCTAGTTGTACTACTTAAGACATTACCCTATGCCATGCTTCAGTGCAGCCTCAATGCTGCCTATAAAAAGTGCTTGTAGGAGGTACCATATTTGAGCCATGGAAGTCAAGTGTGATCTTTGTTTCTCCAAACTACAGTGTGGTCAGGTGTTGAACTAAGAATGTTTCTCTATCTCCAAGACTTGCTTGGATACTCATGATACTGATGCTGTGATAGGGCAGGTAAGACAGTGAGGTATATTCCACACTTTCCCATGGCTCAAGAAAGACTGTAGCTACATTTTCCTGAAAGGCTGATGACTATGCTATTTATTATTTTCTATAAGGAAAATTCTATAAATTTTTCGATGATATATTTTAATTTCTTACAACCTTGAAGGTTTTTTGCTTATTATCCTATTCTGTCCACAATTTTTCTTGCTTGGTAAGTGCTTCTTAAAAGTTTATACCACAGCTTGAGAAAGCCCAGAGGGGCAGGTGCTGGTCATCAGGGGTTACAGTGTCATAGCAACGATGTGGCATGATTTAAGAATACTTGTTGGTAGAGAAAGGTCAGTAATCTAGTGGAAGAGATAGAATATTAAAGCAATTCCTAACATGAAAAGGAAAAGTTTAGTAGATAGAGAAAAACAATTATTGGAGGAAGTAGCTTTGCAGCCAAGACCTAAAGAGTTATTCTATGATTTGTAGTTGCAAGGGGAATGAAAGAAATCTCAGTCAGAGGGATGATTTGAGAATGAAGAAAGTAGGCATGACTTCAGCAGTGGACATGAGGAGATGTGCCACTGGTTGGAAGTATGATTACAGGAGTACCAAAAGATGCTATGTGTGGAGGATTCACTTGTTACATTGAACCAAGGAAATAACATACGCAAACTGTAATAATGGTTGACTGTGGGGACTGTATGTCATTTATATTCATGAGCAAAGAGAGTGAACCATTCCGAAGGCTGTTTCCTGATTCACATAGAAGGCCAGTAGTGTTCAAACTGGTTAAGTACTGAAGTATCTCTGGGAAAGTAATTGGTATTAAAGTTGCGATATTTCTAATTGTGACAGGCAAAACAAAGTAAGAGGTAGATACTTTAGCATTTTTTTATCCAAGTGGCTGGGAAGGTACTGATACTAATAAAGAAGAGTATGTCTGGAGGCACTTGGAATGCATTTGCCTAAGAAGTTGGCAAGAGTGGCTGGAAGATAGCTTGGTGGTTAAGCACACTGGCTGCTCTTCTAGGGGACACAGGTTCAAGGTTCCACACCCACATGACAGCTCACAGCTATTTGTAACTTCAGTTCCAAGGGTTACCAAAGCCTCTTTGGCTTTTGAAAGCAACACGCATGCCTTCACTTAATATGCAGGCAAAACACTCATATATCAAAAACTAATACAATAATTTTTAAAAAGAGGTCGATGTGATTTTCAGGTGGAGTTGTCCAAAAATGAATGGAGTGAATTTGAATATGACCCTAGGAAGAACCATTAGCAATTGCAAAGATTTTGGATCACTCATGCAGAAAAAATAGTCAATGCCATAAAAGGACATGAGGAGCAGCTATAGAGAGGAAGAAAAGAGGGAGAGAGACATTTGTCTGGAGACATGCATATATTTACAGTATGTATTAGATAAGAACTAGCTTGAGAGGAAGAAAGATAGAGTGATTCAGGCCACAGCAAGCAGGTGATGTAAGGGCTTCAGTATTAAATGTCTTAGGAAGACTTGTAAGGATACAGGTTGAGGGAAATCGCGGGTCTCTTATAAAGTAGATAGATGGTCATTAAAGAGAAACCATTTTTGAGAACTAACCCTCATTGGTCTCATAAGATTTTTAAATCTGAACTAAGAATGGGAAGTTCTGATAAAGACAAGGTAAGCTGTACGTGGTGATCACTGAATGAAGAGATATGGGGAGAGGAAACATGCTGACGTTGAGAAACTGGAACAGTCATAGTTCAAGAAAGTGATCAGGTTGTCCAAAGACTGTATTATATTATAAAATAGGAATATATATGAAGATGTGTTAGCAAAGCTTTATATTCTTTACATTTCACTTAGGTCCCACCCTATGATGATTCAGCTCAGCTGCCATCTTCTTCAGATAAACTCCCTGCCATCTGCATCGTCCTCTCCTTTCATGTGTGTTCTTATAAGAACCTGAATATTAAACTTCAGTGAGGATAACGGTATTTTAAACATTCTTTAATTTTTTAGCACCAACTATAGTACCTGTATATAGGAATACACACACACACACACACACACACACACACACACACAGATACACAGACACACAAAGACTCAGGGACACATGACACCATGAAAAGAAGTAACCCCTATCAGAAAAGGTCGCAAATTGATAATTAAAAATAATTTCAAGTCTTTCCATGCATCTGCACACACGTGCACACACGCACATATCTCCACACACACACACACACACACACACACACACACACACACACACACACACACACACTGGCGTTGGCAGATAGAGACCCCTTCTTTACTCTCCTTCCCAGTAGTAAGTATGAAAGCATACAATGGCACATACATGACCATGAAATCATTATTTGTGTTTAGGGATATGAATAGAACCCTCCTTCTCAACTATTTTGCTCACAAAGTACATTGCAAAATAGATTAACTTATAGTTAGACTCTTTCTAATTTGTGTTCTACTTCTAATGACCCAAGATGGTACTTCTCTGAAAACTGTTATTCCCTTCCAGGGCTCCTATTTCATATTGTTGGGAAGAGACTGTGCCTTACTCTGAGTGACTCCATTCTACAAATAGTATTTGATGCCATCTTGACTTCAAATTCAGAGGCTTGATGCCTCTGTACTTTGCTGTTAATGTGGAAGCCATCATCTGTACAGCAACCCTGAACTACACAAACTAGTAAATAATTTATGCCTAAAATAAGATTATGTCACTGTCTACACAGGCAAAGTAAATTGGAATTGTATGAGCATATGGATATATTAAAATCAAAACAGGAAAAATCAGGCCCAAGAACTTAGCAAACCGATGTAGTTATTTTATTGGTTATTTTATTTATTTACATTTCAAATGTTATTCCTCTTCCCAGTTTTCTCTCTACAAACCCTTGTATTCCTGCTTCTATGAGGCTTCTCCTAGCCATCCACCCAGTCCTGCTTCTGTGCCCTAGCATTCTTGGGCATTGGGCCCCATAGGACCAAAGGGCTCCTGCCCAGTGATGCCAGACAAGACAATCCTCTGCTACATATGCAGCTGGAGCCATGTGTTCCCCCATGTGTACTCTTTGGTTGTTGGTTTAGTCCCTGGAAGCTCTGGAGGGGTCTGGCTGGTTGATAGTGTTGTTCTTCCTATGGGTTGCAAGTCCCTTCAGCTCCTTCAGTCCTTCCCCTAACTCCTCCATTGGGGCCCCTGAGCTCAGTCTGCTGGTTGACTGTGTATATCCGCATCTATATTGGTCAGACTCTAGCACAGCCTCTCAGGAGACAACTATAACAGGCTCCAATGAGCAAGCATTTTTTGGCATCTGCAATAGTGTCTGGGTTTGGTGGCTGTTTTATGGGATGGATCCCCATGTGGGGCAGTCTTCGGATGGCTTTTCCTTTATTCTCTGCTCTAGTCTTTCTCCCTGCATTTACTTTTGAAAGGAACAATCCTGCATTCCTATTTTCGGGGTGAGTGGGTTGCTCCATCCCTCAACCAGCTGCTGTGCTTATCCATTGGATATGGTCTCTACAGATCTCGCTCTCCTTTGTTGAGTATTTCAGCTAATGTCCTCCCTGTTGGGTCCTGGGAACCTCTTGGGTCCCTGGCATCTGGGACTTTCTAGTGGCTATCCCCAGTTAACCATCCCTCACTGCTGCACACCTGTGTTCAAATTTACTCTCTCTCTCTCTCTCTATCTCTCTGTCTCTGTCTCTCTGTCTCTCTGTCTCTCTGTCTCTCTGTCTCTCTGTCTCTCTGTCTCTCTCTCTGTCTCTCTCTCTCTCTCTCTCTCTCTCTCTCTCTCTCTCTCTCTCTCAACTATTGCTCTGACAGGGATAGTGATAGCTCCAGAAGTTCTTTTATCATCCAGGATTGTTTTTAGCTATCCTGGGTTTGTTGTTTTTCCATGTAAAGTTGAGAATTGTTCTTTCAAGATCTGTGAAGAATTGTGTTGAAATTTTGATGGTATTTGCATTGAACCTTTAGACTGCCTTTGCTAAGATGGCCATTTTCACTATGTTAATCCTACTGATCCATGAGCAGGGGAGATCTTTCCACCTTCTGATTTCTTCCTCAATTACCTCAATTATTCTTCAGACTTGATATTCTTGTCATATAAGTCCTTCACTTGCTTTGTTAGAGTTATACTAAGGTATTTTCTATTATGTGTGGCTATTGTAAAGGGTACTGTTTCCCCTAACGTCTTTTGAGGACAAGAACTCCACAGGAAGACTAACCTGGACCCTTGGGGCTCTCAGAGACTGAATCACCAACCAAAAAGTGAGCATGGGCAGGACCTAGGCCCCCAGTATAAGTCCCCGAAACAACTGGAGCATGGCCTGTCGCTGAACCTGTTGCCTGCAGGACTGCCTGTCAGCATGTAGAGTCCATGATCCTAAGTGGACAGCCTTGTCTTGCATCAGTGGGAGAGGATATACTTAGTCCCACGGTGATTTGATGTGCATGGGTACGGAGGTGGTGGTGGATGGGAGAGTGAGAGCTGGGTGGGAGGTGGAGGAGTAGGGTGGGGTGTTGACACCCAGAGGAAGCTTAAGAAGGGGAAGGGGGAAATTGTAAGGGAGTAAGTAAGGGGATACTGGAAGGAGAGGAAGGATTGATATTGGGTTGTAAAGGGAACAAATACACAAGTTTAACAACAATGACGACGACGACGACAACAACAACAACAACAGCAAAGAACTTAGTAAATACACCTGACAGAGAAAAGTATGCAACCCCCTCTCCTGGACCCCATAAGAAGAGCACCAAACATTTCAATGGTGATGGTGTGTGTGTCAAAGGTTTGGCAAGCAGATAAATCCCTAACGTCCCATATGTTTCAGCTTGGCACAGTCCCTACTGCTGACGTGGTCTACTTAAATTGCTGCCTGTCTATTGCTCATTTAACCCTCTGGACCTGGTTCTTCAGTTCACCTCTATTGCCTCTGCAGTGCTGTACCTCACTCCTCTGGCAACTGGACTCCACCCTGAGGATCAGATCAGCTCTGACTCTGTGACTAGGATCTTCAGTTTCTTCAACAAAGCTAATTGTCTAACTCCTACATCTTGTAACTCCTCATCTTCTAAATCCTGAACCTCTACCATCCTTCTTCCTGCCTCCAGAAAGGCTTCTTTGAACCCCTCCTATAATTATAAATAACTAGATTTATTGTCTCTTTAATCCTTATGTAGCTATTCTGTAAGCTACATGCATACTACTATAACTTTGAACTTATTGTACAATAGTAATATGTGATTTGAGAGTTAATATTAGGAATTAAGATCAGAACAAAAAATGTGCTACAAGCAGAACAAGCAAACAAACAAAACAAGAAAAGAAATAGACGACAGTCCCTAACTTTTGCAGCACTAGAGGAAAAACTGGCTCTGCCAGATTTAATAAACAACCTAATTGCAGCCGGATGGTGGTGGCACATGCCTTTAACCCTAGCACTCACTTGGGAGGCAGAGTCAGGAGGATCTCTGCGAATTTGAGGCCAGCCTGGTCTACAGAATGAGTTCCAGGGCAACCAAGGCTACATAGAGAGACCCTGCATTGAAAAAATATATAATTGTACATGTCTTCCAAAGTAGCACTTTCATAAATTTAAAAAAATGTCCTGGCTTTGGACTTGTGGTCTAGTACAATGTACAAATGAGTGGTTCCCATTTGTCTGTCTGTCTGTCTGTCTGTGTATATGTATGTATGGGCACGGATGTGCCCTAGTGCACATGTGGAGGTCCGAGACAGTTTGTGAGAGTTTGTGTTTTCCTTCTACCAAGTGGATCCTGGGTAACAAACTCAGATCCTCAGTACTGATGGCAAACAGCTCTGTACCCTAAGGCATATCTCCATCCGGACCCCTACAAAGCAAAGCAAAACAAAACAAAAAAATTTCTCAAATGTTGTAATTGATCCCCAGAAAGGGTCATCTCCTTTGCTGAGATTATGTAGGAATAAAGGCAGAGTTGGGTTGAGATTGGATTCGATCTGAGGTCCTACTTCCAACACATTGACTATGTCTTCAGGCTTCCTTATTCAGAGTACACTGCAAAGGTTGGTGGATGTGCTGCTGGAAGTGCCTGGAGTTTGATTGCTGGCAGTGGCTGTAATGACTTAACAGTGCTGTATAGAAACCCAGTGCTGGCCTTAGGGCAGGTCAAATTCTAAACTTTAACATCTGCAAAAATAATCTGATCCCTTAGATAGCATAGTCCCCTTGACGGAATAGCTTCCTAGTGCTTGGTTCTATTCCCTTAAGGGAGGTCAGTGGAATCTTTTGAAATAAAATAGGACTGCCATTTAAATGACCTAGTGACCAGGAATAGCTGTGTTTATTTCTGCAATTTGTCTTTCCCTTGCTTTCACCATAGTCATCTGGGTTTAATGTCCCAGGCGGTGGGAAATGAAAGGCAGTTCATATTTTTCCTTGAGATTTTCAGATTTGAATTTCCAGCTGTGTACGTTCTTGCTGCTCATCTGAATTAGAGCAGGAAGAACCTGGACTGTCACCAGCCTGGCCAAAGGCTGACTTCAAGACCTGCAGAGAAAGCTCCCTGAGGGGGCAACATGAAATGTCTCTGCAGGAGAGATTAAATGGTTTAATAATGTCCTATTAAACCGCAGCTTCCAAACAAAACCGAGCCTTTCAGTAACATTTGCCACCACGAAGCCTTTATTTAAGTGATTTTAATCTCAGATAAAGATTTTGCTATCAGAAGACAAGGTGTTGGCTACAATATCACTTCTCTGCCTCTTTGGGCTGAAGTTCCAACTACATTTTCATAAAACAGTGGCTATTTATGGGAGCGGAGGAAAAAGAATACATTTTGTGGGTATGTAAAATAAATAATAAAGTAAATAATAATAAAGCATAAGGAAGATATGTGCCCCAGATAGCCAATCTGCTATAAACTGTGATTTATGACTGCTTCAATTCTCTGAACATAAATAAAAGACATATGAGAAAACTGAGCAAGGAGACCAGGTCCCATCCCTACGTAATTATACTCTTCTCTGTCCAGGTGAGAAACTTTAACAATCCGTTAGCAGTTCCTGCAAGGTTTCTACAGAGAGACTTCAAGTAGATTTAGTTCAATCTCAGTCCAGTCTGTTTTATTTCAGAACTACTTGAATAATACTTACATCCCTCTCCTTAGAGGGATTAAATGTCATGGATTTTTAACATGGTCTCTTGGATCTATCCCAGGTGTTTTTAAAACCATAGACATGCCATGTTCTAAACTCTCTAAATCATTCAGTTCTCACCAGTCAAGCAGTCTAGTAGAATCTTTAACACGAGTGTGACATTTTCTTTGGAAACCTCAGTCCCCAGGTTCCTCTTGACTTTGAGGCTATTTCAATTTTTCCTTGTTTGTCATATTTTGAGAGATTTGAGGAGTGTTGTTAGACATTTTATTAAATATTCTCTCAATTAAAGTTTGATATTTATCTTATGTTTAGGGTAAGGTTGTTTTCTGGGGGGGGGGGCAGGTGGGCCATATCGGCAAAAGGGCTTTTAACCACATTATAATAAAGATATATTCTATCAATATGACATTACCTTTGATATCAACTTTTATCACATCAGTTTCCTCACTATAAAATTCTCCTCTTCTTCATCTTTCCATTCTGTAATCTCCAAAAGAATATTAATATGTGAAAACCACACATAAGGAATTTCCCATAGCACTCTACCTCCTGGAAGGACAGAATATATAAATTTTAGGAATTCTGTCTGAGAGATCTGTGTCTTCTTTATTATTATTTTTCAAGCACTCTTATCATTGAAGACCCCAAAATAATTACTTTATTGTGCATCCCAGTTTCTTTCTCCTGCTGTAAGAGAACACTGAGGGCTGGGGAATCTGTAATAGACAAGTCTGTCTGGCAGTTCTGGAGTTCTGTACCAACATACCAGCCCCTGGTAGGGTCTTCTTGCTGTGTTCTTACATGGTGGGGTTTGGGGGAAAGAGATATAAGCATAATTTTGTTTTATAATAGCATCAACCAGTTGAGGAGGTAACAATACTCATGTCTTGTCATATCTTAAAGGCCCCACATCTAATTGCTATGACAACAACAAACTTCAGCCCAGCTTTTGGAGGAAAACCCACCCAAACAGTAACAGGCTATGTTCACTGCTACTATATGTTATCGATGGAATTGGTCCAGCTTTGGTTATTGGAAGCTCTTTCAGCTGCCTCCTGTGTCCCTTTGGTATATCCTCATTATTAATTAAAGTTAATTAATTTCAGCAGTTTCTCTCTTTCTGCCACTGTAGAATACTCAAATCTTATTTTTGTACCTTTCTTTCCTTATTCATAAAGGTAGGTAGGCATTTGGATTAGGGAATACACTGAAGAATGTTATTAGAACTTGTGATTTGGTCTGGAGCCTGAATTATCTCATGCCACAGAGATACTGCTGTCTGACAACGCAGGGGCATTTGTGTGTGCATGTGTGCGTGTGTGAGTGAGTGTGTGCGTGTGTGAGTGTGTGCGTGTGTGTGTGTGCGTGTGTGTATGTATTTGTACTCATACATTATATATACATATACATATACATATACATATATATATACATATATATATATATATGTATTTGTATGTGGATCAGTCCACATTAAGTCAGGCGTGTTTTGATTGATGTCTCCTGCTCTGTTATAGAATCCGTATTCCTCTAGACTCTTTCCTCCAGTCGTTAGCGCCTCATCCCACGTTAAGAATGCTAGCTCAGGCTGAGGAGATGGCTCAGCAGTTAAGAGCCTGTCCTGCTCTTGCAGACAGCCTGAGTTTAGCTTCCAACGCTGACACCTGGTAGCTTACAACCACATGTAATTTTCGTTCCATGATCTGACACCTCTGGACACCACACAGACCTGTATGCATACATGCAATAAAAATAAAGGAAAAATCTTAAAACAGGAGTGTTCCCTTCTTCCATCTTCCCAAGTTCATGGTTGCTTGACTCCAGTATCCATAGATTAGAAATATAAACTGATATTGCTGGAGGGTGCAGCTTCATGAGTTTGACCACCTTACTTTGGTGCAAAAAGACTTTTGTCATTAATTTTTGAGATTTCATTTATTTGCAAAGTTATTTTGATCACCCCTTTTCTTTTTTTTTTTTTTTTTTATTAACTTGAGTATTTCTTATATACATTTCGAGTGTTATTCCCTTTCCCGGTTTCCGGGCAAACACCCCCCTCCCCCCTCCCCTTCCTTATGGGTGTTCCCCTCCCAACCCTCCCCCCCTTGCTTCCTCCCCAACAGTCTAGTTCACTGGGGTTCAGTCTTAGGGGACCCAGGGCTTCTTCCACTGGTGCTCTTACTAGGATATTCATTGCTACCTATGAGGTCAGAGTCCAGGGCAGTCCATGTATAGTCTTTGGGTGGTGGCTTAGTCCCTGAAGCTCTGTTTGGTTGGCATTGCTGTACATATGGGGTCTCGAGCTCCTTCAAGCTCTTCCAGTTCTTTCTCTGATTCCTTCAACGGGGGTCCTGTTCTCAGTTCAGTGGTTTCCTGCTGGCATTCACCTCTGTATTTGCTGTATTCTGGCTGTGTCTCAGGAACGATATGCATTCACATTTTGATCATCCGTCTTGAGTTTCATTTGTTCTAGGCATCTAGGGTAATTCCAGCATTTGGGCTAATAGCCACTTATCAATGAGTACATACCATGTATGTCTTTCTGTGATTGGGTTAGCTCACTCAGGATGATATTTTCCAGTTCCACCATTTGCCTATTAATTTCCTAAAGTCATTGTTTTTGATAGCTGAGTAATATTCCATTGTAGATGTACCACATTTTCTGTATCCATTCCTCTGTTGAAGGGCATCTGGGTTCTTTCCAGCTTCTGGCTATTATAAATAAGGCTCATGAACATAAGGAGCATGTGTCTTTTTATATGTTGGGGCATCTTTTGGGTATATGCCCAGGAGAGGTATAGCTGGATCCTCAGGCAGTTCAATGTCCAATTTTCTGAGGAACCTCCAGACTGATTTCCAGAATGGTTGTACCAGTCTGCAACCCCACCAACAATGGAGGAGTGTTCCTCTTTCTCCACATCCTCGCCAGCATTTGCTGTCACTTGAGTTTTTGATCTTAGCCATTCTCACTGGTGTGAGGTGAAATCTCAGGGTTGTTTTGATTTGCATTTCCCTTATGACTAACGATGTTGAACATTTCTTTAGGTGTTTCTCGGCCATTCGGTATTCCTCAGCTGTGAATTCTTTGTTTAGCTCTGAACCCCATTTTTTAATACGGTTATTTGTCTCCCTGCGGTCTAACTTCTTGAGTTCTTTGTATATTTTGGATATAAGCCCTCTATCTGTTGTAGGATTGGTAAAGATCTTTTCCCAATCTGTTGGTTGTCGTTTTGTCCTAACCACAGTGTCCTTTGCCTTACAGAAGCTTTGCAGTTTTATGAGATCCCATTTGTCGATTCTTGATCTTAAAGCATAAGCCATTGGTGTTTTGTTCAGGAAATTTTTTCCAGTGCCCATGTGTTCCAAATGCTTCCCTAGTTTTTCTTCTATTAGTTTGAGTGTATCTGGTTTGATGTGGAGGTCCTTTATCCACTTGGACTTAAGCTTTGTACAGGGTGATACCATGGATCGATCTGCATTCTTCTACATGTTGACCTCCAGTTGAACCAGCACCATTTGCTGAAAATGCTATCTTTTTCCATTGGATGGTTTTGGCTCCTTTGTCAAAAATCAAGTGCCCATAGGTGTGTGGGTTCATTTCTGGGTCTTCAATTCTGTTCCATTGGTCTATCTGTCTGTCTCTGTACCAATACCATGCAGTTTTTATCACTATTGCTCTGTAATACTGCTTGAGATCTGGGATAGTGATTCCCCCTGAAGTCCTTTTATTGTTGAGGATAGTTTTAGCTATCCTGGGTTTTTTGTTATTTCAGATGAATTTGCAGATTGTTCTGTCTAACTCTTTGAAGAATTGGATTGGTATTTTGATGGGGATTGCATTGAATCTGTAGATCGCTTTTGGTAGAATGGCCATTTTACTATATTAATCCTGCCAATCCATGAGCATGGGAGATCTTTCCATCTTCTGAGATCTTCTTCAATTTCTTTCTTCAGAGTCTTGAAGTTCTTATTGTACAGATCTTTCCTTGCTTGGTTAAAGTCACACCGAGGTACTTTATAATATTGGGGTCTATTATGAAGGGTGTCGTTTCCCTAATTTCTTTCTCAGCTTGTTTCTCTTTTGTGTAGAGGAAGGCTACTGATTTATTTGAGTTAATTTTATACCCAGCCACTTTGCTGAAGTTGTCTATCAGCTTTAGTAGTTCTCTGGTGGAACTTTTGAGATCACTTAAATATACTATCATATCATCTGCAAATAGTGATATTTTGACTTCTTCTTTTCCGATCTGTATCCCCTTGACCTCCTTTTGTTGTCTGATTGCTCTGGCTAGAACTTCAAGAACTATATTGAATAAGTAGGGAGAGAGTGGGCAGCCTTGTCTAGTCCCTGATTTTAGTGGGATTGCTTCAAGTTTCTCTCCATTTAGTTTAATGTTAGCAACTGGTTTGCTGTATATGGCTTTTACTATGTTTAGGTATGGGCCTTGAATTCCTATTCTTTCCAGGACTTTTATCATGAAGGGGTGTTGAATTTTGTCAAATGCTTTCTCAGCATCTAATGAAATGATCATGTGGTTTTGCTCTTTCAGTTTGTTTATATAATGGATCATGTTGATGGTTTTCCGTATATTAAACCATCCCTGCATGCCTGGGATGAAGCCTACTTGATCATGGTGGATGATTGTTTTGATGTGCTCTTGGATTCGGTGTGCCAGAATTTTATTGTGTATTTTTGCGTCGATATTCATAAGGGAAATTGGTCTGAAGTTCTCTTTCTTTGTTGGGTCTTTGTGTGGTTTAGGTATAAGAGTAACTGTGGCTTCATAGAAGGAATTCGGTAGTGCTCCATCTGTTTCAATTTTGTGGAATAGTTGGATAATATTGGTACGAGGTCTTCTATGAAGGTCTGATAGAATTCTGCACTAAACCCGTCTGGACCTGGGCTCTTTTTGGTTGGGAGACCTTTAATGACTTCTTCTATTTCCTTAGGGAGTTATGGGGTTGTTTAACTGGTTTATCTGTTCCTGATTTAACTTCGGTACCTGGTATCTGTCTAGGAAATTGTCCATTTCCTGCAGATTTTCAAGTTTGTTGAATATAGGCTTTTGTAGTAAGATCTGATGATTTTTTGAATGTCCTCTGAATCTGTAGTTATGTCTCCCTTTTCATTTCTGATTTTGTTAATTTGGACACACTCTCTGTGTCTTCTCGTTAGTCTGGCTAAGGGTTTATCTATCTTGTTGATTTTCTCAAAGAACCAACTTTTGGTTCTGTTGATTCTTTCTATGGTCCTTTTTGTTTCTACTTGGTTGATTTCGGCTCTGAGTTTGATTATTTCCTGCCTTCTACTCCTCCTGGGTGTATTTGCTTCTTTTTGTTCTAGAGCTTTTAGGTGTGCTGTCAAGCTGCTGACATATGCTCTTTCCTGTTTCTTTCTGCAGGCACTCAGCGCTATGAGTTTTCCTCTTAGCACAGCTTTCATCGTGTCCCATAAGTTTGGGTATGTTGTACCTTCATTTTCATTAAATTCTAAAAAGTTTTTAATTTCTTTCTTTATTTCTTCCTTGACCAGGTTATCATTGAGTAGAGCATTGTTCAATTTCCACGTATATGTGGGCATTCTTCCCTTATTGTTATTGAAGACCAGCTTTAGGCCGTGGTGGTCCGATAGCACGCATGGGATTATTTCTATCTTTCTGTATCTGTTGAGGCCTGTTTTTTGACCAATTATATGGTCAATTTTGGAGAAAGTACCATGAGGAGCTGAGAAGAAGGTATATCCTTTTGCTTTAGGGTAGAACGTTCTATAAATATCCGTTAAGTCCATTTGGCTCATGACTTCTCTTAGTCTGTCTACGTCTCTGTTTAATTTCTGTTTCCATGATCTGTCCATTGATTGTGTGAGTGTGCAATGTGTGTTTTGAGCTTTAGTAAGGTTTCTTTTACGTATGTAGGTGCCCTTGTATTTGGGGCATAGATATTTAGGATTGAGAGTTCATCTTGGTGGATTTTTCCTTTGATGAATATAAAGTGTCCTTCCTTATCTTTTTTGATGACTTTTAGTTGGAAATTGATTTTATTTGATATTAGAATGGCTACTCCAGCTTGCTTCTTCTGACCATTTGCTTGGAAAGTTGTTTCCCAGCCTTTCACTCTGAGGTAGTGTCTGTCTTCATCTCTGAGGTGTGTTTCCTGTAGGCAGCAGAATGCAGGGTCCTCGTTGCGTATCCAGTTTGTTAATCTATGTCTTTTTTTATTGGGGAGTTGAGGCCATTGATGTTGAGAGATATTAAGGAATAGTGATTATTGCTTCCTGTTATATTCATATTTGGATGTGAGGTTGTGTTTGTGTGCTTTTCTTCTCTTTGTTTTGTTGCCAAGACGATTAGTTTCTTGCCTCTTCTTGGGTATAGCTTGCCTCCTTATGTTGGGCTTTACCATTTATTATCCTTTGTAGTGCTGGATTTGTAGAAAGATATTGTGTAAATTTGGTTTTGTCATGGAATATCTTGGTTTCTCCATCTATGTTAATTGAGAGTTTTGCAGGATACAGTAGCCTGGGCAGGCATTTGTGTTCTCTTAGGGTCTGTATGACATCAGTCCAGGATCTTCTGGCCTTCATAGTTTCTGGCGAGAAGTCTGGTGTGATTCTGATAGGTCTGCCTTTATATGTTACTTGACCTTTTTCCCTTACTGCTTTTAATATTCTTTCTTTATTTTGAGCGTTTAGTGTTTTGACTATTATGTGACGGGAGGTGTTTCTTTTCTGGTCCAATCTATTTGGAGTTCTGTAGGCTTCTTGTATGCCTATGGGTATCTCTTTTTTTAGGTTAGGGAAGTTTTCTTCTATGATTTTGTTGAAGATATTTACTGGTCCTTTGAGCTGGGAGTCTTCACTCTCTTCTATACCTATTATCCTTAGGTTTGATCTTCTCATTGAGTCCTGGATTTCCTGTATGTTTTGGACCAGTAGCTTTTTCCGCTTTACATTATCTTTGACAGTTGAGTCAATGATTTCTATGGAATCTTCTGCTCTGAGATTCTCTCTTCCATCTCTTGTATTCTGTTGGTGAAGCTTGTATCTACAGCTCCTTGTCTCTTCTTTTGGTTTTTCTATATCCAGGGTTATTTCCATGTGTTCTTTCTTGATTGCTTCTATTTCCATTTTTAATTCCTTCAACTGTTTGATTGTGTTTTCCTGGAATTCTTTCAGGGATTTTGTGATTCCTCTCTGTAGGCTTCTACTTGTTCTCTAAGGGAGTTCTTCACGTCTTTCTTGAAGTCCTCCAGCATCATGATCAAATCTGATTTTGAAACTAGATCTTGCTTTTCTGGTGTGTTTGGATATTCCATGTTTGTTTTGGTGGGAGAATTGGGCTCCGATGATGCCATGTAGTCTTGGTTTCTGTTGCTTGTGTTCCTGCGCTTGCCTCTCGCCATCAGATTATCTCTAGTGTTACTTTGTTCTGCTAATTCTGACAGTGGCTAGACTGTCCTATAAGCCTGTGTGTCAGGAGTGCTGTAAACCTGTTTTACTGTTTTCTTTCAGCCAGTTATGGGGACAGAGTGTTCTGCTTTCGTGTGTGTAGTTTTGTCCCTCTACAGGTCTTCAGCTGTTCCTGTGGGCCTGTGTCTTGAGTTCACCAGGCAGGTCACTTGCAGCAGAAAAGTTGGTCTTACCTGTGGTCCCGAGGCTCAAGTTCGTTCGCGGGGTGCTGCCCACGGGATCTCTGCGGTGGCAGCAACCGGGAAGATCTGCGCTGCCTCTTCCGGGAGCCTCCGTGCACCAGGGTTCCAGATGGCCTCCGGTGTTTTCCTCTGGAATCAGCAATGTGTGTAGAGAGCAGTCTCTTCTGGTTTCGCAGGCGTGTCTGCCTCTCTGAAGGTTTAGCTCTCCTTCCCACAGGATTTGGGTGCAGAGAACTGTTTATCCGGTCTGTTTCCTTCAGGTTCCGGCGGTGTCTCAGGCAGGGCTCCTGCCTCACCTGGGCCCTCTCCCACGGGAGCCCAGAGGCCTTATACAGTTTCCTCTTGGGCCAGGGATGTGGGCAGGGGTGGGCAGTGTTGGTGGTCTCTTCTGCTCTGCAGCCTCAGGAGTGCCCACCTGACCAGGCGGTAAGGTATCTCTCCCACGGGTTCTGGGAGCAGAGAGCTGCTGTGGGCTGGGATCCGCGGGTGTGGGCGATCACCCCTTTTCTTTCATCCTCCCCATAGCTGTTGTTTCACACATTTGTAATACAATTAGTGTTTTTCATCACATTCTGAATTTCATCCTTGGATCCTGCAGTTCTTATTTTCTTGTTTTAAAATGCGTATATTAGTTTATGTGCTAAAACTTTAAAGATTTTCGATGAGAATCCACAACACATCCACCATCACAGTGTCGTACAGAATAATTCCTCTGCCCTCAGAGTCACTGTGCTTCATAAGTCAGCTCTTCAACCCTCCTCTCTCTCATCTCCTTTCTGAAAACCCAGGAGCTTTTAACAAAACACACTGCTTTGCTTTTATCTGGGATGTAATATACTTTGATAGAAACAGCATATGTCCTTTTTCCATTGGCTTCCTTCATTTAATATACATTTAAAGCTCGTACATGTCTTTTTATGAGTTGAAAGCTAATTTTCCAGCACTGATTAATTAATATTTGATTAAATGGTTATGTCAGCTTGTTTATTCATTCACCCACCGAAGACATTTCGGTGCAGATTTTCCAGGGTAAAATGCCTTTAACTCATTTGAGTGACACGCGTACGCAGCAGGGTGTGGCAAGAAGCTTAAGTTGTGAAAATCTTCCAAACTCTTCCAAAGTGTTTGCATCTCAGAATCTCTCCTGCAACACCTTAAATGTCTAAAAAAGCATCACTAAACCCAAATCTGCCAAATATGCCTGTACTGGCTAGTTTTGTGTGTCAACTTGACACAAGCTGGAGTTACCACAGAAAAAGGAGCCTCAGTTGTGGAAATGCCTTCATGAGATCCATCTATAAGGCATTTTCTCAACTAGTGATCAAGGAGGGAAGACCTAGTCCACTGTGGGTGGTGCTGTCCCTGGGCTGGTGGTCTTGGGTTCTATAAGCAAGTAAACCGAGCAAACCAGTAAGTAACATCCCTCCATGGTCTCTGTATCAGCTCCTGCTTCCTGACCTGCTTGAGTTCCAGTCCTGACTTCTTTGGTGATGAACAGTATGGAAGTGTAAGCTGAATAAACCCTTTCCTCCCCAACTTGATTCTTGGTCATGATGCTTGTGCAGGAATAGGAACCCTCACCTTGCAAAAAATTTGTAATTTTCTTTACATTTAAGTTTATTATTAATTTCATGTAAAATTTTATGGAACAGATTTATATCTTGAATTTAAATACTATACATGCATGTCTAATTTATTCAGCATGGTTTGAAGAAGAGTTTCCTGCACTTTCTCAAGAGTTGCCCATGTTCTACTGTCCCTCGACCGTATTTGTTAGGTCTGTGTCTGGGTGCTTTTCCTCCCCATTGGTCTGTGGAGCCATTCTGTCAGTAGTGCCACAACTTCTTAATCATTGGGTTTTGTGTTAAAGTGGATAAATGAGAGCACTCCCACTCTGTACTGTGTTATTGTGCTGGCTAGTCTAGATTTCCTCCTTCTTTGTTAGCTTTAGAAATGACTTGTTAGTATTTATGAGGTTTTATTAGGATTACTATGGATTAGTAGATCAAAATGGGAAGAACTGACCTCTTGTTTCTTCCCTTAGCCTTTTATCATTACATGTATGTAGTTTATATACATATACATATACACACATATATATGTGTGTGTATGTGTGTGTGTAACTTTTTCAGTTTTTGATGAAGTAAAAAATAATATTAAATATACATATATGTATACATATGTATAGTAAGGCTTTAAACTAATATTTTGTTTTTATACAAAGAGATGGCTTCCCTTGTGACATTTTCACACACACAATTATATTTCATTTTTATTCATCTATCACCTCTGTGACTCTCATTTCTCTACCCCTCTTATTAGTCTCATTTCCCAAAAATAGTCCCCTCCTTTTGCTCTTCTGAAACATATAGCCCACTTCCCTCACCTGTTGCTCCTGTTTGCTTCAGATATTATTATATATTAAGCCAAAATTCTTTTAAAAATCTATTTACTTTTATTTTATGTATATTTTGCCTGAGGGTGTTTATGCTTTTTTTTCTTTCAGTTCCTTGGGAAAGTTTCACATGAGTGACCGTGTCGTTTGGATAGGCATTTTCTCTTGTCCCTTTATAATATATTACTTTTTATTGTTTGTGATCATAGGGGTGGGGTGAGGTGGGTGGATGGGCTGTTCTAGTACAATAGCACAAATTTGCAGTGTAATGTTGAATAGACACAGTCATTAAGAACACATTCTTGTTTTCATTTTGATTTTAGTGGGCGAGAAATCTTATTTCTTACTATTTAAATATAATGTACCCAGTGGAATATTAAAGATGTTCTTTGCTGAATTTTTAGCTTCTGAGAGAGATAGTTCTTCAATTATTAATCGGGCATTGGATTTTCTCAGATGCTTTTTAAAAGTCAGTTGACATGATCAGATGAACTTTCTTCTCTATCCTTGTGGTATGGCTACATTAGGTTGTGAAACTAGATTTACATGCATAGAATAATTCCATTTGTCTTGAGGGAAATAACAGTTTTTAATATTGTTGGATTCTGTTTGGTAACGGTGTATGGAGGGCTTTTGTTTCATACTCAGTGTGCTAGGGAGAGATTTTAGTCTGCACACAGGTTTTCTTTCTTGAGGAGTTTCATCTAGTTTTAGTGTTACAACATTGATTGTCTAATAAAATTACACGTGAAACTCAAGAAGGATGACCAAAATGCGAATGCTTCACTCCTTTAAAAGGAGAACAAGAGTACCCTTGGGAGGGGATAGGGAGACAAAGTTTAGAACAGAGGCTGAAGGAACACCCATTCAGAGCCTGCCCCACATGTGACCCATACATATACAGTCAGCAAACTAGATAAGATGGATGAAGCAAAGAAGTGCAGGCTGACAGGAACTGGATGTAGATCTCTCCTGAGAGACACAGCCAGAGTACAGCAAATACATAGGCGAATGCCAGCAGCAAACCAATGAACTGAGAACGAGACCCCCGTTGAAGGAATCAGAGAAAGGACTGAAAGAGCTGAAGGGGCTTGAGACCCCATATGAACAACAATGCCAACCAACCAGAGCTTCCAGGGACTAAGCCACTACCCAAAGACTATACATGGACTGACCCTGGGCTCCAACTGCATGGGTAGCAATGAATAGCCTAGTGAGAACACCAGTGGAAGGGGAAGCCCTTGGTCCAGCCAAGGCTGGACCCCCAGTGAATGGAATTTGTGCTGGGAGGGCGGTGATGGGGGAAAGATGGGGAAGGGAACACCCATATAGAAGGGGAGTGGGAGGGGTTGGGGGGATGTTGGCCTGGAAACTGGGAAAGGGAATAACAATAGAAATGTAAATAAGAAATACTCAAGTTAATAAAGATGGAAAAATGTGTTTTAAAATGTATTATCTACATACACACACACACACACACACACACACACACACACACACACACACAGACGTGCTGGTTTGAATCTGTTTGGAAAGTAGAACTACTAGGGGTTATGACCTCCTTACTAGAGGAGGTGTAGCCTTGTTAGAGGATGTGTATCACTTTGGAGGTGGGGCTGTGAGGTCTTATATATAAATATATGCTCAAGTCTGGCCAGTGTGGTCCAGAGCCTCCTTCTGGCTGCCTTTGGATCAAAATGTAGAACTTTCAGTTCCTTCTTCTGCACCATGTCTGTCTGCCTGGATGCTGCAATGCTTCCTGTCATGATGGTAATGGACTGAACCTCTGAAACTGTAAGCCAGTTCCAATGAAATGTTTTCCTTCATGAGAGTTGCCTTGGTCATGTTCTTCCTTCACAATAATGAAACCCAAACTAAGACATTACATACTATCTATGTATATATTTGAACATTACACATATATACATATCTATATAAACATATATCTATATGCTATTCACCCTTCCTCTCTCCCAACTCTTCCTAGAGAACCTCTCACTTTGCAATGTATGCACCCAACTTCATGTCTTTTTCATTTATGTTAATCATCCCGCTAAGTTCAACTACTACTTGTCATATATGCATAGGGACAGTGTTATACATTAGAGTATGCACAACCTACCAGGTACCACATCCCTTAACGAAACTGATTCTCCCCCAACGACCAGCAGTCATTCATTGCCAGCACTTTCTCCTCAGCGAAGGATTAGGCCTCCTGAACCACACTCATCCATGCTTGAACTCAACTGGTTATTTCTTTTTTATATATTGGTTATTTTATTTATTTACATTTCAAATGTTATCCTCCTTCCCAGTTTCCCCTCCACAAGCCCCCTATCTCCTCCTCCCTCCCCCTGCTTCTGTGAGGGTGCTCCCCCACCCACCCACCCACTCCTGCCTCAGTGGCCTAGTGTTCCCCTTTCTTGGGTCATCAAGTTTTCACAGGACCAAAGGGCTCCCCTCCCAGTGAGTACCCAATAAGGTGATCCTCTCCACAATCTCTTAAATAAATAGAAATAACCAGTCAACACCTAGAGATCAACTGGTTATTTCTATTTTCTTAAGAGATTGTGGAGAATTGATCATTTTTTCTTCAAATATTGGAATGACTTCCCAAGGAAAAACATTTGACCCATGTGTTTTTCACATGGAAATTTATTACCAGTTTGGATAACTTACCTTTCTTTGTGTAGTTCTGGTAGCATTGCCTTCAAAAGAGTTGGGGAATTTTCATCTAAGATGACAGTTTTGTAGGCACAACGTTGTTCATTGGCTTCCCTTATTGTCCTTTAGATGCCCATTGGCTTCAGAGTCACAGTCTTTCATTTCTGATATCAGTTATCTTTTCTCTCTTTTTCTTATTTATGTTGCCTAAGTATCTTTATCAGTTTTATTTGAACATCTTAAAAACAGCCTTTGGTCTTGCTGACTTTATTGTTTCCTGTTTTTAATTCTAGTGATTTGTGCTCTAATGTTTTGCTCTTTCTTTTCTGCTCTTTCTCTTAGGCTTAAATCATTCTCCCTTCTCCTGATTTTTAAGATAAAGATTTTAGGATAGGATTTTGGATCTATGCTCTTCTCTACTCAATACTCTAAAATTCCTTCCTAATGATGTTACTGTAATTTCTTCAAATGAATTTGGATATATGTTCTTAATTTTATTCATTTGAAAGTATTTTCTTATCTTATTGTAATTTACTCTTCCACCTTCCTTTTTTTATATAATCATCTCACTAAATTTCCAAATATTTGGGAGGAATTTTCAAGTATCCTTCTGTTATATGTTCCTAATTTAATTTAATTTTTGTCTGGGAATATACTTTGCATGATTTATATATTTCTTAATTTGAAGAATTTTTATATGGCAATGTAACATATTTTGTAACTTTAGGATGAAATATTCTCTTGCCAGAAAAAGAAATTAGGTCAAACTAATTGATAGTGTTATTTCGTCTAACAAATTCCTTACCGGCTTTGTGACTATTACTATGAGATGTTTAAAAAAAAACTCTACCAGAATAGATTTGTATATTTTTCTTTTCAATTCAATCCATTTGTGTGGGTTTTGACTCCTTGCTGCTAAGATTATGGCAGCTTCAGGAAGAACTAATGCTTTTATTATTGTGCAATGTCTCTTTTAACCATTGATGAGCTTGCTTGTTATTATATCTGTCCTTTCTGAGGTCAGCAGAACTGCTCCAGCTCTCTTTTGCTTTGTGTTAGTATCATATGACTTTCTCCATCTATACTTTTGACCCTAATTAAAATGGTTGCTTGTTTGTTCTTTCTCTCCCTCCCTCCCTCCCTCCCTGTCCCCCCCTCTCTCTGTAGGTGGATACTAGATTTTGGTCCATTATAGAACACACCTTGCTTTTGTATGTTTATATTCTTCACCTTTAAGATGGTTAGTTTTATTCACGGAATTTTTAGCAATCTACATTTGTGTATTTTATTGGTTGTATTTGGTCTTTGCTTATTCTTCAATTTCTATTTCCTCAGATTTATTTGAGCAGTTTAGAGTATTCTCATTTATCTCTAGCCTTACAGTACTTTATGCTTCTTTTAAATCGGCCAAATGCACGTCAAAATGTCGCTGAACTGCTTCAGCTGTCACTGAGGTACCTTACAGTGGCATTGCTTCATTCTCTCGAACACAGTGACTTTACTGTTGTTCATTTCACTTGCGCTTATGCTGCATATACCTAATCGACTGTAGTTAGAACCGCCTTACCACATCCATGTGTTGCCTCAACCAAGGGTTGAGTTTTCTGGACTGTATCTTGGGTGTTCTCTACTTTTCTTTTTTTTTGGGGGGGGGACTAATATCACTTATTAGTGAGTACATACCATGCATGTCCTTTTTGATCTGAGTTTCCTCACTCAGGATGATATTTTCTAGTTCCATCCATTTGCCTTCAAACCTCAGGATGTCCTCATTCTTAATAGCTGAGTAGTATTCCATTGTGTAAATGAACCACATTTCCTGTATCGATTCTTCTGTTATGAGACATCTGGATTTTTTCCAGCTTCTGGCTATCACAAATAAGGCTGCTATGAACATAGTGGAACATGTGCTCCTGTGGCATGGTAGGGCATCTTTTGGGTATATTCCCAAGAGTAGTATTGTTGGGTCTTCAGGGAGCTCTATTTCCAACTTTCTGAGAAACCTCCAAATTGATTTCCAGAGTAGTTGTACCAGTTTGCAATCCCACCAGTAATGGAGGCGTGTTCCTCTTTCTCCACAGCCTTGCCAACATGTGTTGCCACCTGAGGTTTTGCTCTTAGCCATTCTGATTGGTGTAAGGTGGAATCTCAAGTTCATTTTGATTTGCATTTCTCTGATCACTAAGGACTTTGAACATTTCTTTAGGTGCTACTCAGCCATTCGAGATTCCTTTGTTGTGAATTCTCAGTTCAGTTCTATACCCCATTTTTTGGGTTGTTTGGTTTTTTGGTGGTTAGCTTCTTGAGTTCTTTATATATTTTGAATATTAGTCCTCTATCAGATATGGGGTTAGTGAAGTTTTTTTCCCCAATTTGTAGGATGCCAATGTATCTTATTGACTATGCCCTTTACCTCACAGAAACTTTCCAGTTTCATGACGGCTCATTTATCAATTCTTGATCTTAGACCTTGGGCCATTGGAGTTCTGTTTAGGAAATTTCCCCCTGTGCCAATAAGTTCAAGGCTTGTTTCCACTTTCTCTTCTATTAGATTCAGTACATTAGGTTTTAGGTTGAGGTCCTTGATCCTCTTGGACTTGAGCTTTGTACAAGGTGACAAATATGAGTCTATTTTCACTTTTCTACATACAGACAGTCAGTTAGATCAGCACCATTTATTGGAGATGTTTTCTTTTTTCCATTATATATTTTTGACTTCTTTGTCAAAGATCAACTGTGTGTAAATTTTCGGTTTTATTTCTGGGTCTTCAATTCTATTCCATTGATCAACCTGTCTGTCTCTATACCAATAACATGCAATTTTTATCACTGTTGATCTGTAGTAGAGCTTGAGGTCAGGGATGGTGATTCCCCCAGCCATTCTTTTATTGTTAAGAAAAAACATTTTATTTAGCCCATTCACAAAGTATACAACAAAGTATTCATGACTGGATTACTTAATATTTTTTATATTTCGGATACTTATGAAATCTAAAATCAAGGTGCTCCTAAAAATGGAGATTTCATCAACAACTTGATCTACCAGTACTCAACTTCAGGCTTCCAGCCCCTAGAATTGTGGAAAACAAATGTTTGTTTTTTAACCCCACATTATTTATGATATTTGCTATTAAAGCTGAGCTGATTAAGATAGAGCCCAACCTATTTATATAGAATTTTGCTTTCAGTATTAAAACCTGTGTGTCCATTTCAGGTGCTAGATAGCACAATCTGAAGATGATCAACTCACCCTTCACGTCTTCAAGAAATCATTCTGGTCAATACAGCTCAATGAATTTTCTCACATCAAAGCTTCCATGGCAATATTATCAAAATAATAACATGAAAAAATATTAATAGAAAATATATCGACTACTGACTATGCCAGGAGCCATGTTACACCCTTCTTCTATTGTTTAAGTTATCCTTCCTAACAGTGCCTCAAGCCTTATGATTTTCATTATGTATTTAAGACCATCTAACAAAGGAGAAGTTAAGATATGTAGTGCTACCTATTCAAAGTGGCATTGTTGGTAAATGCTGATTTCCACATCAGCCTCTGCTCTTGACCTATTGTCACTATAGACTCTATACATGTAGAAATAAAGGCACCAAGTACAAACTGTTGTCCCCTGTCAAGGAATGCTTCTTGACCAACACTTTTTATACTTCTCCTTAAATACTTGCAAGAACTACCACATTAATGATGCTGTGTACGCTTCTTCATAGCTTGGGACACATGGTTTGGAATGACTTTATGCATGTAGGCCAGAACTCAGCACATGTTTGTAGAAACAGTCTTCAGAGTAATCAAAGATTAAGGCAGTGAATTTGGAGGACACAGTCTTTGTCTTTTCTTAACTGCTGTGGTGCTATTTTCTCCATCTGATAGAATTTCTGCAAGGTGCTTGGACTTACATTTTGATCTTTTGACTATAAGTGCATCTTTTGGCATTATTCAAAAATCATGACTTACACAGTGTGTGTGTGTGTGTGTGTGTGAGAGAGAGAGAGAGAGAGAGAGAGAGAGAGAGAGAGAGAGAGAGAGAGAGAGAGAGAGAATGCTTTCTTTTGAGAGCACAGCTCCTATATCTGCAGTGGTTTAACTCAGGGAACCATATGCTTCCATAAATTTTATACATGGAAGGTATAAACTTCCTTTACCTGAAGACCATAGAGTTCAGTGCTAATGCTGTTCTAGAAACATCTCAATAGGAATATCCAGAATAATAATTGGCTCAAGATCTGAGTTTGTGTGGTCCAGACAAGTTAACACACTTACACACAATCACAAAGGTTCTGTTCTCCTCACCTGTCCCTTTACCAGCCTTGTATACTCAAGGACTTGGGAGTAGGGGCATTAGTTATTTGAAGAATGATAGATGGATGTGAAAGATTTTTATGCCCTGTAGAATGAGATTGGAGTCCTTCTTCTTGGGGTTTGAAGATATAGCAGTTTTTGTTTGTTTGTTTGTTTAAGGGGTCTGGCTCATTCTTCAGAGCTCTAGGTGGTGATCAGACAGAGTGTGGGATACAAACAGTGTGCCATGTCTCGAAAGATTTGGAATAACACAGAAAAAATAGACTTAGCCCGTTCTAGCAGATCATAGGAGAGTGGGTCCTGAGTATCTGAACCTCAAGCAGCAAGGAGTGAAAACCAGATATTCATCCTCATTTCCAGGGGATTATTCAAATTCCTTGAACATTTGTTGGACCCCCTAAAAGGAAAAGGAAATATAATGGGAGCTGTGACTGTAATTGATTTTCTTGTTTCCCTGTAGAGTAGAGCCTTACGTTAAGCAGATTAGCTACAATTTAGAAAGAAGGAATGGGTTGCATGTTGCTCCTAAGAGTGTGGAGCTAACTATGCTGCTATAATAACTTCAATCTTTATACTTATTTCTTGGTATTTTTTTTTTTTAACTTTAAGATTAAGCTTTATTTAGTCTCCTGTTTTTTTTTTTTTTTTTTTTTTTTTGTTTGTTTTTCTTTTTTTTTTTTTTTTTATTAACTTGAGTATTTCTTATGTACATTTGGCAAACATCCCTTCCTCCCCCTTCCTTATGGGTGTTCCCCATTTCTTGGTATTTTTTTTGGTAGCTAGTTTCTTTTCAAATAACTATAATTTGAAAATCTAAGAAATTCATGGAAATTTTGTTTTTTTGTTGAGGAAGAGACACGTTTCAATGGCAAAATAGTGATGAGCAAAGATAAGACAAACCTCCAGGTCTTCACCCCTTTATTCAAATGTTTTTCCTTTATCTGCCACATAACAATGGTGCTTCCACTCTCTGCTAGGACAGGCTAAGTCTTTTCTTTCCATGTTATTCTAGATATTTCAAGCCCTGGCACCTGTTTGCATCCCACACCCTGTCTGATCACCACCCAGAGCTCAAGAGAATGGGCTAGACCCTGCCCATTATTTAAACTTTGTATAAATTCGATTTTTCACTTGTAGAAACTGCTGCAGACTAAACAGTGATCTGCAGAGTTCATATATTAAAGCCTTATTTGCTAGGGTGACAATGCTTGAGGAAAGAGATAAGTAGGTAGAACTGTATATTGATATTAAAAGTGTGAGGTCCTGTTTAATATGACTGCTGTTTTTAAAAGAAGAGGAAGAGATACATGGGAAGCATGCACACTGGGATACATGTGCATAGGTCTGAGGCCAGAGAAGAACACAGTGAGATATCTATTTGTAGGATAAGAAGTTTCATGAGAAACCAAACCTATAGGTTACTTGATTTGGAGCTTCCAATCCCTAGAAGAATGGGTGAGAAATATGCCTGCTTTATGAGCACTACTATGATTTCTTGTTACTTAGCATACTTCCTATACTACAATTCTAAGAGTGAAAATTTTAATTAGTGAACAAAATCATCTTTACACCATCATATTCTATAAATTTTCTCGTTGTTCCAGTCTTTGTGGCACTTTGCGTGAATACAAATTTATATGTACCCTTACTTCAGAAGCTATTTATTTGTGCAGATACCAACATGGCTGTAATGTGTCAGTTTCTACTCCAGCTTTATCTCCTGTTAAGTCTTATCTCTGGATCTTGGAGGCATGTTGCTGTTGCTCCTTGCCTGTTCTTTGGGAGTGAGGACAACTCTTGAGAAATATTATACGGTTATAGCCCTATATTCTGCCAAGCTGCTAATTCTAGGGCCACTACTGATAAGTCAGCACACAGATTTTTTGTGGCTCAGTTCTTCATGGGCAAGCTCATCATATCTTAGCTAACTTCTGTGGCAGACAGGGCCATTGTACAAGAATCAGAGCCATTCTGGTCTCCAAGGTCAATGTATGTGAGTATGCCTAGCCATTCTGCCAATGGATTCCTGGTTTTCCTTGGTGCTTTTTCATGAAATTATCTCTACCATTTCAAAGGTCAACTTGTAGATGGTATACAGTCTCTCATTTGGCTAGAATAAGCATTTCTCTTAAGGCTCAACTTCCCTTCTAAGACTCCACCAGACTTAGATATGCCCTCAGCTCTTAGAGGGACCTGTGTGGGAAAGGGGACAGGGAGGGAAGAGGGGAACATGATCTGGTATTGGGAGGGGGAAAAGGACTGGAGCCTTGAGGGCCAGCAGAAAGAATGGAAACAGGCGAACTTGGGAGGTAGGAGGTGGGAGGACCCTCTAGAAAGTACCAAAGACCTGGGAGATGAGAGACTCTCAGGATTCAAAGGAAGGGATCTTAGATGAAATGCCCTACAGTGGGGAGAGGGAACTTATAGAGCCCATCTTGAGCAGAAAGACAGGGCATCAAGTGAGGGATGGAGTGGCCATCCTATAGTCAAAAACTGACCATAATTCTTCCTGTCTGAAAGAAATGCAGGGACAAAAATGAAGAAGAGCCTGAGAAACAGGAGATCCAGCGACAGGCCCAAAGTCGGATCCAGCTCAAGGGGAGGCCCCAAGGTCTGACACTATTACTGAGGCTATGGTCCCTTACAAAAAAGAGCCTGGCATGACTGCCCTCTGAAAGACCCAACAAGCAGCTGAAAGAGTGAGATGCAGATATGTGCACCCAACCAATGGACAGAAGCTGCTGACCCCTGTGGTTGAATTAGGGAAAGCTGAGGAGGAGGAAACACTGTAGGAGGACCAGCAGTTCCAATTAACCTGGACTCCTGAGATCTCTCAGACATTGAACCACCAACCAGGCTGCATACAGCAGCTGATATGAAATCCCCAACACATATACAGCAGGGGACTGCCAGATCTGGGTTCAATCAGAGAAAATACGTCTAACCCTCAAGAGACTGGAGGCCCCAGAGAATTTAGAGGTGGAGGGGTGGGTATCATCGTGGAGACAGGGGATGGGGAGGAGGTATAGGATAGGGAACAGTCAAAGAGTGGATCGGGAGGGAGATAATCTCTGGAATGTTAAAAAGAATTAAGTAAAATTTTTTTTAAAAAAGGAAAAGTGAGGTAGAGTACTTGGATTTTTGAGCAGTTGGTAACATGGCTTTCTGGAAGATTTTGCACATGATGGGAAGACATTTTCATCCCAGTGTAAATACATGAGCAAAGGCTGGAAAGGTAAAGGATATGCCTGAGGAATAGGGAATTAATATATCTGGCCCAAATCACAACATGTCTGACCCATACATTTTAGGGAACAGTTACAGTAATGGATTTTATATATTTCTTAATTATAAGTAAAGAAATATTCATGTTATATAATATGTGAGATATATTATATATAGAGGTATTCATCAAGTTCTTGTCCAGTTTAAATTTTAATAAATTTAATTTTACATATGATATAAGGAATCTATAGATATGTGCAAGTATAGAGGCTAGAGGTCAACATCTGATGCCTCTCTCTATCACTCTTCACCTTACTTTTGAGATAGAATGTCTTATTGAATATGAAGCTTACTAATGACCTAAACTGGCTTGCCAGTGGATCCCTGGGACCCTCTGTCTCCATCCACAATGTTAGGATTGCAGATGTGCATCGCCACGCCTGGTTTTTATATGGCCCCTAGGGATGAACTCAGGTTCCCAAGCTTACTCAGAAAGCAACCTACCTACTGCGATATCCACCAGGGCCTTCGTTCTGTGAAATTTCAAAGAATGGATGTTAAAACAAAACAAACCTCCAAAGTCTTTTCTAAATTCCTTCTTTAAAGCATCAGGCAGTTCTATCCAAAGAGACAGTTAACAAAGCTAGGAATTGAATTACTGTAGAAAATTCCACAAATTCTTGCAAAATTTATCAGTGTAACCTTGATCCGTTCTCTTGCTGTCTGTACCACTTAGGGTAGTTTTGGCCCAGTCTCTATGGAGTCTCTTCCAGTGCTAATAACATGTGGACAAACAGTAAGCTTAATTATATGCTTGCAAAGTCATCCAGCGGGCCAGTTCCATCTGTTCCTTAAGTTTCAAACCCTTATTAATTACTGGTTTTCTAAGGTCATTTCTGTTGGTGGGAGGGGAAACTCCTTGGACTACAGACTTTTAATGTCTGCCTTCTCATGGCACAGTATTTCCCAAGACTTGGGGGCCAGATGTCAATACTTTTGAAGATGCACTAAGGATTTGAATTCTGGTTCACAGTAAATATCACATGTAAATTATTAATCTATAGCAGATGAAATGTATATTATTGCATTGCATTAAACTTTAATATTGCAAAGACCAGCCTCAGCATCACATAGAGATGCTGATGGTAGGGATTCAAGTTTGGTCCTTCAACTAACATCCAGATTTAGTCTCTAGGTAGCTTAAGCAAAAGTCATTAAAAGGAATGTTTATTACTAGAATTATGAAGAAAGACTATGAGCATTTCCCCCAACTAAATGGTAATAAGTAGTATTTACTATGGTCTTATTATATGCCAAGGGCTCTTCTAAGTGTCCTAAACATACTGGTAATCTTCCAGACAATACATAGATATAGCCATTTTCAGTTACTCTATTAGGGTCAATCATTGTTAAATTTGTAGGGAATTTACTTTCTGGTGAGGTGAAACAGATAATGTCTGCAAATCAACAGATGAATACATAATTTCTAAGAGACGAGAAAACTATGAAGTAAATACAAGATTGTATGCTCACTCAAGGTCATTTTTATACTTTGCCTGCCTGAAAAGGACATAGTTGGGATAAAGGTTCAATGGATTTAATAGCAATTTTTCAAAAATATCTGGATAAATGTAATTCTTTGAATGGCTAGAGTGTGGGTATATCCACTTATCAGAAGTTTATTTCAATCAACTACTCATGAGCTTTACGGCATTTTGTGTTTCTCTGAGCACATTTCGTGTACAGCATAATTTTATTGTAGTAACTTTTCTGAATGGTATAAAACCATAGCTGATATGAATAACTGATGTCAAGAATATTATAAAAAGTTATATCTCTGTTTGTGCCATTCCACTTTCTTAATCTGCCTTAGCTTGTCTGTGAATGGCTCAAAATAATTTGTAAAAAAGCCACGCTGATCAGCTATAGCATGGACATGAATGTAATGAAACAGAATAGATACATTTCCTGAAAATAGTTCTTGCCACACACGCTATTCTTTCCTCAAGACACTACCAGAGAATAATCTTTTTATTCTCTTTATATAAAATATTAATTTTTAGCAGATCATAAGACATATTGTATATATTTGTGAGGTACCACAGGGTACCTAATATGTATATCTGCTATGTAATGTTTAAATTGCAATGAACATACCTCAACCCAATCTTAAATAGCAGTACCTTTGGATCTTTTCCTGCCTATTTTGGGATCCCTTGTCACTCATCTACCTCCACCTGCCTCAGGAGTCAGCCAAGCCCCCAGAAATAGGTCTCTTCCACATTTACCTCCATTTCCTTAATAACTACTAAAGCCTGAATGTCCAGTTGTTACACTGGTGCATATACCAGCCCACCTGGCAATTGATTTCCTTCATTATAAACATTGTTCTCACTACTTTGTAGTTAAGGTGAAAGCACATGGCCTAGGATCTGCCAGTGAATGACCTACTTACCTGGTAATAAAACCAAGTAGAATTAAATGGCAGTCTGTGCGGAGACCAATAGTCTGTCTTGGTGTGGTGGGTAGGAGAGTGTTTAGAGCATCTCTTTCCAGCGCCGAATCCTAAGTGTATAGATCCAATAGTCACAATGGTGGTGTTCTAGGAGGGTCTTATGCTGTACATTCCTTGAATTATTTCTATGGGTTTTACCCAGTTTCATCTGTCCTGCCCTGGGCAGCATACACTTCACAATTTGGATTCCTAGAAATTCTGTGAGCACCCTAGTACCTTTTATTAACTTTTTGTGTAACCTAAGGAGTGTGTTCGAGGGATCTGTCTCAGAACTCTGATCAACAAACCTGATATATTTACATCTTGTGACACTCAAGGATGGAAAGCGTCCAGGGAAGAGGGCTACGATGATGGAATAATTAGGATGGGACTTGCTTGAGAATGACTAACTTAAACCAGGGAGGAGGTACACCATATCTCTCCTCATTTATCTAGTTGCTCATTCTTTTCTTCCTTCCCTCCTTCTTTCCTACCTTCCTCCTTCTGTCCCTCGGTTCCTCTCTCCATCCCTCTCTTCCTCCCCCTCTCTCTTTCCTTCCTTTCTCCTTCCTTCTTTCTTTCCTCATAATGTCCTCAAATCAACAAATGAACACATGCTTTATTTCTCTCTGATTATTTAGTACAGGCTTCTTTTTCTATAACCTAAAAATCATAAGTATGTCTACCTTGTAATCTTATTTAAAGTTGAATGAAATTCTTGGGATATCACATGCCCCATGGAGGTGTTTTTGTTAGTATTGGAAGGGAACAATAAATACTCAGGAATGACTTAAAGAAGTTGACATGTTCAGCCTAGGACTAGCAGGGCTGGAAGCATAGGACCAGGATCCTCTAGATGACTCTAGAGAGTCATTCTATAGAACATGGTATGACCACAACTTCTGCATGGCTGAATGTATTGCTTAGACAAAGGTGGGAACTATTGGACACATATATAGCTAGGATGTAGTGTGGGCAGAGATGAGAATTGTTTTAAAACTGTACAAAATTTATACTTAAAAATTCTAGCTGATGTTGGGCAAATTTCCTCATGACTTCTTTTCTTAGTAAAAAAAATAATGGCCAGTATCATTTGACAAAAGCCATGAAACCAAACCAGAGTCTACTTTTCCAGTCAGTGTATAGACAGATGGAATCAACTTTTCCACTCAATAATGCATAGACTGAGGGAATAACTCTAGAATCCTTTCTTCTCTGCTTTTTGTCTTTGGCTCCGCTGCCTTCATATTTTATACTAAAGTCAAATGTAAAAATAATTTTAAAGGAAGTTTGGAGTTACCACCTTGTTCTTTAATCCACCTTTATCTCTTCAGTTCCTGGAAAAGGTCTTTAATTTAGATGACTTACCTGGAACTGCTGATGTCATGGATTTTGGAGACTGACTGTTTGCCTTAAGAGACCTGCCACCTCCTTCAGCTAGTCAAGGGCTAATACAAGAAATCATTATAGCCTATGAAAAATTTAAAAATATTCAGTAGTCCTAAGAAAAATGATAAACTACATAGGCTGGGATGAAACAACCGTTATTTTTATAGTTTTAGTATTAAAATTAAAAACATATTTTGCAACTACCTCATTTTTTTACTTTTTGAAGGTTCATATGTTCTTTAGGGAAATTTAACATTCAACTTTATTGGAGTGCTTACAAAAATTTAAAGGAGATATTTGATGTGCACGATTTATATGTCTTCAGAAATCAGTCCCAAACCCAATTTCCTGGACAACATTCAAACTACATTTCCTTAATGGTTGAGAGATTAGATTGGAGTCATGAGTTCAATCCTGTTCTGATGATGGTAGGAAGGAGATTCATGCACTACTATTGCATGGTAATCTAGCTCTTTGTTTTCAGCAAATATTAGGGACCAATACATTCTGTTAATTAAAGTATTCACTAACCATATTTTGTTTGAATTATCATCTAAATGCTGAGTTTTTGTGATTCTCCTTCACACATAGAGTTAGTTCATTTTCCTTACATCCGTCAGACAACTTGAGAAAAAAAATCATCAATGGGAGTCGTGAAAGGACACAAGAATTCTGAAATCTTAAAAGTGCTCCGAGTTGGATGGGGATTTGATTATCTCAGTGTTGGATCTGCTTCAACAAAGAGGCAACTTGGCTAAAGTAGAAGTTAGAGAGATTCAGGTTCTCATGCTTCGTCTTGTTAATACTTGACTATGTGACTTCACAAAAAAGATTTGTCTCCATCTCAGGTTTCAATGTCCTCATCTGAAACAGGAGATAGGCTATTGAAGTGTTTTCAAAATGAATTCTTCAGAGTCTTGTTATTCCAAAGCACGTTTCTCTAGTGTCTTGACTTTGAGAGGTCTTATGTTGGAAGAATTTGCAGAAGGCTTCTTTAAAGTAAAGGATTATTTTTCTGTAAGAAAAAAATTGAGGAACTTTCAATCTCATGTTTAAGATTCAGGTATTTTTTAGTCTTTCCTCATATATTATATCCTGACTGTTGTTTCCTTTCCCTCCCTTTACCCCAGTCTCTCTTCTTTCTACTTCCCTGTTTCTCAGGGTCCACTCCCAGAAAAGATCAGGCCGTCTAGTCTTCTAGGGACATCAACTTAACACAACATAACACGCTACAATAAGACCAGGAACATATTCCCGCATGAAGGCTGGCTGAGGCAACCAGTAGGAAGAAAGGGGTCCTGAAGTCAGGTAAGAGTTAGCGATAGAGATGGCTCTGCTCCCACTGTTAGGAATCCCACAAGAACACTGAGCTACACACCTATAGCATATATGCAGAGAACCTAGGTGAGACTCATACAGGATCCCTGATCTCTGCCAGTGCCCTTGAGTCCGGTGAGTTGATTCTGAATATGGGCCCTGTGTTTGTGGTGTCCTTGATCTCTCTGGATCCTTCAGTCCTTCCTCTGCCTTCTTCTCTGGGACTCCCTGAGCTCCACCTAACATTTAGCTGTGAACTCTGCATCTGCTCCCATCAGTTGCTAGATGAAATCTCTCTGGTCTCTCTGATGAAAATTATGCTGGTCTCCTGTCCCAGGCCATACTGCAGGCATGACACACCATAGGTTTGAGGTTTTGTGTCTGGGTTGGTATTCTAATCTGTCCATTTGAAGCCTTTCCTGGTTAGAGAAGATGGCCGGTTCAGGCTCGATGTCCCCCATTTCTAGGAGTTGTTGCTAATGTCACCATCATAGATTTCATAGTTTCTATTGTACCATGCTTCTACCTCATCCCCAAAATGCCCCCTCAATTCCAGTCATCTCTCCCAGGATTCTCTCCTTCAACCTCTTCCAACCTGATCTCTCTTGATCCCACCTCCATCTACTCCCAGTCCACCCACAAAAATCTCTCCTATTATTTTTTAAAATTTATTCAATGATTATTATGTCTTATTTGTTTTTAAATGCCTCAGATGAAATAACTGGATACCAGATGTAGAAATATAAATTGATCTTACTTGTTGACAATGAATTGTTCCATACCAGAGATACAGGTCTACAATTGCTCCTTTGCTATCCAGACCACAGGATTTTAACTATAATGTTCATAACAAGAACCTTGGAAAACTGGTTGGCAATGTCTCTCACAGCTGGATCTGTGCATAATCCAAGAACAACAGTTAGGTAAGTGTCCAACAGAAATAAACACACACACACACATACACACACACACACATACACACACACTTACCAAAAGACAGATGCACAGCACCGCAAAGAATTTCCTTTGGGGATTACCCCATTGTCCATCTATAATGGAAGTGGAACATGAACTAGAGTTTTCTTTTCACAATGGAAAATTACTCAGCAATCAGCCTTAAGAATGGATCTGTAACAATGATCATATGCTTCCCCCAAACGCAAAACAATATATAATAATAAATCCATTTGTAAAGTAAAAAGTTGTGAAAGAATCCATGTTTCTAGAAATCAGGATTGTAGACACCATTGTGAGAAGAGATGGAAAAGGTCAAAGGGAGATTGGATGGAGGATTTTGTGTATATTACTTCCTAACTATGAATTGTTTCCCCACCTAGGTACTGGTGGTCCAGCTCGTGAAAGGTATAATAAACTGTACTTGTGACCTCGGTACTTTTCTGTAATGAAAATTACATTCATCAAGATAGAAAATTCTGGATTGTTTTCTCAAAACTGCTTTCCAAGATTAGTCAATGCTAAAGACAATAACATTTCATCTTTGGTAGTGCATTATTTCTACATAAGAGGCCAAACACGGGTATTACATTTCAAGATGTTAAATGGAAGTAGTATTGGGCAGCTAAGAGGATTTACCTAATGACACAAAAGATTACTTGTCACGTTGGTGACCTTGTGACTGATTGCACTGTGTGTATCCGTGTGCATTTGGAAAGTACTATTCAAACTCCCTTATGTCATTTTCAAGTTTTTGTTTTTTCTTTTTCTGATTGACTAGTTTAAACTCAATTCTAGTAGTCATGTCCAATACATGGGGGGTGTGTTTCATCCCAGGACAGCAATGGTTTTGAACCAACACATTTATTGATTACAACACCATGTTAAAATATTAGGAGGTTAGACTCCAGTATTTTCTGTTCCTCCCTATATAGGAATTTTCTTTCTACCATAGATAATTATAACTGGAATATATATACATATATATATATATATATATTTCCAGGTATCACCATCAGGAATACAGGCCCATGAAAATTAATAAAGAGTAAATGGCTTGGGAAGCTCTGTAGCTGCCTTGGCTTGAAACTTAGCTCCTGTGTGCCCTAAATCTTATGACTATCTATGTTATATAATAGAGCCATCGAGCTCTGGAATATCTGAGCAACTAAGAAAAAAAAAGCTTCTGTCTATTGTCATTCATTGTAGAATTAATCTTATCCCAGGTGCAAGGTTGGCACAGTGCTTTGCCGTCTTACAGGTGTATGTCAGGTTGTGAAAGAAGAAGATGTACCCGAATGAAGACGACATCCAGGAAGCTTTTCCAAATAAAATCACAAGAACCACACACGACAGGGAGGAGTCTATTCAGAGAAAATGGGCATTACACATCCAGCTTGGGTTTCCCTGTGCTTGAAAGACAATGGTGACTTTTTATTTGTTCCCCTTTGTTGTATTTTAAATATGGCTTCTTATATGTTAATTATATATATATATATATATATATATATATATATATATATATATATATATTTTTTTTTTTTAGAGTCCCCAAATTTGAGGGATATTGGGTTTTAGATGCTTTTGTGGGGAAATGTAGCTCTTCTAATCCACTTGTCTACTCTAGACCCTACCCACGGATCTCCGGATGGTATGTATGCAGGTTTTCCAGAATCCAGCCTGCTACATCTCCTATCCTAGTGTTCACCCTTTGTTGGCCTAGCTTAAATGAATGCAAATTACATGCAAATGTAGAATATTCATACATTTAATTATTTTCTAGGGACAAATAGAGCTATTTAATTTTAACTAAGCTATTGCACTCATATACATTTTCAGAATTGATGGTAAAATTTGACCATGCTCCAGTGAGGGGGCCAACCCCTAGGAGTAAATGTGCAGCACAAACTGAAATCTCTGGGTTATTAAGATAAAAAAGGCATGAAGTTACAGGGTGGTTAGGAGGTGGGGCTGGGTCTCTGAAAAGCTAGGGGGTAGTTTGGAGGATAAGAGTATAAGTATATAAATTTTATATAAAATTCTCCCCTAAAATTCTCAATTAATAAAAATAAATAGGAAAAACAGTTGTTTACCAGAAAATATAGTCATGGAAACAGTGATTCAAACAAGAAACAGACTTTTACCTTTCCAGTAATTTTACTTGGTTTCTTCAGAATATGAGGCATCAGGACTTTTAAATCAGGTCCACCTGAATTCTGTTTCTTCATAGAGGGTATCAGTAAGGGTCGATAACTTGTTCATACTTCCTTCAGTGAAGCTTCTTTAGGAGTGAATGGAAGTGTGACAATATCTGCCGTACAACGTTTCTTAATGTTTTAATCTCTTACTGAGGATTAGAGGCGATATTCATAAAGTATCTGGTATAATAACCAGATGTAAACTCAGTGAACAATTGTTGATTATTAGATTGTAAACACAAGCTGATTTTACGGCTTTTCTGAGGTCATTCATTAATGGTAAAATCAGAATGGGGGATTTTGGTTCCTGTTCTGTCTTCTGCCCCCGTCTTCATTCTTATATTCACACCTAGTACAATTGCCTGAGCTCTTTGTAACTTGATAAGAGAGACATTAATTTTAGCTTTCCTGGAATTAGTTCTTTTGGGAGAATTCGTCCCCATCCCCCTCCTCCTCCTCCCAGGTCACATTTTCCTTTGTTTCCAAGCCAAGACAAAAATGTTGGCTATGGGAAATATTTATTGGGTGCCATTTAGACAAATACGAGAATCTGATTGAATACTCTCCATGACTGCCGGTTGAAACTAAACACGAAGTTGCCATGGATACTGGTTGCTTGGCCTCTGCTCCAATACATTAGAGCCTTTTTAGTTCAACAGTGTGCAAACCACAGATGTTGCTATGCATTGTATTAATAATCAGCCTGGATCTCTTAGCAAAAGAATAGCCCAGGTTTGTTTTAGTGGAGAGGGGTGGAAATTCTCAGATGCAAAACAAAATGCCTTGTACTTGTGGGGTTGCTTCTATGAACAGAGTTACAGACATAAGCTTTAGTTTTTCAGTCTGCTCCATTTAATCTGGATTCTCTACTCTTTGTTTGATATTTATTTAGAATAAAAATCTCCACATTATTATTATTATTGTTATTATTATTATTATTATTATTTGGAAAAACTCCACAGGGGTATCTGCTAGGAAAATTGTATACACTTGGTTACAGAATTTAAAAATCACAGATTAAACACAGTAATGGAGGATAATATAAGAAACCCCAGGTTCCATCAAAGGCTAGACATGGAGTCACAGCAGAGGGATATTCAGATTTATATAAAGTATCTGGCTTTCCACACATCACCTTCATGTTTTGGGACAAACCCTACTTTCTTCATTTCTATGGTTCTGTTACTTGTAAAAAAAAAAAAAAAAAAAAAAGGAAAACTTAGTTGTTACACTGGGTCCCCCTCAACTATCCAGTGTAGTTTTTTTTTTCTACTTTAAAACCAGTCAACTGGAACTTTAATTCCACTTAGAGCTGAAACCCTTGCTTGCCGGTTAATGCATTCACGTGTTTGGGGCATCAGAAAATGCGTGTGATATCTTTGGGTGGGAAGTACTTTCTATAGTTCAGTAAAATGGATTGGCTTTCTTTATTATCACCAAGGTCTGTATCTCATTGGAGAATTCACCCTCCACTGTAGCAGAAAGAGCTCTAACTCTCTGCCTTAGATTTCTCAACCTCTTTTGCATATGTTCAGTTGAGCTCCTATTGAGAGACTGAGTTCCCATCCTGCTTACACAGATTCCTTTGTCCCTCTCAGGCTGTTATGGGGACGTGTAAAAACGTAGGTAACTTCATTACAGGCTCAGATCCACCCTGTACTTGTAGAGAGGCAGCTCTTCCGCACTCTTCCCAATTATCGTTACTCTCCGAAGGCTGCATACACATATTAAAACTGGGAAGTGCTCCTCTCTCTTCTAATGCATATGGTGTGTTAAAACAACTTTAGATCATTGAGCAACTTGTAAAAGATTGCTTCCAAAAATAAATGCTCTTATCAGCAATACTTTGAACCCTGAGATGTTTTGTGCTAGGAATAGATTCCCTTTTCACTGTTGCTATGAGTATGATCCCTCCAGGTCACTGCTACGGTCTTACTGCCCCAAGCCTTTTCTAAATTATTGGATAGTTCATGGGTAAAACAACAGTACAAGCTTTGCCTTGTTCCTACAGTAGACAAGCAAATAGAATCCTACACTGAGTAATGTTTACAGGAAAAACTGCTTATTCTTCTAAAAACATTTGTGGTTACCATAAACAGAAGGGAGGTCTAATTTCCTCACTGAAGTCAGGTGATCACAAACTTACTGGAAACAACTCAATCCAAATATCTCTTTCCATAAATTTCTGGTTGTCAGGAACAATTACAAGTAAGGGTGTTGTCTCGGTAGCGCAGTGAACTGCTCTCATTTGATTATTTTTCCATGCTAAGTTTGCCTCATTTTGACCAGGGCACCAGTTATTGTTAGCCACAGACAGAGGAGAAGAGAGGAGAGGAGAGGGCAGGACAGGACAGGACAGGACAGGGTGAATTAGTATGTTAGTTCAGGGTGAGATATATAGTATATATGGTGACTTTTTGAGGGGGAAAGTGACTTACACTACCACCCTGTAGCCCCACCATCTCTAACAATGAGACAATGATTGGATTTGAAAAAGAAAAATTGGTTGTTGACGCAACATGACAGTCATATGGTAATAATGGCAGAGGTAGAGGATGGAACTAAACACTGCTGAACTCTAATAATGGCATGTGCTGCAGTTCTTCACAGTTAAGCCTCACAGAGCCTCCCTACAAATCTACAGGGTACAGTACTAGGACAGATGTGGGTGCAGAGAATGCCTTTCTTTTCTTTATATTCCTTACATTAAGTCTGTTGCAAGTTCTAATGGTGTCTCTACATTTCTTATTTAATCACTTTCACCTTAGACCCTGTTAACAGTTGTTTAAATACTGTGACAACATTTTTTACAGGACTCTTATTATTTTATTTTAAGTAAATACAAGTCAAAATAAGAACGAGATTTCACATCACAATTTCCAAGAAAAATAAAACAGAAAAAGAATCATTAAAATTCATTCTGTGGAAATGGGATCTTCACGTGTGTCTATGGAACCTTGTATAGTGCAATCAACTTGTAAAGAATTTGGACAAGCTCCAGATGGTGAAAACACAGAGCTAGCATCTGACCTAGAATTCCACCCCTGGGTATGTATACAAGAGCGACAGAAACATTCACATGAAAATGTATATATAAAGTTGACAACAACACCATGTATGATCTTTAAAAATTAGAATCAAGGTAGATGTCTATCTGCTCATGAGTGGATAAGCAAATTATGACATATCAGCCAGTCAGGAAGCTACATGGCATGCAGACGTCTTCTCTGCTGTAGGGGAATATTGAAAATAGCATGCTGCATTAAAGAAACTGAATGTATAAGGCCATAAATTGTATAATTTCATTGCGAAAAAAGTTCCCTGAAGAAGCAGATTTGTATGGACAGAAATGAATCAGTGGCTGTTAGAACTGGGATCTAGAGTCTAGCTGTCATGTAGATTCAGAGTTTCTTTTGAGTGCGATGATAAGTCTTCTAGGACCATTTGTGTAATTTGTAAAGACGCTAAAATCAAATTCTAAAAACTGCATAATTTAAAAAGGTAGATTTTAAAAATTGCTTTATTTATTTACATTCCAAATGCTGCTCCCCTTCCTGGTCCCTCTCAAGAGTTCTATTTCCTATCCCCCATCTCCTTTGCCTCTGAGAGAGCGCTCCCCCACCCACCTCCCCACCTCTCCCCTCACTCACCTACCCATTCCATCTCACTCCCGCCCCGCTTCCCCTTTCCTGGGGCATCAAGTGTCTACAGGATTAGGCACATCCTTTCCCACTGAGGCCAGAGAAGACAGTCCTCTGTTACATATGAGCTGGGGGCCACCGACCAGCTCATGTGTGTTCTTTGATTGGTGGCTTCGTCTCTGGGAACTCCCAGGGGTATAGGTTAGTTGATACTGTTGGTCTTCCTATGATTTTTTAAAGGTTAAAAAAATCTTCCATTATATGATTTATAGGGTTAGTAGGTCTTGTATCCCCTCCGAGTTGGGAAAGCAGAGTCTGAGACTCCAGTCAGCCAGAGCAGGCTCAGGGGTCCCGGGCCTGCAAGGAGGCTTTGGCGGTCTGGTTCTCAGGCTCTCGGGCATCCAGGTGCCACTGGAAGCCGAGCTGAGAATGGAGTCGGCACCGCTGGCGGGCTGTAGCCTAGGACCGAGGGGGAAAAAAGGGGAGTTCGGGCTGGTCGGCCGGGTGGGGGTGTGTGTGGGAGGTCCTTGAGACTTTCTACAGGAGAAGTGGCTCTGTAGGCCTTTACCTCGATGCTCCCCACGGAGGATCCCAATGAAAAGAGAAGTCCATGGCTTTAAGGCATTTATTGTCATGGCAGAAAGTGAATGTGTAGATCCATACACCACTTCTCAGGGTGGGCCTGCGATTATTAAATACCTTTTGCAGGGAGGAGTGTCTGGGAAGGAAAGGTTATTGGCTAAGCCTCCAGGCCTTTAGGTACCTCATTATAATGGAGATCTCTTTTGAGCCTACTGTGACCTATGGTCACATCCTCTACCTGTGGAGGGGCTTGGGGCGTTGCCCTTACATGACTAATGGCCACAAATCTATGGAGGGCTGCGGCTAGTGACAGGGACCTGGCACCTGGGAATCAGGCAAATGTCTACCATCCCTTCAGGGTCACCCAGGTTTCAAGGCTTAGCTCAACCGAGGAACCAGGGTGCCTTTCACAGTCCCACAATGATTAGGAATTACAAATTAAAATGCAAAGCCGTTCCATTCTTTTGTGTCCCTTTACCAAAAGAATTTGACAAATTAATGATTCATCAGACTGTAGCTCTATAACTCCGTGAACATGGACACGTTGAGCTGGTGCTTACTTAAGGCCTTCACTCCCTATTGACTAGCATCTTCATGGTATGGAAAGATAATTTGCACATTACTGGAAGAGAAAGGTAAATAACAGCCCAGCTACAATCCCTGTGATCCATATTGGTGACTGGCCTGCAAGATAAGCTGGTGTAATAATGGCACAAAAGATGTGCGGGTAACCAACTACTGTCTGAATAAATTTGAAGCTCACTCTGTAAGAGGGAACTCATGGCCAACACTGTTGATGTGACCAAGAACTCGAGACTAGATAGGCCATTGACCTTGGGCGAACAAGATAGCACTGTTCTGCTAAAGGAACCAAGCAATGAGACGACTCTAGAATCCCTACAGATCTCGGTCTTGCCCAGCCATCATCAGAGATTTATCCTGCAACAGAGGGAACAAATCCGAAGACCCACAACTGGACAACATGCAGACAATAAGAGGCCTCAGGACACTTACTCCTAAATGGGATGTCACCATCAAATCTTCCCTGGCCAGGCTCATAGAACTCTGCAGCAGAGGAGGCTGAATAATTGTAAGCGGCAGAGCACATGGAAGACAGCAAGAAAATAATGTTTTTCCTGACACAGCAGGACTGATGTGTCTGTAAATTCAAAGAAGCTGTGGCAGCATGCTCAGGGCCTGCACTAGTGTAAGCCAGATTCCGTTGCGGGCCTGAGATGGAAGGAGACACATGCCTCCTCCCTGACAAAGAAGCCATCTTCCATTGATAACCGCTTGCAAAGGAAAAATTAGTTTTCTCCAACAGAGTCTCAATGGGTATGCAAACCCCTCACAAGGACAAGCTTATTCTCAGCAGTAGATCGTCAACGCAAATGAACTCCATGGTATCTTTGGAAGGCTTTTGCCTCAGAATTCTTTGGGCTTAAAAAAAAGAAAAAAGAAAGAAAAGACAAGAAACAAGAAGAAAAAAAACCTTAGAATCTTCTGCTTATATATTATGGTTTCTGGTTTTGTAAATAAAAACTAGGTTTTCAGTGTGGGTGAATCTATCTGTCTTAGCATCTGTATGCATTTCTTGTGCTTTTTCTTTGGCTCTTTTTTTTCTGTTTGTTTGCTTTGGCCTATTTTTACTTGTTTTAATTTCATTTATTGTTTATTATTATTTTAGATGACTGTATTCCAATGAGAGGGAGAAAGAAGGGGTGTGGAGGATCTAGGAGGAGTTGGGGGAGGGAAACCATAATTGGAATATATTGTATGGGAAAAATTTATTCTCAATTAAAAAAAATAAAGTCATTATAATTACTGACCCATTATCATTTGTATTATATAAGGCAATAAAAATGACCAAAATGTTACAGCTTTCTTAGTCCTCACAAATGTGACAGATCAAAATAGATTAATTTAGCATGCTGAAAATGAAATTGTTCTCCCATCAAATATGAGAAAAGTAATAACTATGCTGTATTGATCTTCATGTTAATGTTTTCCCTTACAAGGCGGTTGATCAATAGTTTTTATTATCAAACTGTTGGCGGGGTTTGTAGTCATCTGCCAGATGTTTCGTGCTCATGACTTTTATAATTCCAAGTTGTCGTGATGCTCCAGTTTCCACCGTCGGCACAGCTTCCTACATGATGATCCAGCCACTCTGCCTTTCCCTTTGTTCTTCTGACCTTGACCTTCTAACATGTCCTCTCTTGCTTCCGGTCTCTCACGACAGGCCACTTCCTGTCTGGAGACTTTATTCTTCAAATGTCACATATTCTATGAGCCTGTGGTCATGTATGTAGGATTGTTTATATCTTTGTCTTTTGTGCCTCATCTCCTGGCATCTACTCCCATTTTATTTATTTATTTTTTTTGTTAATAACACTTACCTTCATTTGGATGACCTTACTCATTCCTGTTTATATATTCCTTCTGCCCCTTCAAAGGAGCGTTGTAGATGACAGAGAGTGTCTTTCTTGGTTGTTTCTGTATCTCTGGAAACTTCAGCTCACCAGAACACCTTGAAGGTCTCAGCAAATATTTGTGAATGGAGTCATTGAATATATGGAGTTAAGAGAATACTCTTTAAAAATCCTTGACTGATGTGGAATCTAGACTCTATCCTACTATTTACTTAAGATGACAACTTCACCTTTAGCCATAATGTAACCTCTCCATGACTCAGTTTCCCATTTTTAAAATAGGCATGAAAAATTTGGTACCATTTAATCAATTTATTTATCTTAAATATGTTTTAATTGAAATAAAACCACATCACTTTCCCCTTTCTAATACATCTCAGGAACCTTTCTTACAACATGCCCCCATTTCCTCTCATGCCCCCATTCTCAAGTTGATAGTTTCTTTTTCTTTGATTTATTTCTGTTACATATCACATGTATACTTACATGCACTACAGTGTAAGTACAGCTGTTGAGTCTGTAGTTTGTTTTTGCAGCTGGGTAAGACTGTTTAGTTTCTTCCCTTCCTGGGCATAGTTTCTGGTACAATGGAGCCTAGACCATGGGAAAGAGGCTTGCTTTCAAGTCAGATCCAGCTTGAATCATCTTAGTGTTTTGTGTTCATGGATGTATATGTGCATGTTCATGTGTGTGCATGTTCATGCGTGTGCATGTTCATGCGTGTGCATATGGAGACCAAAGGAGAACATCAAATGTCATTTTTCAGGTGTTTTGGGGTAGAATCTCTTGCTTGGACAGACTTGTTTAGCAGGAGACAGGATTGGCTAGGGAGCCCCATGGGGCTGTTTATTTCGACTTCCTAGCTTTGGGATTACAATCATATACCATGTTAAAACGGGGGTTCTGGGGATCACACTTACTTCTTCATTCTTATAAAACTCTCACTGTCTTCAGAAAGACGGCTTGAGCCTGAGGAATGACACTGAGGTTGTCCTCTGACTCCTATAGTCATATATACACTCATATATGAGCAAACTTAAACACTCATGTCACACCAGTACTTGTACTAAACATTTGCATATAATTAAATAATTAAGAGGTGGTAATATATGGACAAAGATAAAAACATCGTTGTGAGTGAATAAAAGAAAGGACAAATGTATGTGCCACCTGAGTACTGGTGGCAGAGTGGTCCATCCAGCTAAACCAGTATATTCAAGTGCAAAGTCAAGCAGACCTGGAAGATACCAAGAGAACTGAGATCTAGTTGAGTCGCCAATAGGCTGTGACCTGAGGAAGGCCATTTTAACCCTTCTGCCTCTCTGCTGTTCCTGTATATTAAGTAGATTTATTTTTATCTACCTTATCTACCATACTAGAGTGTCATGATATGAACATGCAATTCAAGAGCTTGGAAAAACCTAATTTACTTTGTAGGTACAAATACAGAAATCTATCTATTTCAACTTGTAATCTTTGGAAAAAACTAACACTTGGTGATTTAGGCTTAAGCTTATACTATCACCCTTTACAGATGGCAAAGATCAGATCCAGAAAGCCAAAGCAACTGCTAATAGCTGCTCAATGTCTGAGGTGAATTCAAGGTCTGTTTGACTAACTCCAAAACCCCAGCTCTTCCCATGACATCACTCATTCTCATAAAAAGAAGCATGGCTAAGTGGCCTTGCTACCATATCAGAAACTTGTTTTTCTTCACCGATGAGTTTTGTTGCTACATTCTGGGGGAATGTTTTAAATAAAATATGCAGTCACCTCAGGATGAATTCATTTTCCGTATTTATATTAAAATTAGAATCAATGTTCTAATTTTTGACAATTCAGTAAAAGTTTTTTCTCTTATCCTTTTTTAGGGCTTAAAACAAGATGAATGGATTCAGGTGTGGTGGGAAAGAGGAGATGAATACTTTGGTCCATTCTTTGCATGAATGAGTGGGTCTCTGTCTTTGTGCTTTCTCTTGGCTTCTTTTTCCTTTCATTTGTTTTATCTAATTCCAATGAGTTAATGTCTGTTTTTTTAAATTATATTTTATTTTACATAATGAGAGACTGAAAGAGAGTTGGCGTGAATGTGAAGGGAGGAACAGGGATGAGTAGAGGGAGGGGAAATTAAAATCAATGCATATTATGTGAGAAAAATATTCTGTTGTCAATAAAAGAAAAAAAACAACCAAACATTGTTCATTCACATCTTTCATTCATATATCTCATTCAGCATCAATGACCTCAAAAGACATGCTTGCTTAGGTCTACGAAACACATATTTTTGTATAATGTTTATATGAATGTAAAACAGCAAGATTTAATTAAAAACAATAATTAATATGAACGACTAAGAGAGTGTGTATGTAAAGGGCAGCAAGAAGTGGAACAGGAAATAGATGTGTGGAGATAATAAGAAAAATGCCCTGTAGTTGGAGTCCAAAGGAAACAATGATTTTGTGGCTCCTTCCTTGATTGTGGTAGGTGTGATTATTATTATTATTATTATTATTATTATTATTATTATTATTATCTGTCAATTTGATAGAATCTAGATCATTTGGGGAATGGGCTTCTGGGCATATATGTAGGAGATTATCTGGATAAGCTAATTGATGAGGGAAGATGTCCCTCCTTTTTGTTACTTGTAACACTTCTCAGTTCTTTGAAAATTCAATCAGTGTGCTTTGCTTATATTTACCCACTACTCCACCTTCTGGCTACAACTCCTTTCCTAGCTCAAAGCTTTATGTTCTTTTTATTTCTATCCAATGAGTTTAATTTGTGCTACCCATATATTCTTGGTTGTGCTCTCTCATTGGAATGTGGCCAACTTATCAGGGGCTGCACTTTTGAAGAAAACAGACCTCCCTCCCCTAGAAGCTATCAAATGCCAATAGCTCCTTAACCGGGGCTGGGACTTCATGCCTGTGTTTCCTTTCCATGTTGCAGTTTGGGCTAGCTTGGAATTTCAGAGGTTGAGTAAAAACTATCACAACTGCAGTGTGTTTGTATGTGCAACTTCCCTGCTGTGTTTGGAAGACGCAATAGCTGTGTAGTCTTCAATCCCAGCTGCTCTTTCACTCTCTCCAGCCTATGTTTACAAAGATCTCTGAGCCTTTCGAGGAAAGAATAAGCTATGAATATCTCATATAAGTTCGAATGTTCTACAGTTTTTTATAATCAGTATCTTGACGAGTTGTGAGTTTCACCATCTATTACTAATAAAAACTTTCTCCAGTAAGGGTTGAGTGAATCCATGTATTCATCTATGACAAACCATTAGAAGTTGGTTTAATACTATGGCCATTTAGCAGAATAATGCTATTAGGTTTCCTCTAGGTCTTATCACATTCCTGGTCCCTGGTCCTTGGTGCTGACAGTCTTGCCAGCTATGTGTTTTCACATTGTGAAGTGGGACTGAAATCCAATCAGAAAGTGGTTGGTTGCTCCCATAATGTTCATGCATGATTGAGCCAGTGAACATGTATTGCTAGGCCACTCATTGTTGTAGCTTGTAGTGTTCATAGATGGGTAATATAATGATTAACTACTTTTTTCTTCTAGTAATTTCCGTGCCACCTTCCTTTGCTATGAAAACTTGCCAGTAGGAGTAGTTCTTCCAGGTCAGTAGCAGTTTGATAGTTCCATGTTCTACAATTCCTGTATGCTGTATTGTGTCCTCAGTAATAGGGTCTTAGAAAGTTCTGGAATGTAACCGATACCTATAATATTTAGAGGTGTGCACACAGCCACCAGCCATGAGTGTTCTTCTCCATGAGAGGCTAACATTAGCAGGAGAGGTACATTGCCATGCACCACAGTGGACAAAAGAGATTCTTAGTGGTTTTCTCATTACTCTTTTTCCCTTTTCAATTTCTAAGCCAGGCAAGTGATACAACCTTTCACCTCACTTCAGACTAGGCATATGACACTTGAAAAGCTGCTGGGGAATTTGTCTGAGGTTTCCTCATCTGTAACTTGAGCTTACTAGCACATCTTTCTACTTGGCTGCCAAACCTAAGTGGAATGAGATAAGCAGTCTATTTGATGCACTAGCCAACAGCTTGCCATAGTAGAGACATGCCATTTTTCCCTGCCCAGGATCTCTCCTTTTTTCTCCTTGGGGAAGCACTGTACTCCCTCACAGTTCCTTTGTAAGAAACCAGAGGGAAACATGTTCACCTTTCCACTACCTGGTAGCAAAGCTGTGCATAGATAACCTTGTTGGAGCCAATCTGTTGCTTGCACTCTGAATTAGAAGTGAATATACAAAGGCCAGTAGAGTCCCACACGTTCAAAAGGGAACTTTAGTACCCATACTTGGTAAATGATAACTTTTGTTAAAAAATAGACTGCTGACATTTGTGTTCTTGGCCCCAGGGAGCCTGTCTTTTTTTTTTCTGCCACCATTCATGTCTGTTTTATTTGAATATCTTTTGATCATATATTCCCTTGATAAAACCCATATACAGCTAGTTCTTTTGAAGATTTATAGTCATCTTCTGTAATTTGCAGCCAAGAATATTGATAGATATACTCAGCTCTCAGAGATGCTAATGTTGTAGTTCAAATAGTAGAGGAATAGTCAATGAATCTACCCTGTAATCTGGTTTATTCTCAAAAAAATATTGTCAAAAATATTCCATTCCATATTTTTGTTTAAGTATTACCATTCTTGTTCAATGAGCTACCATCAGGGTAATTTGATATATCTACCTGACCTTTTTTGCCTGGTGTTTTCCAGTGTATTTTAAGATACACTGTTTAGCCTGGCACTTATCTTAATTCGGTGGATAATCTCCAGTAATTGCCTGTATTAGAGATGAGGATTGTATGTTCTGGTGACTGGCCTACACTTCTGCAGTTTCTACTGAAGTTTGAATTAAATTCCAGGTTTCCTGATGAAAATATACAATGTATCTCTTGTTATTTGTTATGGTAAATATGGGACTCTGCAGAATTTATCATGTAAGACTTATTTAATATATTGAGAGCATCCACTCTCAGCAAGTTTATTCATAGAGGATCCTGTTTCATTAATACCATTAAACTGTAGTGTTGTCTAAAAGTCATCACATAGATTGCTCCCAGACTAACGGAACGACCACCTGAGACGAGGATTTGAAGGTTATTCTATACTGAACGACTCTGTCACATTAGACAAACGGAACCACTAGGGAAATGCTTGCTGAAACTAATAAGTGACTGATAACTCCCCCTCCTCCAACCATTAACCCTGCCTAAGGGGATTTGTTCTCTGAGTTACAAATGATTGAGTGACAGTCAGGAGAATAAAATGGAGACATTCATAGAAGGAGGCATTGCTGGGTAATTTTTCTCATCATGACATGACTTTGTGACAGGTGCAGTGTAGGTGTGTTTTTATCTCAATAATTTCCTCGTGACATTCTACTCTGCAGAGAGAAAATGCCAATGGTACACACTCTGGTGGCATGCACGCTGGGTTGCAAAACCAGGTTAACTGCGTCTTAAGATTTCTGTGTCAGGGTAACTCTTGTTTGAATTTATCTGGGAAGAAATCCCCAGTGATATTCTTGTTAATTCCAGCTAATCATTCTCCAGCAGGAGAAATGAAGGCAGGCACGTTCCCTTGGTGGGACTTAGATCCTTAAATGCTTTTGACTTCAAGTACTAATGAGCTAACAGAAATCTTCCCTCCACAGTTTAACCTACTGCTTCTTAAATGACAATCCTGGGGGTCTTTCTTTCACATTCAATCTCTGATAAGCTATTTTATAATTTCCTGATGACAGTTAAATTGAGTCTCGTTGTTAGCACAGTTACCCAATTGGCTTTCGACAATTCTGCCTTAAGAAACTTTCATGATGTGGTTGTACCTCTAGCATTCCCCTTTGGGGAATCAGGAAAATGAGATGCTTGATTTTCAAAGCAAAAAGAGAAAGAAGTGGGAGAAATCACTATTGTTTTATGTGAATCTCCAAATATAGGGACTCTTTTCCAGGCTTTCATATGGTTAATGGAAAGTCAGACAGCAGGTGACATTTACCCTGCTAAATGGCGATGATTAAGAAGGAAAAGGTTATACCCTCCCCCCTCCAGCCCCCGAGGCTTTTGTATGAGGGGTCAACACAAATGTCTGCACAAAAAGAATTGCCTGTTTGTGAACAAGCAAGCCCAACTCTGGTATTGTTGCGATTGCTCTTGATGACGGTAATTACTTTGTGTTCCCCTGAGTATTCAGCCTTCTAGCCTGCAGACCCAGCTCCCTCCTGGACACTTGCCAGCAGCCCATAATTAAAGTGTTTTCTGGAGGGAGCATCTCCATGTACTACCCATTGTAGATGATGTCCTTGGAGTCTGGCGGTAGTAATTGAAAAGAAATGAGACCTTTCCAATTTGTCTTTCTTTTTTGCAGCTCCCACCCTACCCTTTGCCCAGGACGAAACCATTGTGAAATGACACAGAAAAATAAAAGGATGTATTTCAGCAAATTAGACAGCTCAAACATCAAGCACAATACATGCCCTCCCATCCCCAGGAGTAGCTACTTCAAGTGCAACCTTCCTATTACAATTATTCTTGCATGATTAAATAGAAACTGTCCACAGTTACAGTCTTTGTTAATATATTAAGCATCCCAATGAGACATTAAATTCTATTGAAACATTTCTGGAGACCCAAATCTTAAATTAGGTATATCTTTGAGAATTACCTTTATTGAGATTTGACTGCAGACTATTGATTCTGAATAAACATTATTAATATTTTCTTATACGTATTATCTCTGTCATCTGATATTGATGGCAATTTTGTTACATCCTTTTAGGAATCTTTTTTTTTAATTATAAAAATTCTCAACTCAGAGAAGTTAGTCTTCCCCAAAGCGCTTCAGTTTCATGTAGAACTGAGCTACAAACCCAGATTTCCTGAATTCAAAATGGGATTCTTATGGTCATTTCGGAAGACTCTGTATAAAGTGAGTGTACTGCATGAGTATCTTGATTTTCTTCCAGCTGATAAGAGAAATGTCGAGAAAAATCATGGTGCCATTTTTCAGAAGGCAGAGTTTTGATTGAATTGTACTTTCCTCTTCCAAGTAGCTCAAATACACAGAAGGGGAATAATTATGTTTTTGAAGCCGATTCTCGACAATGTAACTCAAACACACAGCTTGGAGGAGAGTTAAAGAGGTTTGTTGGCCCGTGTTCCATAGTAAACGTGGGAAAAGGGACCAGTGTTTACTTAATGGAAACCTTCATTCAAATTTCTAATTGGGGATAACGAACAGAGTAGAATGCCCCAAATGCTTGAAAACTGTAAACAGTGCTGTGTTCTCTTAATGATCAAGCCCTGATTATGTGAGTGCTAAATGACAGGCATCCAAACACTGCTGCGAGCAGCACAGAGCCTTTTCGGTGTTTCTTAGCCTGCTGGGTAGAGGACTGGCTGGGGTGGGATGGAGTAGGGTCGGGTAAGGAGTAGGGAGGGGGCAGACTCAGGGCAGGGATCTTGCTAGATGAGTTTCAGAGTTTCAGTCATTTGGAAATTACAATGAAGGAAATTTGAATTGTGAGCTATTTTAATTTAAAGCACTGGCTTAAAAACATAGTTCTAGGGAAAAAGTGTGATTCATGCTTAAAATACTAGCTTCCAGGGACTTCCAGCCACTGGACCATCAGAAAAGCGTGGTTATTTTCAGAACCTGCATGGGGTTGAGCTTAGAGTTATTCATTTATGCATTTAGAAAATCTTTGTCTAAAGGGTACAACTTGATTTGGGGAAGAATAATATTATTTAGAATAAGCTCATGTTTGGGGAATCATATTAGGAGTTTAGGGGTGCCGATATCATTTTGAGTCAGTAAGAAGTGTGGTGAATACGTGTGTGTGTGTGTGTGTGTGTGTGTGTGTGTGTGTGTGTGTGTGTGTGTGTGTGTGTGTGCATGTGTGTCTTTTTGTGTGTGTCCTCTGTTCATTGTCTCTCAGCAACATTAAAGTATGATATTGGACACATTTAAAATTATTTTCTCATAAAAGTTTATATATATGCATATTTGCATATACGTATACATTTTATACCAAATTTAGGGTATATAGAAAAGGGAAAATTATCAAGTAGTTTTTACCCACCTCTTAGTACATGTTTTGATTACTGCCCTGGACATGTACCTGAGCAAAAGAAGAGTTCAAAAGTTTACATGAGAGACTCAGTGTACTTAGAGCCAATCACCAGCTTTTTACCTTCTTAGTAGCTGTCTAATTTTTGCCAAGTTACCTAAACCCTATAAGCTTCTGTTTACTAATCAGTAAAACTGAATTAAGATTTACATAAACCTTATCATGTTGCTTATTTACTTTTATGCGTATGCTTGCTAAACACTTATTCTCTGCCAGGCTTAAAGTCCAGATCAGCATGAGAAGCCAGCCAGGAACCTGAGGCTTGGACTGGGAAGGGAATGCAAAGTCCCCATCAGTGCATGAGGTATGTGCCATCTGAGAGTTTGCAACAGTCTCTACATTGTATTTACCAAGAGGCCATGCCAGGAGAGACTGGATAATGGATGCGTGTGCTAGGGTTTACATTACAGTAAGAGAATCATGAACTCGGATTCTAATCCTTTATAAAATAAACCTGCTTGACTTTTGACCTGGATAAAGATATTACTTGCACTATATAGGGCAATACATAAATCTGACTTTTACATTGTCCTGCTATTATTTGCTATACAGCCATTCTTGAATTATAGTCCTCAGTCCAGGGAAGACAGGACCCTGCTTATTAGGTATGGAGAAATGCAAGAGATCACAGCCTCTCAACAGCTGCATGAAACACAAATGACTAGGTTCTGATTAGCTTTGCTGGATCTGAAACTTACAGTGGAGCTGAGGGGGACATTTCAGCAGGGGTGCATTGGCTACTGCTGTAGGTAAACTACTCCCTAGAGAATAGACTGAATCTGAGGATTGAGCACTACAGCTAGGCAAGTGCTTTTGGGGACCAGAGGAGGCTGTACCTAGGACTATCTTCATTGGAGGCAGGAGATGAGGAAAAGATAGAGTGTGACAGAGAGGGGTGATTTCCACAAAAGTGAACCTATCTAGAGATCAGAACTCTGGCTTTAGCCGTTGCCTCTATGATGTATAGTTAAACAAATAACCCCATTTCGGGGAGTTGACAAAAATATGGAAAAGTTTTTGTAGTATCTTATCCTCAAATTCAAAATAGGGATTTTCTTTTGTGACAACTCTAATCCCTAGATACACCAGCTTTCCAGGGATTTGCAGGTGTGGGCTGTGGGCGGAGGAAAGGGATACAAAGATGGCCTAAGGCTGACATCTCTAATCTTAACAAATGCTGTATTTTTCTTCTGAACAGAAGGGCGGGTGGTGGTTGTGTTTTGTTTGGCATTTGTAAGGTTTCTGTTCTCTGTGTTTTTTCATGGGGACCACCCCAGCACTACCTTCCTTTTAGTACCTTAATTTGTTACAATTTTGCATGGTCTGGGTGATCTGTTATTGGGGAGATACAGGGTGTTTGGTTCCTTAGGCTGTGAATTTGCACTAAAACAGCCTAGATCAACAATTTCTGGGGCATAAAGAGTTGTTTGCTTATTTTCCTTGAAGTTGTGTGTTCTGGAACCAAATGGTTATTAACTCCACCTGTGATCAATAGCAGCTAAGACTAATGAATCTTGAAGAAGTTTCTTGGAAATCATTTCAAAACTTTTACCAAGTTGGACTTGTTAACCACTGCATGAGTTCTTCAACAGCTTTGGAGCTCTTAGAATGTTCACTATTTTCTATATTTTTAATTAAACATTCTTAATCAATTAAGGATGTCATCAAAAGGAAAAAAAATAACATGTTCTGAATCGCAGTGATTTCTTTAAGGTGAATCTTTAATTCTAAGTGGGGCTAATACTTCAAAATAGAATTAAATGATATTAGCAGATAATGATTTTGATCTGTTTCCAAGAAAAACTAATTTATAGCAACAGATTTATTACAGTACTAATTAGTTATTGCACCAGCGAGCACAGTATTAAGGAAGACAGAGAGGAAAGAAGCAAGCAGCATTACCAGTGATGAGAGGGGAAGGGAAGAGGAGACAGAAGGTGAATGAATGGAAGCTGTAAGAGAAAAGAAATATAAAGGGAGGGAAGTAAAGCGAAAGTTTGATTCATTGCTTGAACCTTTCTGACTGTGACCTCTCCGGACACACGGATTGCTATTCATGTCTGAGCAGGAAATGCTCCAATATAGACAGTGAGAGCCCAAGACAGTGCTGTGATTGCCCCAGCCTTCATTCTTGCCTGGCTTCCTGGGGTGGGACACTGGCTGTGGAGGAACTCTAGCAGGCCTGAGAAGGGCAAACATGGCACTGACAGGGTTTTTCTTTTAACTTGTTTATTGATTCTTTGTGAATTTCACATCAGGCACCCCAATCCTACTCCTCTTCCAGTGGATATGGATACATCTGCCCTCCACCCTTGCAACCTCCACTCTCATCAAGAGAGAATGAAAAGGAAAATAAAGAAACAACAATAACACCCATCTCACCATGGAAGCTGCGGGTGTCATGGAGTGTCATACAGTATACCCTTAACCCCAAAGGATTTACTTGCAAATGTTCTTTACAAGGAGTCTATGTTCTGGTTCTAAGCCTCTGGTGGCTTCTGCTGCACCATCAATGCTGGCTCCTCACTGAGACTCCTCTTGGATATCCAGCTATTGACCTGTGTCATGGAGAGAGACCCTGCAGCTTTGGTTCTACGAGGCCAGCCCCGTCATGCTCTCTGGCAGTTGACAAATGGAGTAGATGTTGAGGTGGCCAGATTAGAAGCCCTGGATCTAGGTCTGGGTGGTAGCTGAGTTTGTCACAGTTTTTGCTTTACCCTTCTGCTCTATTCTCTCTACCTTGCTAAACCATTAGATTAGTTGCTAAAGCTAGCTACCAGGTCTATTCCCTTATTTGGCCATCTTCTCCTCCCAAGGATGACTATCAAGGTCCAGCTAACAAAGTATTGAAGGCCAGCAATCAAAATATCCCTTTGACTCACCTAATTAACATGTGCAATCAAAACAAACCACCTTACCCTGACACAGGGTTCTCCCTTTCCCTTTATAAACTGCAATTTGCATATGAACCCTGTCTCCTCTCTATCCAAAGGCAGTCCTTTGTCCTTCCAGGAAAAATATCCTTTCTTCAATTCTGTTCCACTGATCTACCTGCCTGTCTCTGTCCCAATACCATACAGTTTTTTATCACTATTGCTCTGTAATACTGCTTGAAGTCAGGGATGGTGATTCCCCCAGAAGTTCTTTTATTGTTGAGTATAGTTTTTGCTACCCTGGGTTTTTTGTTATTCCAAATGAATTTGCAAATTGCTCTTTCTATCTCTATAAAGAATTGAGTAGGAATTTTGATGGGGATTTCATTGAATCTGTAGATTGCTTTTGGCAAAATGGCCATCTTTACTATATTAATCCTGCCAATCCATGAGCATAGAAGATCTTTCCATCTTCTGAGAGCTTCCTCAAATTCTTTCTTCAGAGATTTGAAGTTCTTGTCATACAGATCTTTCACTTTCTTAGTTAAAGTCACACCAAGATATTTTATGTTATTTGAGACTATTGTGAAGGGTGTCATTTCCTTAATTTCTTTCTCAGTCTGTTTATCCTTTGAGTAGAGGAAGGCTACTGATTTATTTGAGTTAATTTTATACCCCAACACTTTTCTGAAGTTGTTTATCAGGTTAAGTAGTTCTCTGGTGGAACATTTGGGTTCGCTTAAATACACTATCATATCATCTGCAAATAGTAATATTTTGATTTCTTCCCTTCCAATTTGTAGTCCTTTTACCTTCTTTTGCTGTCTGATTGCTCTGACTAGGACTTTGAGTACTATATTGAATAAGTAGGGAGAGAATGGGCAGCCTTGTCTAGTCCCTGATTTTAGTGGGATTGCTTCAAGTTTCTCCCCATTTAGTTTGATGTGAACTACTGGTTTGCTGTATATTGCTTTTACCATGTTTAGATATGGGCCTTGAATTCCTGATCTTTCCAGGACTTTTATCATGAAAGGGTGTTGAATTTTGTCAAATGCTTTCTCAGCATCTAATGAAATGACCATGTGGTTCTTATCTTTGAGTTTGTTTATATACTGGATTACATTGATGGATTTTTGTATATTAAACCAATTGAAGACCCAGAAATGAACCCATACACCTATAGCCACTTGATCTTTGACTAAGGAGCTAAAACCATCCAATGGAAGAAAGATAGCATTTTCAACAAATGGTGCTGGTTCAACTGGAGGTCAGCATGTAGAAGAATGCAAATCAATCCATTCTTATGACCATGTACAAAGCTTAAGTCCAAGTGGATCAAGGACATCCACATCAAACCAGATACACTCAAACTAATAGAAGAAAAAAATGGGGAAGAGTCTCGAACACATGGACAATGGGGAAAATTTCCTGAACAAAACACCAATACTTATACTTATACTTATACTCTAAGATCAAGAATCGATAAATGGAACTTCATAAAACTGCAAAGCTTTTGTAAAGCAAAAGACACTGTCATTAGGACAAAATGGCAACCAACAGATTGGGAAAAGATCTTTACCAATCCTGTATCTGAAAGAGGGCTAATATCCAAAATATACAAAGAACTCAAGAAGTTAGACTCCAGAGAGCCAAATCACCCTATTAAAAAATGGGGTACATAGCTAAACAAAACATTCTCAGCTGAGGAATATCGAATGGCTGAGAAGTACCTAAAGAAACGTTCAACATCCTTAGTCATCAGGGAAATGCAAATCAAAACAATCCTGAGATTCTACCTCACACCAGTCAGAATGACTAAGATAAAAAACTCAGGAGACAGCAGTTGCTGGTGAGGATGTGGAGAAAGAAGAATACTCCTCCACTGTTGGTGGGATTGCAAACTGGTACAACCACTCTGGAAATCAGTCTGGAGCGTTCTCAGAAAATTGGACATTTCACTACCTGAGGACCCAGCTATACCTCTCCTGGGTATATACCCAAAACATGCCCCAACATATAAAAAAGACACGTGCTCCACTATGTTCATAGCAGCCTTATTTATAATAGCCAGAAGCTGGAAAGAACCCAGATGCCCTTCAACAGAGGAATGGATTAAAAAAATGTGGTACATCTACACAGTGGAGTACTACTCAGCTATGAAAAACAATGACTTCATGAAATTCATAGGCAAATAGAATGAACTAGAAAATATCATCCTGAGTGAGGTTACACAAGCGCAGAAAAACACACTTTGTATGCCCTCATTGATAAGTGGACATTAGCCAAAAAACTCAAATTACCCAAGATGCAATCTACAGACCACAGGAAGCTCAAGAAGAATGATAACCAAAATGCAGATGCTCCCACTCCTTCTTAAAAGGGGGAAAATATTCATAGGAGGGGATATGGAAGCAAAGTTTAGAGCAGTGTCTCAAGGAATGGCCATTCAGAGACTGACACACATGGGGCCCATATATATATCCACCAAAACTAGATAAGATTGATTAAGCTAAAAAATGCATGTGGAAAGGGACTGGATATAGATCTCTCCTGAGAGACACATCCAGAGCATATCCAATACAGAGGTCAATGCTAGCAGCAAACCACTGAACTGAGAATAGGACCCCCTTGGGAGGGAATTAGAGGAACTATTGAAATAGTTACAGGAGCTTGCAACCCCATAAAAACAGCAATGCTAACCAACCAGAGCTTCCAGTGACTAAACCACTACCGAAAGACTATACATGGACTGACCCAGGGCTCCAACTGGATAGGTAGCAGAGAACAGCCTTGTTGGGGCACCAGTGGAAGGGAAAGCCCTTGGTCTTGCCAAGGTTGGACCCCCAGTGGAGGAGAATATGTGGGGGGCAGTAAGGGGGATATATGGGGGGATTACCCATAGGGGGAGGGGGAGGGGAGGAAATGGGGGCTTATGGACAGGAAACCGGGAAGGGGAATAACATTTGAAATTCAAGTAAAGAAATATATAATAAAAAATTTTAAAAAATCCTTTCTTCCTCTCACTTGGACCTTTCCCTTTCTCCTTTGCCCTCTATCTCCTACCTTTTGTTTCATATTTCCTGCCCTTTGTCCCTCAGGGCAAATTAATCTCCTCTATGCTAAGAACTTGGTCTTGGGAGTTTTGTGCCCCTTGGGTCCTTAGAGATTGAAGGATGAGATGTCTCCACATTCTCCTCCTTGCATGAAATTGTTACCAAAGCTGGGCATGGTGGCACATGCTTTTAGCACTAGCACTTGGAGGTAGGATCTCTATGAGTTCAAGGTCAGCCTGTTCTTTATAGAAAGTTTCAGGCCAGCTAGGAGTTCACAGGGAGACCCATTCATTCATTCATTCAATCGATCAATCTTCATTCATTCATTCATTCAGTCAATCAATCGATCATTCAATCAAGCTAGCCAGCAATCAATCAAGCAATTAATTAATTAAAATATAAATTTCTAGACTCTGCTTAGAAATTGAGTGTCTACTCTTAAGTTCATCTATCACTTCTTACTTCTGGAAATTGCTATTCCAGAAGAGGAGGAGGAAGAAGAGGAGGAAGAGGAGGAGGAAGAGGAGAATGATGATGGTGATGATGATGGTGATGGTGATGATGATGATGATGATGATGATGATGATACCTGATCCTATCCAGGTTTAAAAGGTTCTGCCATGTTGTGAGGTGAAATGATGATATACTGACCCTGAAAGCCTGGTCTTCAGTCACTCTTCTTCCCCAATAGCAATAGACTTTCTTGGGAAAGGTAATCAGAGTTTCTGCTTCTTAGTATCTTTATCTGTTGACAATGCTAAAATAGTGTGGAGGTCTGTGGAGAAATAATACAATGCAAATGAAGTGCTTAAGAGAAGGGCTGCAAAACACTGCAGTGAGTTTAATGCCTTTATTTGAAAAAGAAATCTGGGCCCCAGTGGTGGTCACCAGGAGCTAAATTAGCTGGGTCTTGGGAATATAGATAGGCAGAAGCCGGATTTCTCTGACACTGAGGTATTGTCGTTTTCCCAATGCTTATATTCATCCTTTAAAAACAAAGGTATAGCCTTCCCCTTTTAGCTCATGAGGGAATAAATGCTCATATCATTTACATCACAATTACTCTAAGGTTTGTGGTCTTTCCATTCTGCCCATACTTCAAGTCTCTGAGCTACTGTAAATATTGTTTGATTCTAGCTTCTTTCCTATTCTTCTTCTTATTTTTAAAATTTATTTATAAAAATAGAAAAATCTAGAAGTTTGTTCTTCACCCCTCCCACCCTGTTCCTTTTTATTTTCTAGTCATGGTTTTAGTGTTTATTATTGATGAGTCTTATTGAATTTATGGGCAATGTGTTAGCTACTCTGTGTAGCTAGTGAATCCCTAAACAATAACCATTTATTAATTATTTAGTTTATGTTTATTATTATTTTGGTTCAGCTGGTGGTTGAGTGGTCTAGGCTGGGTTGGAGTAGAGTGCCTTGGTTAAGTGTGTCTCTCACCGTCCTGCTGGAATTACCAGACAAGCTCTAGCATGCTGATGGTAAGGCAATTGCAGAGGTACAGAAAGTGAGCTGAACCAACCACAGTTTCATTTACACTCAGTCAACTGAAGAAAATCAAGCAGCTGAGACACAATCAAGGAGTGGAGAGTCTGTCATTTCTAACACTGGAATGGCACTACCACTGTATGACAAAGAACATGGAAATATCATGGGATGGGGTGCGGCCATTGAGCAGTTTATCTCAGAGATGTGTCAAACTGTGTAATCCTTTTGAGCCCTACTATTGGCCAGTTGTTTCTCTTCCTCTCTCTGACTTTGACATGAGGGTGAGTTAACTTTCTTTTGATTCCCAAAAAATGGGAACCAGATATCTCTCTCAGGACTGTTGACACTGAGCACTGAGTATCTCATTCTGGTCCCTCCCATGTGAGTTTGTCTCAGAGAAAGAACAGCCTACTCAAGCACGTGTTCAAGTGGTATGTAATTATGAAGTAGATGGGACCCTTTGTTATTGTCTTTTTTTTTCAGAGAGCATCTCCAAGTCCTCCTTATAGTGTATAGGAAATTCAGATACAACCTTAGAGACTGTATTCATGGCAGAACCTGGTATTCTTTTGTTGTAATTGGCATTATACCTCTGCAAACTTACCTGGTATTACTGTATTTTTGCAGAAACTTCAAGATACAATATTTTCGTCTGTTAACAGGAGACACTGAGGCAAGAAATAATCTGGCTGGGTAATTGAAGGGCTTTGGAACTAAGCTTCTCTCCTTTCCCTGGTCATGAAACCTGATTATTATACAGACTATATACGCATGCAGGGAACTGATTGAATACATGAATGGAATTCTATATTTGCTCTGCAACATTTCACCCTTCCAAAGAGAGAATATGTTGCTTTGTCATCCTCCTAGTTCTAGGGAGAGGCCAATGCCATGGAGTCAGTATCATATTTTCTTCAAAGCCATGTAAAACCTAAAAGGTTCATTCCTTATATTATTTTGAACTTTCATCTCTAAACCAGTGTTATCTTAGAAGTGTCTTTTCTTCCCTTCTTAAATAAATAACAGTACTAATTCATGCTTTGGCTCTTTGGATATTATGTCTTTCTAGTCCAGTGAATAATGACTACTGACAGAGGCAAAGGTGAGGTTAGGTGGCAGTAAGAAATCCTTCCCTCAGGGAAGGCAGAGGAGGAATTGATAAATATTTTGCATTAGTTACTTTCCTCCTTTCCGTGAGAGGATGCCTAACATAAATAACTTACAAGGAGGATTTATTTTGCCTCTTAGTTTCAAAGGGCTCATTGCATGCATGCTTTGATCCTTGCACTTGAACTGGACTTTGTAGTCGTGGATATATATTTACCTCCCAGTAGACAGGAAGAGAGAGAGAGAGAGAGAGAGAGAGAGAGAGAGAGAGAGAGAGAGAGAGAGGGAGAGAGAGAGAGAGAGAGAGAACGAACTTGGGCCAGGACAAAAAAAAGAATTACAGATCAAAGTGGTCTTTCTTCTTTAGCTTGATCTTACCTTTAGAAGATTCCAGAATCTGACAAATGAGCACCAGTGTCTAGGTACCACATATTCTATGAGTGTGTGTGTGTGTGTGTGTGTGTGTGTGTGTGTGTGTGTGTGTAGAGGACATATACTCAAAAAATAATGGTCTAAATCAGATTTGCCTAAAGTGGAAACTTAAGGGTTCTTTGGAAAGTCAGTTGTGTTGTATGGTGTTTTTCTGGGGAAAACACATAAAAGAATGTTTTCCTGACAACAGACTAGTGAAGAAACATTTTGCTGAAGAAAGGTTGTTTTGCTAAAACAGACAAGTAAAAGGACACATGGTGGATTCTTTGCTAACAACACACATGTATTGGTCCACCTTACATTTTGTAGTTGAGCTACATTTGTGGAGATTCCATAGAGAGAAACACATCAAAAAACTTCTGATCATATGTTGACAATTTCTTGTGGGCTAGTTGACAAAATGACGTCTGCTAAGACAGACACACATACTAAGGCAAGACACATGCTAAAGCAAGACTTGTGGAGGACACATGATGTTTAGAGAGATATAAATTGGACTCAACACAGAATGATGGAGGCTGAATTTGGCTTGCTTATGGAACTTGCTATACAAGTTTCTGGCTTGTCTCAGGTCTTAGCTGATCTTCGCTTCACTGAGAGAGACACTGTTAACCTGAGTCTACTTTAGGAAACCACTCCTTTGTGTATTTGCTCCAGTAAAACACCATCCAACACAACTGATTTCCAAGGAACCCTTAAGTTTCCACTTCATTAGCCTTTTCTGACACCAGCTTAAATAGGCCAATGATATAGCTCATGGGAGTTAGGTAATATATCCTGCAATTGTGTGGCTTCTTAATTCTTAATGCTGTTATTTTCATTCTCTTTTCCATTTTATTTCAGAAGTTTTCCCTTGAACTATTGTCTTAAATATTAAGTTTGAAATCTCAGTAAACTTAATCTTTTTATCATCTAATCTAACCACTGCATATAGTTTTGTAGGGTTAGTGGAGTAATCTGTTAAATAAATAATTAGTGCATAGCTAGCATGTGAAGGATTGTCCTTTGTGCTGCACATGGCAAAGGGTCTTTCTAACAGTCAGGAATTATGTTGTTTATTTGAAGTGAACTTCTAAGACGAAGTCTCCAAAGCCAACAGATTCTGGAAGATTGAGGTTGGAAAACTAACTTTCACAGAGTGGTTACTTTGAATGTGTGCACACGGTGCTTGGTTTCTATTAATACTTTCTCACTAATCTTGTACTAATAAAAATGAATGTCATCATTCTAACCTAAAAACAAACTAAATATAAGCACTGTGGTGTTAACGCAGGTAGTTAGTGGCAGAACAACATTTAAACTCAAGACCTTTTCATTTCAGAGTTTGCCTTTCTTCCTTGGGTAAGTTGCCTCTGAAATTGGAACAGTGCTATTGGCTAGGATTGGTTAATGAGTAAGTCCTCCTGTCAGCTACCACTACCATTTTTATAGTCTTTCTTATAAATTACTCCATGAGAAACTTGCTTCCCATAGTCAATGAATAACTGGGTGGTTATTTGCATAATTCGTTAATTATTATGGCAATGTTAAAATGCAAATAAAGCTTCTTGATAAGATGAAGAGGCCCACTGATTGTGTGTTGATCATTAAAGATGCAGACACTAATTTCAGACCAGGCAGAGTGGGAAATGAATTCTTATCACAATCTGAGTTAACAATTAACTAGCTTGCTCCTGTACTCCTGTGTTTCTCTCAAGGAAGGTGAACATTCTGGAAGGATATTTGGAATAGTCATATTATCTTCATTTTAGAGTCAACCATTCCCTTTTCCTTTGTGGAGATTCATTTTATGGCTGAAGAAGGTTCTTTGCTTCTATGAGCTCCTATTCCCCTGTAGAAGATGGCAACTTCCTATTTTTAATAGGTATTCACTTATGGGAGATGATTAAGAGGAGGCCCATTGTGATGATGGGAAATTACTGAGCCAATCAGACTTAGGTTTAATCCTAGCTCAACATCTTATAATTGGTTATTTTACCTCTCTCAAGTGAAGAGTTTCCAGATTTGTATATCTACCATTAACGAAAGGTAACAAAATCTACTCTATTGTTTTTTTTTTTGGTAGGATCAAGTGACATAAAGTATGCAGAAGAAAATTCAGTGCAGTTACATAGTCAATTCCTGAGTGACAACCAAGGCTGGATTACAAAGGACTCTAGAAGATTCTTTTCACATCATGATCATCATTGCACAATAACTATTCTTTCCAATGACAGTCACACTACTAAAGGTCTTATCATAACTGTCTAGTGCAAAGAAAATGTAATTTAAAGGGGAGCCATTATTATGGAATTTGATTCTGGGTGCCCAGCTTGACTCCAGAACCTTAAAAAGAGTTGACCTTATTTGGTAATCTGCTTAGTTCAGTTTGTTTTCACCTGGTTGGATGATGCTTCTTTAGTCTTTCTTTGATCCCTCTCTATTTTTGACACAGTAACCTGTAAATTCTGATGTGGATTCTTTTCCAGATTACATTTGCTTGTGAGCAGGAGTTAGAGAGCTCCAAATGAAAACATCGACTCTTTATAGGAGGCAGAGCCTGATGTTGGAAGTGAGTTGGTTTCAGAAAGCTGGCCCCAAAGCAGGAAAAATGTGGATTTTCAGGGACATGAACCTCACAGTAGGAGAAACACACACACACACACACACACACACACACACACACACACACACACACACACACACACAAAATCTTGAAAGTGATTACGAAACTGAGTCAGCAGAACTCAGTGCTCAGGGGCTTTGCTGTTTACCCAGAAAATGTCTAGGAAAGGCATCATATTAGACTGGCAACCATTAATTCAAATTAATATTGATGGTCAGGTGCAACCATGTTCTATTGTTACCTGTAATGGGATGGGTTGTGGGCGCTAAGCCACACCCTGGTTATTTTTTTTTAAAGTACTTGGAATTGTAGATCTATACAAGGCTGGCGAGGGAATGATGGAAGGTCAGACACATAGACACATGAACAAAAAAGCTGGGGTCAGGTGGGCTATATACATATGATGGAGTAGCTTTCACTACAGAGCAACTCAGAACCCCAGCAAGGGGGCAGGTTTACCTAGGCTTGGTATGAGATCTCTATAGCTGAGCCAACTCAGGCTCTAATTATCCAGGAGAAAGCTGTAGTCACTAGTCCCTACCTGCCTGGCTCAGTTGTTTGCAAACACTTGCACTTGTACCTTCTATCAACATTCACACTCAGAGCTAAGGAAGGTTTTGCCATCCAGAACCTCATGTGTAGGGGAGGGTTTTGCAATTTCCTACAGATCTGGGGCATTGGACCTTGACATGGCTGTGCGCACGTCTCTCAGGATTTGACCCACCAGTACCCCCACTCTTACCTGCACTTTTGCTGTATTGATTTGCACTTACATCAAAGGCAATGTCTTACCAAACCCTGATACTATTGCTGATGCTATGTGCTTGCAGACAGGAGCCTGCTATGGCTGTCCTCTGAGAGGTTCTGCCAGCACCTGACTAAGACAGATGCAGATACAGCTAATCATTGGACTGGGCCTGGAGATTCCAGTGGAAGAGTTTGGGGAAGAACTGAAGGAGCTGAAGGGGATTACAACTCCACAGGAAGAATAACAATATCAACTAACTGGACCCCTCAGAGCTCCCAGGAGAAAACCACCAACCAAAGAGTGTATATGGGTACGTCCATGGCTGCTGATGCATATGTGACAGATGACTGCCTTATCTGACTTCCATGGGAAGGGGTGTTTGGTCCTGTGGAGGTTTGTTGCCCCAGAGAATTATGCTAGAGGGGTGAGGCAGGAGTGTGTGGGTGGGTGGGTGGGTGGTTGGAAGAGCACCCTCTTAGAGGCAAGGGGAAGGGAGATGGACTGAGGGATTGTGAAGGGGATGCCAGGAAGAGGGACAACGTTTGAAATGTAAAAAGTAAATTAATAATAATAATAATAATAATAATAATAATAATAATAATAATATCAATGTTTCACCCAAGATAGTAGATGTTCTATTCATTTTTTCTTTCACGAGTACATGAGAAAACAGGAAAGGGAAGGAAGACAAAGAGGAAGTTATATCCATAAGGGGGACAGCTGAGTGTTTCCTTTGTTCACAGTGATTTATTTTTAAAGTAATTTTTTGTTAGCTTGGAATTATATAGCTCAAGAGAAGGTGACTAGATGGAAATGAGAGAATCATGAGTGTGTGTGTGGCTTACCCGACTCTGAGTCCTGTGCAAATTTGTTTAATCTTCGTGACACTCCGAAAAGCTGAGGTTATTGTTCTTATACAGCAAGGAGCAAAGTTGGGCTTGGAGAAGATAATTAGTTATTCAGGATTATCCTTAATACTTTCTGAATTTATATTCTGCTGACCTCAATCCCATCCCCCTTTTTTCTGAAAGAGCCACATAGTACATATATAAGGCTTTGTAGGGAATACAGCATCTATTTTAACTGTACAATATGCCAACATAGAATAAGAACAGCCATCATCAATTTGGGGACAATTATGTTCTAATAGGATCTTACTATTAAGACAAAACAGCCATTCACTGGGATTTGGCTTGTCAGTCTAATTTTCATCTTCTATTTTTAATCCCTAGTCTTATAATGAGCATCCCCCTTCCCCATGCCCCGCAAAGATAGAAAAGCCAGATAAAGGCAGAGTTTGGAGCTGGAAAGTCAGCTCCATGATGCTATTGGTACAATTACAATACTGTAGTGCTATGTAGATAGCACCTACTTTTAAGATGGTTACTTTTCCTACCAAAGGCATTACTAATGATACATTTCTATGTTGTTTGAGTGTGTGTGTGTGTGTGTGTGTGTGTGTGTGTGTGATGAAACATCATGCTCCACGTAAGAGGTATGTTTAGAAAATGATGACATTAGCATGATCCATTAGCATGATATTTTTGGCCCTTCATATAATATCACTCATTTGTTAAATTATATAGACCAAACTGAAAGGATTAACTTGTTCAGTGAAAGGAGAGTTTCTCTAAATTTTGCAAAAATGAGCCAATTGGAACCGTGACCACATGTCAGAATTATCACTTATGGCAAAGTTGGTGAGAGTCTAAATTCATTTCAGGTTGGTGATTTCTAAACTAAACAATGAAGCAAGTGACCAGGCAAAGGTGAAGCTGAAGGATTGGTTTTCTCACAGTTTCTCTCCCATTCCAAGTCTAGAGGCAACGAAGAACAACATCAAGATGAAAGCAGAAACTTGAATAAGCACATACAGATCTCTGTTAACTCTCTGGCTGCCTCCGTTTACCATGAGGCTATGACAGGGTTGACAGGAGGGATGGGGAGACACAGAGTGCAGAGCTGTGCTATCCAAGTTGTCTTAGCTGAGTTTACAAATGTGATAAAAGTTCCATTTGAGAAACTGTTGCAGGTGTGTGAGCAAACCGGCCATCAGAAGTGTCTTATTAACACATGAGCTCATGGGACATTTCCACTTCGGCTATAAGCTGGTTTCTAAAGGTATTTACAGAATAATAAATGTTTTACTTATAGATTATTTTAAATATACAGTATAATAAATGAAGGTATCACAATGTCACATGTTTATACATTCACCATTTGCAGAACCCACTCTTTTTCATTATCAAGAGCTAAAAATTAACTTGGCCAATTCTTTTGATTTTTTTTTTTTTTTGCTTCCTAAAAAAAGCACAAGGTCTCAGAAGGCAATTAAAATGATTGAAAAATCATAGTTCTTATGCGTATACTTATTAGCATAAACTAATTTTTTTACTTAAGGTATTCTTGAACTATTCTCAGGAACCACCTGGCAATTATCAGTAAGAGAGCAAGGGGGTCTGTGGGCTGTGGTATTCATGTTTATTTATTGTGTGATAGCATCTCTGAGTTGGTTTCTGACATTATTAAATTATTTGTTTATAATGGTTAATAAGCACAGCCATTGTCTAGCCTGCAGTCAGCCAGAGGCAGTCCCAGCCTTTCCATTTTCTAGGGTGTGGTTTACATTTGGGCCTGTCCCACGTGGCAGTGAGGGTAGTTGGTGGTTCCTGGGTACCGTCTATTTCACAAAGTGGTCTGCCGTCTGCAGAAGTCTGAGTGTGCTTTTCCCCATGAGGACTTAGGCTATTGAGCTGAGAGCCTTTGCACCGTTACTATCGCCTCATAATGGGCTGATGTTTCTCTCCATCAGACAAACACAAATAGTGCTTGTGGCAAGAGAGGACAGCAGGAAGTAACTTCTGCAAGGAGAAACCAGCTGCAATTGGAACTGCCAAATATGATCGTGTTGAAGAAACAAACCGTAGCAGTGAGAAGAGGGAGGCTGACTTACTGCTGTAAACCAAATATGAAATTCCTAAGTTAAACCTGAATGTACTTATGTTTTCCTGTATATTTAGTTCCGTGTAAATCTATGAACGTCAGTTCTTTACAACTAAATTCATTGACTATTTCTACTACTACTTTTACTAGTGTAGAGATATGCTTAAACATAGAGTTGACTGATAGAAAATTAGCTAGGTGTTGAAAAGAATAGTCAGCAGCTGCTCCAAGTTAAGTCCCTGTCACCCACATTGAGCAGCTCAAAACAGTGCGTATGTAACTGGCTCCAGGGGATGTGATGTGCTTTACTGGATGCTGCCGGTACTTGCTTTCCACAAGCACACACACAGTCACACTTACCTAACCATAATGCAAGGCAAATGAACCTTAAAAAGAAAGGAACTTCATTTCATAGGGATATAATCACATATAAAGTCAATGCAGACACAACTGGCGATGTTCTGGGAACAAACAAGACATCATTCCTCTAAGACTCAGTAAAAATCTATGAAGAGGAAGTTGAACAGTGAACAGCTGGAGTAGAGATATGAATGCAGTAAAATGCTGTCCTCTGGACATGAAGTGGTTGTTCTATCCACGGACTCAGTGTCAGTGACCACCTATATAAGACCTGTACAATACATGGCCCAGCAATATTAATATTCCATCAGGATGGGGATGGGTAGAGATCATAAGGTCCTCCCCTCCCAGGCCAAGCAAATAAGTCACATCCATACCCATATAAGCAACCCTAGTTAAACTCAATGTGTCATAAGATAAAAACTTTAAGGGAAGATAGGGATCAGGGAAAAGAAAGAATTTGATGAAGAAAGGAAATAAACAGGCACTCTGATCAAAGAACACACACACTCTCTCTCTCTCTCTCTCTCTCTCTCTCTCTCTCTCTCTCTCTCTCTGTGTGTGTGTGTGTGTGTGTGTGTGTGTGTGTGTATGAGGGAATAAAATATTTCTATAATGCACATGCTAAAAAATAAAACCTTAGACTTGAGGGATGTCTCTTTCAAATCTATAAAGAAACAATCTTGTGCATCCTAGAGCTTATTTGGTTACAATCAATTTATTTAAAACTTTTAATTAGTTTTATTTTTAGGGAGATTATATGACAGCCTTAAGGCATAAGCAGACATAAACAAATAACCACAAATCAATACCCACCATCGCTAGATTCAGGGCACATGGGATGTAGGGTAGTGGAGCAGGAATGAGTAGAATATATAAGGCATTCAGAGGACTAATCTTACACTGCTTTCCTTTTAGACAGAAAAATGCTTGACACTATGTAGGCACAAACACAAGTGTGTGAAGAATGTGCACAGCTCATGTGTTGGGTTGGTAGGAAATCTATGGTCAGTGAGGCAGGAGTAGAATAGAAAGGATCAAGAGATGCAGTATTGTGCAAGTCACAATTAAAATTTGGATTTCGTTTTGAGACTCTTTTGAAATGTTACAGCATTTGTTTGGGTTACTATGGCTGGAGGTCAATATGCTATAGGGTAGGAAATAGTTCAGAAGAAGAAGAGAGAAAGAAATGTAAAAGCTAGGTTAAGTTGTGATCCTTCAGGAGAGAGGTGGTATTGGACCCCTAAGTATTGGGAATAGAAATAGGAAGCAAGATATTCTAGGAACAATTGTCAGTGACCACTAACATCAAGACCATTTGTCACCTCCATACAGTCAAAGTCTTTGGTTCTTCTGTATCTCATTTAGCATTGTGTTTTATTCAGGCTCACTATGTGATCTTGTGCTTTGTGAAGCATTTTATTTCTTTTGTTTCTGGGGAGATGTCATTTCTTTCTTTCTTATATTTTTTTTTATTAACTTGAGTATTTCTTATTTACATTTCGATTGTTATTCCCTTTCCCGGTTTCCAGGCCAACATCCCCATAACCTTCTATATTGGTGTTCCCCTCACCATCCTCCCCCCATTACCGCCCTCCTCCCAACAATCACATTCACTGGGGATTCAGTCTTGGCAGGACAAAGGGCTTATCCTTCCACTGGTGATCTTTTTTTTTTTTTTTTTTATTATTAACTTGAGTATTTCTTATATACATTTCGAATGTTATTCCCTTTCCCGGTTTCCGGCAAACATCCCCTCCCCTCCCTTCCTTATGGGTGTTCCCTCCCCCTCCCCCATTGCTGCCCTCCCCCAACAGTCTAGTTCACTAGGGGTTCAGTCTTAGCAGGACCCAGGGCTTCCCCTTCCACTGGTGCTCTTACTAGGATATTCATTGCAACCTACGAGGTCAGAGTCCAGGGTCAGTCCATGTATAGTCTTTGGGTAGTGGCTTAGTCCCTGGCAACTCTGGTTGGTTGGCATTGCTGTACATATGGGGTCTCGAGCTCCTTCAAGCTCTTCCAGTTCTTTCTCTGATTGTTCAACAGGGGTCCTGTTCTCAGTTCAGTGGTTTCCTGCTGGCATACGCCTCTGTATTTGCTGTATTCTGGCTGTGTCTCTCATGAGCGATCTGCATTCACATTTTGATCATCCGTCTTGAGTTTCATTTGTTCTAGGCATCTAGGGTAATTCAAGCATTTGGGCTAAAAGCCACTTATCAATGAGTACATACCATTCCACTGGTGATCTTACTAGGCTATTGATTGCTACCTATGAGGTTGGAGCCCAGGGTCAGTCCATGTATAGTCTTTGGGTAGTGGCTTAGTCCCTGGAAGCTCTGGTTGCTTGGCATTGTTGTTCATATGGGGTCTCAAGCCCCTTCAAGCTCTTCCAGTCCTTTCTCTGATTCCTTCAACAGGGGGTCCCGTTCTCAGTTCAGTGGTTTGCTGCTGGCATTCGCCTATGTATTTGCTGCATTCTGGCTATGTCTCTCAGGAGAGATGTACATCCGGCTCCTGTCAGCCTGCACTTCTTTGCTTCATCCATCTTGTCTAATTGGGTGGCTGTATATGTATGGGCCACATGTGGGGCAGGCTCTGAATGGGTGTTCCTTCTGCCTCTGTTTTCAACTTTGCCTCCCTATTCCCTGCCAAGGGCATTCTTGTTCCCCTTTTAAAGAAGGAGTGAAGCATTCGCATTTTGGTCATCCCTCTTGAGTTTCGTGTTTTCTGTGCATCTAGGGCAATTCAAGCATTTGGGCTAATAGCCACTTATCATGAGTGCATACCATGTGTGTTTTTCTGTGATTGGGTTAGCTCACTCAGGATGATATTTTCCAGTTCCATCCATTTGCCTATGAATTTCATAAAGTCATTGTTTTTGATAGCTGAGTAATATTCCATTGTGGAGATGTACCACATTTTCTGTATCCATTCCTCTGTTGAAGGGCATCTGGGTTCTTTCCAGCTTCTGGCTATTATAAATAAGGCTGCTATAAACATAGTGGAGCACGTGTCTTTTTTATATGTTGGGGCATCTTTTGGGTATATGCCCAAGAGAGGTATAGCTGGGTCCTCAGGTAGTTCAATGTCCAATTTTCTGAGGAACTTCCAGACTGATTTCCAGAATGGTTGTACCAGTCTGCAATCCCAACAACAAATAGAAGAGAGAATCTTGGGAGCAGAAGATTCCAAGGAGATGTCATTTCTTACATTCCCCTAATGCACTGCACTGGCCACACCTTAGCTTTTCTTGTTGCTTTAAGACTCCAGTTGATTATTTCCCCTCTCTTTAAGTCACTACCTCTCAAATGGTCATTTCCAGCCTAGCTCCATTTGATTGTATTTGAAGTTGATAGATGCACTTAAATATCTACTACTCGTGCAAGATACCAAGTGCAAAAAGAAGCAATTCTCCTTTGTGTCTTCCATTTGGTATAACTTCATTCCGGTTCCTTAGGACAAGTGCTTGAAACTACCTTGATCCATGCTTACTGTAATTCATATTTGATCTATTAGCACATCCTGGAAGCTTACTGTAGGTGGGTTGCCTTAGTGAACTCAGCAGAGAATGTTCTGATAGCCATATCCTTTCCACCTGGCTTTTCAGCTTTGTCAGCCATTAAAATGTGGGGCTTATTTCTCCATTTGAATAGGTTTATTTTGTGAATCAATTTGTGACAAAGGAATGAAAAACCGACTATGTAAGTGGACAGTATCCAGGCAATCAGATAAAAATAGAACTCTAACCTGCAGCCTGGAGCAGCTAGCCAGGGAGCCAAATAACAGCAGCTGTCACAATCAGCTCTTAAGTGTTCAAGGTTTGATTAATAACTAAGTTTCCCTAATTTTCAACTCTCCCTACTTCCAAATTGGAGCGGAGTAAAGAAAACTAAGTACATGACCCTAAGCAATCATGAGGGTTCACTGCTTCTCAGTGAGCCTCTTAGTTTCCCTAGGAGAGCAGCAACCTGCAATAATGGAAGGCACCTGAATGGTTAACATTTTTCTAGCATAAACTTTCCCATTTCTGTGTCTTCTTTTTACTCGTTGCCAACCACAACTAGCTATGGCTGACTTCTGGACTGAATAAAAAACTGAGTGGATACTGCTTTTTCTTATTTTGGTGGTCCTCATTTATTTCCCTTAGCCTGTGGTAGAGGCAAGGCACTCATTCTGTGCTTTTTTTCAAGAGAGACCTGACAATTGGCAGCTTCACTGTCCTGTTCTGCTTTTTGCAGACTAAATCTGCATCAGTCTTCTGGAGATTCTAGGGTATGACTGAGCTCTAAAGACTGTGTGGATTAGAACTCAGCGGTTAATTTTGAAATACAGCATATGCTGTTATGGAGGTTCCTGAAAAGAAACACTAAACTAAGGAGGCAGAGAAACTTGGAAAGGATTTGGGAGGTTCTTGAATGAAAGAGGGAAAGGTCTTCTAGCAAATCTGTTTACTTACATGTAAGTTATGTAAGTAGATTGAAGATAATATTTCATCAATTTTTTAATGCTATAATAAAGCACCTGGTAAATAAATAAAGAAAAGAGGTCTGTTTGTCTCGTGGTTTTGATACTGAGAGTGTAATACTAGGTGGACCCATCTGTCTGTATGGTGGGAAAGATCTTCTGGATCTCTCGTGTTATACCTAAAGTCAGAAGAGAATACAGGGGAGGAAAAGGAGAAGACAAGAGAAATAGAGGGACAAGACTTGTTCCTTTACCACATCTTGGTAATGAGGGAAACATTTACTTCTTTTTTTTCCCTCCATCTTTATTAACTTGGGTATTTCTTATTTACATCTCAATTGTTATTCCCTTTTCCAGTTTCCAGGCCAACATCCCCCTAACCCCTTCTCTATGGGCGTTCCCCTTCCCTTCCTCCCCTCATTACTGCCCTCCCCCAACAATCACGTTCACTGGGGGTTTAGCCTTGGTAGGACCAAGGGCTTCCCCTTCCACTGGTGCCCTTACTAGGCTATTCATTGCTACCTATGAGGTTGGAGCCCAAGGTCAGTCCATGTATAGTCTTTGGGTAGTGGCTTAGTCCTGGAAGCTCTGGTTGGTTGGCATTGTTGTTCATACGGGGTCTCAAGCCCCTTCAAGCTCTTTCAGTCCTTTCTCTGATTCCTTCAACGGGGGTCTTGTTCTCAGTTCAGTGGTTTGCTGCTGGCATTTGCCTATGTATTTGCCGCATTCTGGCTGTGTCTCTCAGGAGAGATCTACATCCGGTTCCTGTCAGCCTGCCCTTCTTTGCTTCATCCATCTTATCTAGTTTGGTGGCTGTATATGTATGGGCCACATGTGGGGTAGGCTCTGAATGGGTGTTCCTTCAGCCTCTACTTCTATTAGAATGACATTAAACTGTTTATGGGGATAGTCATGTCAGCATCAGTCTATACTTGGCTCTGTCTCTTAAAGGTCTTCTGGTATTTGGAACCAAGGTATAGGCACATGAAGCTTTTGGAGGACAGGAAAATCTTTTCTAATGCACTGCAAATGCTAAACTACATTGCTATTTAGTGACTGGGAGAAGTTATTCAAATGAGGCAAGCTATAGCTCCTGGTAACCAGGTAGGTAGAAGCTACTATATAAATTCCAGGCCAGCAAACTTCTGGTTAGCATACCCTAAATTTTGATGGCAGAGGCCGTCAGAGAAGCATATGAACAAAGACATACTATTTCCTAAGGCATTTTAAAATGTGGTTGAAAAGTTAAAATACTTGTATATTTTCTACAGAATATGAGCGAAGATTTGCTTGTTAATGTTTAACTAGTTTGTAAAAGAAAGGCCGATGTACACGTTGCTGAAGAATGTGCTGGCTATAATGAGCATAGTGAGGTTGCTAGGTTGGGCTTTCTGTTTTTAAAGAGGTTATATGAATGAACCATCATGAGTACTCAAGAAAGTTATAGCTTCTGGTGGCAAAAGGTCACTATATCTATCAAGTAGACTGCCATGCCTTGCAACTGGAAACATCGAACTAAGGAGATCTATATAAAACTGAATATAAACCCTGCCGCTTAAGTTTCTGTCTGTACTTTTTCTTCCCCAACCCGTTGTGCAAAGGGTGCTCTAATTTTTCTCTATGACATTTACGCCTCTTTGCAAGTTGTATCAGACACTGATCTACCCGGTAGGTATATGTACTGACTTGGAAATCTGGTTACGTCTTAAGCAGTCTGACCTTGAGTCATAAAGCATAGTATGGTGCAGCCTCTGAGGAAGGGAGCTATCTATTCCCCAATGTTCACTATCAGGAACTCACAGAGCTGTCTACAGTTAACAGTTGAAATACAGGGTTGGAATGATGACCTTTCACCTCTGGCTGTGGCTCGACCTTGTTGAACATTGAACATTATTACATGAGCTCCCCACAACTTGGAGATCTTCTAAATGACACATAAGGATCTTTAGAACTTCGCTCTTCATTTTTTCTTTCTAGCTGAAGAATAAGCAAGCAATAATTCCATGTGATGAGTTTGTGTTTTATTATTAGAACAACTATGCCAAAGATTCTGTGGGCTTCCATACAGATTAAGTACAGCTGAAATCATTTGAGTAATTCCAGATTCAAATCCTAGCTAGGCGAATGGACTTGGTTCTTGCCCATACCTGGGCTTTTCTTCTGTTTAAATCATAAATTGTTGTGGTTCCCAAATCTTCCCACTTCCCACATCAGACACTTTCCACTGGTCTATAATCTTGTATGGGATGATTATGATTTGGTCAAGCAATTTCAAGATAGCTATTTAACAAACATTAATTACCTCTTCCTCTTGTCAACCACCTTTAGAGGTTCTGGTAGAGGGGTGAGTAGCCTGCTGTGGTTCCTGAAATACCATGCAAGTGAAAAATTGGTCTCAGATTCTATCATGATTAAGTAATGAGTTATATTTGAAGGCAAGTCTAAAGGCAAGTCTAAGTGACTCTTATACAGGTCTTCTTACTCCCTGCGATTCACTGTCTACTGAAAGGGCACATTACATACACTCATGACTTTGTCTTGGAAGGATGCATAAGTCAAAGCGATAATCAGGACTTTCATTGTTCTAAAAATTTAGCCTCATGAGGACTCTAGTATATCCATTAAAATACATTTATTTAGTGACATAATTATTCCTGGAAAACTACAAATCACAACCTGACATTTCATGATTTTATACCCACTATCATAAGGACACAGAGGTGATACCTGCTCCCCAGAGTTAAAGCCCCTTTCTCTGTACTTTGTTTCTGGAAAGAGTTTGCTGTCATTATAACCAAGAACATTTACAATTATGAACGAATAGGGTACATAAAATTATTTCTTCTGCTCAGTGTCAGACCAGCCTGGCCCTCATCAAAGGCTTTAATCTTATAATAAAAAGCAACAAAAATGGATAAACAGAACACAGGACTATAATTCACTTGTCATTTGGCATTGGCTCACATAATTTGTCTCATTCCCAAAAGGAGAATTGTACTTGAAGTTACCTGATGAGACACTGTCAGCTAAGTGCCTGGTATGCTTTCTGAAACCATTGCAGGTATTCAATAAACATTAGTTCCTTCCATCTAATACTGAGGGACTTGTTTATTAATATTGCTAGCTAGCTGGCCACACCTGTATGCTTAGCACCAGGGGCACTGAGCCAATGTGAAGCCTGAACTTGTGGGCTTCACTGAAGTGAAGAGGCTCCATTTCTGGATGCTCGTCGTTTGGTACTCATTGCTCTAGTTCTACATTTTAGAGGTAGAAGCTATGATACTAGGAACTTAGTCTCACTAGCATCATCCTGCTTAGGCACGGAATCATTAACTCCACAGCAATGAATAGGTTGAGTGTGTGTGTGTGGTGATCAATGCTCACAGACACGAACAAGGGGAAATGTGGAAAATGCCAGGGCAAAGGGATGTGTCAGTGAAGACAGGAAAGTCTTGATGCTTACAGCCTAACCATTAAAGGTTACCTAAACTGAAGGGAGAGGACTTTTTGTTGAAAAGTAGATACATGTATTTGAGTTTTACAGCACAGAGAAGAACCAGACTGAGAATCTTGTCTGTCCATTAATGACCTAAGATTCTTGATACCAAAATAAGAAGAGAAATTTCTTAAAATCACTCCTATTTGTCAACTTGTTTTTAATTGTCTACTTGGTGATGAAGCCCCTTTCTTATTGGTGTCATTTATTTTAGAGGACTAATCAATGGCTTTGTGAGATTAAACATGAAGCCTGATTTCATATGGCAAATTCAGTGGTTTTGCTACAATGCATAGGATAAAGCCTGAAGGCTCCCTCAGCTTGTGGCCATGGTCTAATTGGATGAGACAGCTGAGTCTTTGCTCGTCTGACTTGCTCTCTGTCTCCTCTTTCCAGTTTGGTCCAGAGAAGGCTTCCTCTCCAGTTTGTGCCTGCTGCTGCCTGAGTGCAGTTGCTTCTCTGTGGTTGTCATGACAGCTGTAGCTACAAGCTCACATCTCCATCCACAGACTCCCCTTAACTCTCTGACCTCCCTCTGGATTTAAGCATGGATCCCCTGCTGTCCAGACAGTTTTGTTTATAGAAGGAAGACATCTTCACATTGTTTGTGCCTTGAACTGCTGGACATGGTCCATCGTCTCTCACTTCTCATCAGTCATCCAGACTTGTGTCAGAGGCAGGGTCAATTAACTTCCTACAGAGATGTTAACTTGGCAGACACAAATTGATTGATTTGTTTTAATCTGACTGCTTTAAAAAAATGAAGATTCTAGGTAAGAGGAATATCCAAGTCAGGAGACCCAAGTGTTTATGGCAAGATTGATTGCTTTTTATTTCAGAAGGAACAGAAAGTAAATAGCAGATTCGGGAAGATGGCAGGTTTATTTCATAGATTGGTGTCATCCAAGGTGTGAATGGATTGCCTCATCTTTATAGTATTTCTGTTTTACACTGTCAACCTCTTCTTCCCCACATCCTTGCTATTGTCTTTAAGGCAGTGCCTATCCTGTCCTGGTTGGTTACTGTTCTTGTTGATGTTCATCTAATGTTTCTACCTTAAAACCAATTGTCTTTCTTACCATTTTTTTAGCACTGTATTCTAACTTAAGTGCTTACATTAGATTGTCTCTGTTGATATATTCTCTGTCACCTCCAGTTAATCCTATTTCAGGCTGCTATGTTTCCCTCCAGTGGTCACTACCATCACTTCTGCTACTTTTCTCTCCAGTGGCCACTACCATCACTTCCTCACTTGTTCTCCAATCTTATCTTCTCCAACCCGTCCTCTAAATAGTCTTTGTGGGGATTAACTTAATTATGCTACTCCCTACCTAAAATTCTCAGTGATTCAACATTCTACAGATGAAGTTCTAATACATAACCTTAAAAATGTCTCCATTGTACAAGCCCTCTGTTTCTTATTAACCAGTCATTCCTTCTTTGGAGCAATTTCTAAAGGCTGTAATGTTTCACATAATATTAAATAGAGTAGTTTGTATATTATTGTCTTTGTAAATGCTACCTTCCTCTAAAAGAATACCTGACGAATTATCTACCCTTCAACATCCAGTTTAGAAAGCATGAAAAGACTAATTGTATTTACTTTTTTACTTTTATATTGCTGTGATAGAGTGGCATGGGCAACTTATAGAAGGAAGAAGATTCCAGAGTCATAAAAGAATATCACCATCACAGTAATGAGCATGTCAGCAGACAGGGTCCTGAAACAACAGCTGAGAGCTCATGTCTAGATCCAGGGACAGGCAGCAGAGAAAACACACTCAAAATGGCACAAGTCTTTTGAAATCGCTAAGTCTGCCCCAAGTGCCATGCTTCCTCTAGCAAGGGAACACCTAAGTCTTAACCAATAAATACAAACTATTGACCAAGCATTCAAACACCCAAGACTTACAAGGGGCATCTTGTTCAAACCACCATTACAATCTGCCTATACTCGTAGCTTAAATTGACTAGTACTATTGACCTGATACTCTACTTTTAATATTGATTTATCCAAGTGGTTGCTTTGCAATTAGACTTAAATTATTTAGGAAGTGGAACTGTGTCTTATGTATCATTATATCTCTATCAGAGTGCAAACTCATAAATGTTAGATTTATTTGCAATAATTGGCTCTCCAAGTCTAGCTATCAACAAAGACTTCCTAGTATTATTTCTTTTAAGTCTTTGACACTTTTGCCTTTTTGGCTCCTGACTATTCCATGTTGTACATAAAAAGCCATAGATACTTCTTAATTCTCCACTCAAACATCACTGCCTTCATGAAGGTATTTTTCACTCTCCAGGCAAAATTAATCATCTGTTTCTAAAAAATTTTCACAACTAGGCATAAATATTTACATAATTATTCTTTCATTAGAGTTAACAGAATATATTCCTAAATTAGTATTTGAAAATTTATTAGTGATAAAGTAAACCCCCTCCATTAATTATGGCTTCATTTGTACCTTCACAGTGTTTGTTATTTCTCTTAGAGTTCAACAGTTACATATATATATATATATATATATATATATATATATATGTGAGTGTGTGTGTGTGTGTGTGTATGTTGCAAAATTTTAAACTTCCTGATGAAGGGCTTAAGCTTTATTAATTTTTCTTTTCCTGTTGCTTAGCAGAAAACCAGGCATATATATTTGTGCTAAAATTACATGTTAGATTAAATTGCAATGAAATAAAAAGTAAAGTTTCTGAGGATATTGTATATCTTCTTTCTTGATTTTATCGAAGTAGCCACTTGGGGTTAAATGCAACAGAGCTTTTTTATTGAGCTTATATGAGAATACAATCAAAATTTTGGAATTAAACGAGCCTATTTCATTGTTGATTTGTCATTATAAAGTCCCTCAAGTTTCACTAAGAAGTGATTTATGCATTTACGTGGCTCCAGTATTTAGCTTGCATAATCTCTGTAGTAGGCTGTGCTTATAAGTCCTTATAAAATGAGTAGATGGCTTTGCAAGGAAAGTGTTTGCTTAAATATCCCAAGGTGTTTTTTCCAGATTGTAGAGTATATCAGGGATAATATTAGGATATAAAATGAATCCTCTACATACATTTTCATCATCAATACAACTTGTTTGTCCTTCTAGGAAAAGCCAAGAGTGTGTAGTATGGTCTGTTTTCTAAATTAGGAAATAAATCTATTTGAGTGAGAATACACAGGTTGAAATCACATGTAACTCATGCAATAGTTAATGGGACAGTTTGAGCCAAACATCCTTTCTTTTAAACTGCAACAGGTAAAACAATACTAATCTTTTAAAAATAAATACAATTTAAAGTTAAAGTTCAATGTAATGGACCAGGAGATTATACTTGGTTAAGAGTGGAGGTAGAGACTGCATTGGTAAAGTTGCTCTCTAGCAAAATAAACCCCGTAAGTCATCTGGCCACTTCTCCTCATCTGTAAAACTGGGTCTGGCATAGTCAACTGTGTGTTAATACTAAGTGTTAGATCAGCCTGTCTTAAAGGCTTCATATCTGAACTATAATTCATCTTCTTTCTTTACTTAAGTCTCCACCATGGTTCCTTTCTCCTCTGATCTTGAGGTCTTTGGTGATCAATCAGGCTCTGTCATATCTTTTACATTTGTGTTTATCATATTTATAGATGGTAAATCTCTTGAGAGTCTTCATTCCCTAATTGATCACCGAGGGCCAAACAATGGCGAGAGGGCGAAGCCTTTGGGTGCATAGTCATACATCAATCAAATATATGGAATTTTCTAATGATGAATCTTATAAGCAGACATATTCTGTAGGCACTTTTTAAAAAAAAACTTAAGTTAGAATTTAAAACCTGTCACAAGAGAGTTTGTTTTTTGTTTCATAAAATGTTTTTAATAAAAATTTTACGGCAGTGAAACACATTCAGAAGTTTATAGCATCCCTAACACGACATTTCAATTTCCTACTTATTTTATGTAAGATAAAATGTAATTATCACATGTCTTTTTTTTTTTCCATTAACTTGAGTATTTCTTATTTACATTTCGAGTGTTATTCCCTTTTCCGGTTTCTGGGCCAACATCCCCCTAACCCCTCCCCCTCCCCTTCTTTATGGGTGTTCCTCTCCCCATCCTCCCCCCATTGCCGCCCTCCCCCCAACAATCACGTTCACTAGGGGTTCAGTCTTAGCAGGACCAAGGGCTTCCCCTTCCACTGGTGCTCTTACTAGGGTATTCATTGCTATCTATGAGGTCAGTTTTAATAACGTAGTTATATATAAGGATGTGTCTCATCCATCCTTTTTCTTAAATGTCTGGCAAGTGGTGGGAGCTCAACAATATTATAGGTAAGTTCATTACAGCTATTTTGGGGGGATATAAAGAGATTTATTCAGTTACCCCATATAGAGTTTATCTAGAGATAAAGTTCAATGAAGAGCTAAGGTACTGCTGCTGAGGGCCATGTTGGAGTCGGTGATCCTGCTATGGTTGGGGGCCATGTTAATGTCTGTGCCACAAGTTATCACTGAAGGCCGAGTGGATGGCTATGGTTTATGCTGCTTCTTGAAGTCACGTTGATGTTTATGGGTCATGTTGCCGCCAGAAATCATGTTGATGTCTATGTCCTGTGCTGCCATTGAGGGCCATGATGGTATCTAGTCTGTTTTGTGGCTGAGGGTTGTGTTGATATCTGTCTTAGTTAGGGTTTCCATTCCTGTGAAGAAATATCATGTCCAAGGCAATTCTTATAAGGGAAGACATTTAATTTGGGCTAGTTTACAGTTTCAGAGGTTTAGTCCATCATATTCATGGCAGGAAGCATAACAGCATGCAGGCATACATGGTTCTGGAAAAGGAGCTGATAGTTCTACATCTTGATCCAAAGGCAACCAGGAGGAGACTGCCTTCCTCAGGCTGCCAGGCAAGGGTCTTGGTAACACTGGCCAGACTTGAGCATATATATGAGACCTCAAAATCCTGCCTCCTACAGTGACACACATTCTCTAAGAAGGCTACACCTCCTCCAATAAGGCCACACCTCCTAAGAGTGCCACTTCCCATGGGCCAAGCAAATTCAAACCACCACATTCTACTCCCTGATACCCATAGGCTTATTCAAACACCTGATTCTATAGGGGCCATACCTAGCCATAGCATAATGCAAAATATATTTAGTCCCTCTTCAAAAGTCTCTGTAGTCTATCAGAGTCTCGACAATGTTTAAAAGTCCAAAGTTCTGGTCCCCAGCTCCGAAAAAAAGAACCAAAAAAAAAAAAAAAGTCCAAAGTTCAAAGTCTCTTCTGAGATTCATGAAATCTCTTAACTGTAACCCCCTATAAAATAAAAACAAGCAGATTAATATACTTCCAGTATCACAGGATATACATCATTATTCCAAAATGTCATAGTGAGGAAATACAGGACCAAGGCAAGACCAAATATCAGCTGGGAAAACTCCAAATGCTGCATATCCGTGTCTGATGTCCAATTCCTTTCAGATTTGTTGATTGCAGACACAGTTCTTTTTCTTGAATTGCTTCTATTTTCTGTTAGCAGCTTTCTTTGCCAGGTATGCCATGACCCTGGCATGTCTCACATTTTGGGGTCTCCAAGGCAACTTGGACTTCACAATGTCCATGGTCTGTACTGCCACTGGAGACCATGGTGATGTCTGTGGAATATGCTGTCGATAGAAACCATGTGGAAGACCATGTAGAATCCATGCTGCCACTGATTGTAAAGGGCAAGGAAATTTCCTTCTCAGTGGCATCAAAGACTGTCTACTCATGGTTGAGAAGGAGAGACATAGAAGGCCTCTGTGGCAACCTCTCTCCCTCAACACCCCCACCCAAAAAGAAACAGTTTAAATAAGAAACAATGGGAAAAGATCTCATAAAAATTATGAAAGGGATGCTGAAGTGTATCTCTTCACAGTTAATGGTTTCTGGGGGTGGGGTGGGGGAGGACTCAGTTTCCTTTAAAGAAATGGAAATGGCCAATTGGAGTGTATGGCTAATGCTTATATGGGCAACACAAAATGGACTTGTTATTTTTCTTTCTTTCTTTTTCTTTTCTTTTGGAGGAGGTCACAAGGGGAGTGTGGGTTGACCTGGGAGGACTTGGGAGTGAGTGTGATTGCAGTGCATTATGTGAAATTCCCAATAATCAATATAAATATTATGTTGTGAAAAAGAAAAGCCAAAGTATCTATATCCCAAAGGGCTTGTGAGAAGGGCCCAGTGACCTGGCGCAGGAAGGGGAGATACTGTTTGAACATAGGAAAGGGACTTGCAGCTATCAGTTCAGCATAAATAATGTTCCTTAAAGTTCCATCCTTGAGATGTCAGTACAGAGGTGCTGTGGCCCTTCAGAAGGTGGGGGCTAGTGTGAAGTCAGCAGAGATGTTTACCAGTCTCTAAGTCTCCTTCTCCTTCTTGGTTCACGAGAGTGCTCCTCTGACACACTCTATCACTGTGCTTTGACCCCCTTGCCAAAGTCTAGGAATCTTATACTTTTTTTTTTTTTTTTTGGCTTTAACTTTGTGGACCCAACTTAAATAGCCCGTGTTAGAGATTTCAGTAGAGTGACATAAAGCTAATTAACACATTTCACTAGATGGAGAATATATTTTTTTCTACATAGACTGTTAAAGTCAACTGATATAGAATAGATGCAGCTTCCTTTGAGATTCATGTTCTCAGTATAGATTACTTAGGTCTTCATCCTCTAATACCCAGGCACTGGCGATATGTTATTACCGAGCACATAAAAAGATTCATAGGATTTTAAAGACTAAATATGAGGGGAAAAAGAAAGATCTCTCATTAACTTTTAAAAAATATTGGTTATGTGTCAAAATGATAAGGGTGTTATTATAATCACTGTGTCATTGTAATTATAGTACATATTAGCTTTATTTGTTTACCTTTATTAGGTTTAAGGTGCTACTAAATATTTTAAATGGAAATGTGGCTTGCAATATAATTCTTTTGAATATCTCACCCTTGGAGTATGGTTGTGAAAGACTTTATAAGCACTTACTGAGTGTTGATGGTGCAGTGAACCCTCTGTAACTTGCTGGTATTGGACAAGAAGAATCCCACAGCCCAGAGAGAGAAATGGGTATATGAACATCTGTCTGTGATTACACTTTGTGGAGTAAATTGTATGAAACTGTATCTTTGTGCCTGAACATGATCTCCTATTCTGCAATGGGATTATCGATTAAGGGCAGTAGTCATTTGTTTTTGTTTTTTGATTATCAAGCTTCTTTTTTTTGGGGGGGGGGTTCCGATTGAAGTCTGAAAACCTGCTAGACAAATTCTAAAAGAGCTGGAACACTTTATCAAGCTTCTTTTATGTGTCATGGTTTTCATTCCATTATCCTTTTTTAAATGGATGACTACACTTTGTAACACTTAAAAAGGTTCAGTGGGTTGACTATGCAATCAAAGGTATTTTGTTCATGGCAGTGCCATCCATAGGACTTGGTCATAGGAAGTCATTCCACTGTACCTGACATTGTTACAGTCCATTATTCACTACTAGTTTTCCATGATTCTTTTAGCAGGAATATTCTCCTCCCTGGTCTAGATCGAGTTTATCTTTTCTCTCTTTCAAATTGTCTTTACACTGCTATTTATATCCTAGAGACCATAATGCATGATAATTACTATGCCTTCAGGTTATGGCTCCATGCAAAATACAATGTGATTATTGTTCTTATGTGTTTTTTCCTTAATGCTTAATGTTATATTTTTACTGGGCACCAATACTCACCTAATTGCTTTGTAGTCATTGAAATAAGATATAATGCTCTGTTAAGTGTTACATTAATTATGAGTCAAGGTAATTAACATGGAAAGCTCAATGCCATCCTGTGTATAACGGTTATCAACGCCCTCTCATTTGGTGCTCGATGTCCTCTCATTTGGTGGTGAGGGCAACCTCTATATACAAATGAGGCAACTCTGGTCACACTTGCTGCTTTGATGAGACCAGGCAGCATCTGAACCTGTGACAATGCCCTGAGACATTCTGGTAAAATCACTGTTGCCCCAAATGAGGCCTGTCTGATATGACATAGACACTTGGCTTGTTTTTTGTTGTCATTTCTAGTTATATTTTGAATGAAATTGCTTTCCCTCCTCCATTTATTATTCCCACATTCCTGCTCAAATGTCTGGTGCTTGGTTTTCTTTTGTAAAAATAATTTCATTAAATTGAATTTTTGCTATTGTTTCTGCCTCTAGAAGTGATACCAACAGTTTAACCTTCCGTTTATTAAGTGGGAATTGGAATGTAAATGCACCCATGGAAAATGTTGCTGTCCAGAGGAGTGAATATGAAGATAGGCAACGAATTATAAAGCAGTTTCTGCGCATGGAATAGGCTATGTGCAGAGCTCACATTAAATTATACAATTTACCAATGCTGGCTCACTCACAAGGTCATTGTCATGCACTGTGAAGTTTCAGAACACACACAGCTGGAAATGAGGAGTGAGAATAAGCATGCCCACAATCTTGACAAGCAGAAATGACAGATTCCAACTACAATGCTGATTTAAAATACTGTTACTTGGCTCTAAGAGGACCAGTCACACATGTGCACATTTGGAGATGAGGGTCTTACAAATGGGTATGAATGCAAACCGGAGAGTTCCAGTGGGGATGGTCAATTCAGGCTGGTGTTTAAGAGAAAAGCAATGGCCAAATGCTAACATTTCTGGACAACAAACCTGGTTGACTAAACTGGGATACTGTTATCTGTTGTGGAATACATGTAAAATTAAATCAATATCTGCTATTGACACATGCTTTTTCTTTGCTGTTTGGATGCTATTTTATTTTAGTTTGCCATTCTGGAGAATACTCATTCACTATGTCTGTGTCTAGCACTTTTCATTACACATGTGACCACCAGACAGTGACCTATGCCTGACCACCAATGTCTTTGTAATGCACATCCTCAAGCTACCCGAATTTTAGGCATGGGTCTATAACTATCTACTAACCACTTTTACCTGGATATCACCCTGAACCTCAAACTCTATTTGTCCTACACAATTAATCGATCTGTATGAAAACCAATTGTTTCTCTTGAACTGTTTGGAACAAGTTTAAACAATATCGCTTAGAGTTATAGAATCTACCCATCTTGTCAGTACTGCCTGTCTTGAAGATATTCAAATCTGAGACTGAAAAGAATTTTCTCTAGGCTACAAAGCTGGTCATGTTTTTCTGACTATGTTAGCCTGCGATGCAAGACTTGTAAATTCTATTCCTAGCCTATCTACTTGTATCTTCTACTACTCTGCTGGTCATTTCCCTAGAACCTATCAAAAGGGCACCTTATCCCGGTGGAGAGGGTCAGAAGAATATCTTCAGCTAAGATCACATCTAACAGGACTTAGGCAGATGCAGAGAGTAGATCATAAATATTTACTTACATCAGCCAATAGCCTTATTTTTCTAAACTTCACTAAGTCTCACAAGGATTTAATTCATTGTTCTTATTCTCTGACTGTTAAACTCATCTTCCATGGTCTGTTCTCGTGGACCTTTCTAGCCTAGTGTAAACTTTCCTGATCTGCACAGATTGTTGGTGAAGAAATGAGGTGATGTTATTTATTCACTTACTGTATATTTAATCTCGGCATGGTGGCACATTCTTGTAATTCCAGTACTCCAGGGATGAAAACAGGAGCTTCGGAAGCTTGAGGTCATCATTGGTCATCACAGTACATTAACAACCAGCCTGGGATATATTAGACCCTATCTCAAAAACAAAACAAAATGCATAAACCAACCACCGCAGATGAGGATCTTAAAGTGCCACTCCATTGTGCTATTTGCTCGAGTTATAATATAGAATAACACTGACACTATTTATGACCTAATAGAATTGGTATTCTATTTGTAAGCCTATCATCTAGTTAAAAAAAACCCCAGCAAGTAAGGCTATTTTAAATTTTGAAGAAGTGTATAGAGGTAACCTAAGGGGTCAAGATAAAGATGAATAAGAGGTGATATTTAACACTGGAGATTTGTCTGAAGGGGTGACAATGAATTTGAGATATAAAGAGAAGGAAATGCAGTTAATTAAAGGCATTCAAACTGGTAAACACAGAGTTGGGAAAGAAGGTACTATATCTGAAGAAGAAGGGATTGGAGGATAGTGACTGCAAAGAGAAATGGAGAAATGGATTTTAAAGAAGACTCTAGATTGGCAGGTCATCCATGGTAATGAGTGTGGACCTCGTTCTTGGAGCACTGGTAAACCAATGGCAGATTTTAAAGGTTCTTCACGTGGTCTCAAGTGTTCAAGCCTTGAGTGGATGGATGAATGAATGAATGAATGAATGAGGGACAAATGTGAGCATAAGGAGGTCCCTTGGAGATGGTTGTAATTATCTAGGTCAGGGTTGAAAGTGGTCTGAGCTTTTGGCCACTGAAAAAAGAGCGCATCCTATGTTCAGATCTTTCTTAGGAAGTGAATTGTGATAAAGTACCATCTCTACACATAAAAAGAAATCTGTCAGTAGAGGGAAAAAAGTACGGATTTCTCCTGTAGGATTGACACATATCAGCAGCAAGAATCAGGAGCCAAAGCAGCTCAGAAAAGGGATCCATCGTCCCTGGTATAGTCTCAGTCAAAAGGCTCCCCAGCAGAGACAGCAATTAGCATGGTCCAAAGGTTGAGAGCAGTTGCCAGGTGGCCAGAGGTACAAAGAACGGCGCCTGCTGTTGTCTCTGTGGTATACGGCTAGGACCATCAGTTCTCAGACCTGGAGTCTGGCTGAAACGAGGGGAGAAGGGAGAGAAAGCCTGCATCTCTCTGAGTCTAGTTAGTATCAGCTTCAAGAGTAACAGTTTTGCCTGTCTTCTGATCTTTTCCACTTTCCCTACTCGACACAGGCATTGGCAAAGAGACTGTCGCTAATGAAGTTGAGCCGACTTCCTAACCCCTGAGGATCTGGCGTGCTGTTCTATGGCTGAAGTTTCCACTTTGATTGGATGAGGCCCAAAACAGAGGGTTGACTACTTCTGGTGATTAAAAGCTCCCTTGATGACTTTTTTTAAAGGGACTGTTCAAAGCTTTTAGTGCTGCGGAGTAGGAATTACACTTTAATTCCCTAAAACTCTTCTAGCGAATGCACACGGACACATTAGACGTCCCTTCCTGCTGTACAACACAGCAGAGAATTTCTTTTAAGAGTAGCAGCCTTTTAGTGGGAGGTTAAGTGATGCCCGTGTATATAATTTATAAGGCCCCAGAACTTTTCCTACCAAAGCATATTGGAAAAATAAAATTATTCTTACTCTCATTATTATTAGTTTTCACTATTCTCACAAGAGATATTTGTTTCTGAGCTAAAGAGACAAAGCAAGATTGTGGATCACAAATAAAAAAAAGGAGTAGATATAAATTAAGTATAGTCAAACCAGATAAGGATGAGTAGTGTGTGATATTTATTTTTCTTTGACATGGTAAGTACTGTACAAATTATTTTAGATACATTCCTGAGAGTGTTGAGAATGACAGACTGTTTTGTGTGCACACCCTACCCAAACCTATAAATTATTTGAAAACATCTGTTTTCTTTCTGCAAAGATGTGTACTATAGATGAATGGTCAGATGTCATAATTAGCATCAGGATGCTTGCAAATTGAGATGCAGAAAAGGAGGTAATGTACTTTTGTCTGTCTGCTTCTCATTAAAGGTTTGCTCTGCACACTGCTACCTTATCAGGACTCAGACATTATTATACCCAGGGGGTAGGAGTGGGAATGGAAGCATAATGTGAAGTTTGATTAATGTTTCAGTCCCTTTAGGACAAATGAAAAGCACAGGTTAAATCAACCTTTTTCTATTATTATCAAACTAATGAAAATATTGTAGGATGTTGCAGATGATATATCTCAAGTATGTTTATGCTAGGATTATCTACGACTATGTTTAATAATAAAACATCAAAACCAGAGAAGTAGGCAAAAAGAAGTCGATTGCTTCCCTGGTGAAATGGGACTGGAGGTAGGGAGAGCTAGGATGGGTACCCCTATTACTAGGGATCCTAGATACTTTTATCTTATCATTTTGCCATTCCCTGAAGACTGTCCCTATCCAGAATGAACAGTCTGATTTCTGCCAACCTATTAACATTCCTTGTAGCTGGAGGAAGGAAACAAGTATTCTTTCTTTCCTATACATCGGCTGACCCAGTCTGTTTTTTACTTCTTTCTTTTTTTTACTAGCAAAACATAAAATCAAATTTTATTCTGGGACAAAGTCATAAAATAATATAGAACACATAACCAGAAGAAATATAATATAGAAAGAATATGATTATCAAAATTATGCATTTTTCTCAGTGAAAGTACATGGTATTTTGTTTGTCCGTAGACTGCTTAGGTATTTTACTAATCCTACATGTTTATATATCACTAAGCAGAAATTAAATAACCTGTACCCAGCTGAAAGAGAGGCTGAAAATACATTTTGTATTGGGCCCAACTCAATGTCTGTTTTTCTTTTTCTTTTATACCAATACTGAATCAATAGCAAAGCCAATTAGTAGCCTCAGTTATATTGAGATTGATTTCAAGTACTTTTTTTTTTTAGACAAGAACTTAGTTTAGTTTAAATTTGGTTGCTTTTACTGCATGTAATTAGGTTTTATGGGGCATGCTGTAGTGGAGTGAGTGGAGTACCGTATTCTAACTCTAACTTAATATGTTTAGCTTCAGTAGTCTCATCTTTAAATAAGGAGTTTGCGCTATAAGCCCTCTAGGGATTATGTCAATTCTTAGTACATTCTTTAGTCTGTGAGGGTCTGTAATTAAGCTAGGCATGTATGTATGTATATATGTATGTATATTTATGTATATTCATATATGATGATAGATGTAACTTATAACCCCTTTCTGGAGAAATAGAATATATATGTGTATAACCAAACACACTGATGAAGAATGTCAACTTGTACTTTTAAATTTTCATATGCTTTGTTCTTTATGAAAATGATTGCATCTTGTGTGCAAGCTGAAATGCTGAGAAACTTGGCTGGGCACCATTTTCTTCTTTCAAATTGCAAACAGACTTTTCATCACAAAAGAACTAGCTCTTCAGGAGTTCTTGCTTTGAGTGCTGTCTCTTACTCTTCAGGATTTCTTGCTTTGAGCGCTGTCTCTTACATAATGCCCTTTATCTACAACTGTTGGAACTGTGTTCTGATATGTGTGGTGTGGGGCAGTCTATGTCACTTTGAGATACCCGGGCACAGTGATGCTAATATTGCTGGGAGACCACTAAGGGACAGTTGTTTGTTTAGTTGGCCTGGTTTTCATTGGTTTCACAAGTAGACCTTTTCCTGAACTTGATGTGTGCTTCATGGTTGCTGTTTCAAAGGTCATGTCAGCTGCTTCTCTTTAAGGCATTGGAGTTCTGTGCCCTTCTATACTATCTTAGTATGTATCAGTAGAATAATTATGAAATGGCACCACCTTTCCCAGATCCTGTGAACTAAGGTGGAAGGGTAAACAAATTCAATGACTAAATACTGTCTTTCTATGGTTTTAAAATTAAAAAAAAGTTACTCACTAGTTAAATGTTTTAGGCTGAATAAGAAATTTCTACACAGATAGATCAAAAAAAGGACAAGTATAGATAATTTTTAATGATTCAGTTTTACCAACCAGAGCTTCCAGGGACTAAACCACTACTGAGAGACTATACATGGACTGACCCAGGGCTCCAACTGCATATGTAGCAGAGAACAGCCTTGTTGGGGCACCAGTGGAAGGGGAAGCCCTTGGTCCTGCCAAGGTTGGACCCCCAGTGCAGGGGAATATGGGGGATGAGTAAGGGGGATGTATAGGAAGAATACCTTATGGGGGAGGGGAAGAAATGGGGGTTTATGGACAGGAAACCAGGAAGGGGAATAACATTTGAGATGTAAATAAAGAAATATATCTAATCTAAAGACATATATCTAAAAAATTAAAAAAAAATAGATTCAGTTGTGTAGCAGCAGTTTCTACTCAGGGTAAAAAAAGATGTCTTGGTTATAAAGCTAACCTTGTTTGCAGTTTCCACCCAACCACATGGCTCCAGTTTTAAAAGTGTTTTACAGCTGGGGAGCCTGTCCTGTGGCTGAACACAGACTCTCCGAGTGTGAAGTCCTGAGTTTGAAGGCTCAGAACCCATGGCAAGAGAGATGTGGTAGCGTGCATGTTTGGTGCCAGCAGTGCCACAGGGAGAGGGAAAGTGGAGAGAGGACTGCTCTGGAGGTCCATGGGCCAGCTAGCCTCGAGTTCACAGCACTGAACAAACTGACCCAAGGTGGCAAGCGAGGACCTCTCCCAAGACCTCCATACATGCTGCCTCGGCAAAATTACACACACACACACACACACACACACACACACACACACACACACAGATACACACACATACAGAGACAGACAGACACACACACACATACACACACACAACACACACACAGACAGACAGACATACACACACACAGAGACAGACAGACACACACACACAGATACACACATACACACAGACACATACACACACATACACACACAGATACACACATGCACACACATACACACACATACACACACATACACACACATACACACATACACACACATACACACACACATACACACACAATACATACAGAGAGAGAGAGAGAGAGAGAGAGAAAGCAACACATACAAAAACAGAGTGATGTTTAAATTCTTAGATTTTTATGATATCTTTAAATTTAAGGAAATCGATACATCCTTGGTATTCAAGCAATGTCCCACCTTTGTGAGATAAAAAGAACAAAGCACGTTTAAGTCATGATTTCAACATGAAACCTAAATAAAAAGATTGCATTTTTGTTTGTGGAACTTTACTAAAAGTAAACACAATGCTTAGTCTTCTATCCACAAAGCATCCATTTAGCTGCCCAAAAACCAGTTTAAAGAAAGCTTTCTCTGTCCTTGCACTCAGAAATCTGTAAATGAACACAATCCAAGGAGGCAGATACAAAGCTGCCTCAATATGAAATGGGAAGAACTTTATTGTGAAAAATGACACACTCTGGTAACTTCTACTGCTTTCCAAAGTGAAGATACATGTTTATAAATTATCGTAATGATCTGAGGGACATCCATTTCCACCAGGAGGGATTCAGCATCCGCACAGACGATTTGATAGGAGATAGAACCCTTTCACTACCCTGTGCATGTGTAATTCTCACTCTCTGCAGTTAGAAGACCCCCAAACACTTCAGGGTGGGTAATTTCTCTTAAGGATCAAGGAAGGCAAGGAGTGCAATGGAAGAAATGATGGCCAGAACAAGGCCAGGGTAGAATTAATTCCGTCTCTCACTGTGACTTGTTTTTGGACACTTCAGAGAGAACTGTGTCTGCTTTTGTCCTGATTTCTTTGGCTCTAAGACCAGCTCACAAGGAAAAAGCTAAGGGGATAGAATATTATAAGGTATATACTGTGTGCCCTAGGTAGCCTATGCCAGGCTTGCCTGGTTACTAAGGAACTGTTCACCCAGCTGGTTACTAAGACAAAGAGGAGGGAAAAGAGGACAAAAACACCAGCAAAGGATTCAGATTCCTTTCTCCTTCATCTGGGTTTCATTATGCTTTCAAAATTTAGACTCAGGTTACCAACCTGAGAGAAGAACTAATTTCCCCTAACCAAAAATCCTCTGCATATAAATAAAAGGTCCTGAATGGCATTTTAGTTTTCTCCCCCCTAAACTGATATGCAGATTTCTAATTTACTTAAAGCACTCTGTCATGCATTATAATAAAGTCTAATACATGCTTCCATGTAATTATGCATAATAACCAGTGATCAGTGGGAGGAGGAAGGAGAGAAGGGAATTGTGTTTCCAGCTGGCCCGGCACACCTGCACATCACAGACAACTCCTTTCAGTGTGGAGGAAACAAGATAATGACAGTATGATATTAAATACAAACATTAATTCTTGGGAACAAAACATAAGGAAGAGGTCTATCAATTAAGGCATATGATAGTGAGCAACTTACATCACATTGTGCACTAACTGAAAGAAAAATAAGGACCAAGCAGAGCGAAAACTTTAATTTTCTATTTACTGCCACAATTCTAGTAAAAATGAAAGTCTTACTTCTATAGCGGGATAGAATTGCTCCTCTCTCAATGCGTTGTATACACAAAAGAAAGCGTAGAGTGTAAACTTTTGCAATGATCTTTTTATATTTAATGTAACGTACAGTAGTCAAGAATGTTTAACAGTGGAGGACGGGAGAAGCAATAGAAGGTTCACTGTGTGTCTTACTAGTTCTAAACTGTGGCCTCTAAGCTGATGAGTCTCTCCAGTTTACTCAGAGGACTATTTAGAGTATGTTTCTGTCATAGGAGATAGATAAGATCCACACAGTGCCTTTTCCTTCTGTTACACAGTAGAGACACAAATGTACAGCCACCTTCCAGACCTGCCTTTGCTAAGCCATCTCCCTAGATTCCAGTTTCTGTAGCTTTACAGGAAGCAGCAGTGTCTCCTGTGGTATCCCTGTGATATTATAGGGTCTATTAGAGGAGGCTCATGGGTTAAGAGAATTTGTTGCTCTTACAGAGGACCAGGTTTTGGTTCCTAGCACCCACATGGTGGCTCACAACCAACTCTATCCTCAGTTCCAGATAATCATATGCTACCTTCTGGCCTCTGATGTACCAGGAAAGCATATAGTATACATTCATACACATACATACATACATATATACATACATGCAGACCAGCATTCATACACACAAAAAATCCTTTAAAAGAGAGTGCACACATGGACACACTCATGGCTCAAACTGCATATGTAGCAGAGGATGGCCTTGTTGGGTACCAATGGGAGGAGAACCCTTGGTCCTGCCAAGACTTGACCCCCAGTGTAAGGGGATGCCAGGGCAGGGAGATGGGAAGGGGTAGGTGGAGGGTGGGGGAATACCTTCATAGAAGAAGGGGTAGGGGGTTTATGAATGGGAAACCTGGAAAGGGGATAACATTTTAAATGTAAATAGTTAAAAAAAATCCAATAAAATTGAGTGCACAGAGTCATAAAACAGTAAAATGTAAGAATGGAAATGAAGTGTAGAGATTTATACATGTAAAGTTCTGATAGTTGTCTTTTAAATTGCCAGCCCCAGTAGAGCAGGCATAAGTCCACCAAGCAGATGATGTAGGGCATTCCAGAAGGACTAGATTTTAGGATGTAGCCCAGTACAACAGTTCAGGAAAAGGTCATGAAGTGTTGCTCCCTTCAAGAGTAGAATCCTTGGTTTCTTTATTTTAGAAATTTGCCATTAATGTTTTGAACTTTATTGGTTCTTCATTTTTTTCCCCTACCAATTTTCTGGTCATGGCATAAAATAGAAAAGTGAAAGAGACAATTCGTATTTTCTTTTGTCTCCATGTCGTGCAATCATCCATAACCTTTCCGATGAGATTTTCTGTTTTACTTGACACAAAACAGACGAACATCCATGTCACTAATCTACAGTCACCATTAACCAGCACCGAATTAACAATCACTGAATGGAGACTTTATAATAGGCTGATGTAGTCTGCCTGATGGAAGACTGTTTCATCCAAGCATGGTGACATTGGGGGTGCTGTAGACCTTTAGGATGCAAGGCCTTATGGGAATTCCTTATGTCCTTAGATAGGAGAGTTTTTGTCTTTCTTCTTTTGGTTCCTGGCTAGGAGGTAAGTGATTTACTCTGTCATGCATACAACACTGCTTCCACTGAGCATCCCACCAAAAGCTGAAAGGGATAGGTTCACTCAACCACGGGTTGAAGCATGCGAGAAAAAAAATAAACTTTTTTCTTTATAAGTTAATTAATTCAAGTGTTTTGTTACAGCAATGGAAACACACTGTACTAAATATATTCATGCATGCTATTTTATTTCATAAGCTGCTCCCTCATGAAAGCTGTGCTTTACTCTTACATTTTATTCATTAAAAAACAGGTCTATTCAATAATCCTTTTTTAAAACCTATTTGTTACTGTCTTAGTTACTTTTATATTCCTGTGATAAAACACCATGACTACGGCAACTTATACAAGCAGTCATTTCATTTGTCTTCTGGTTTCAGAGGGTTAGAATTCATGATGGTTGAGTAAAGACACCGTGGCAGAATAGGCTGAGAGCTCACACCTCAGTCTACAAGTAGGAAGCACAGAGGCACATTGGAAATGTGTGAATCTTTTGAACCTCGAAGCCTGCCCACAACATACCTCCTCCTCAAGGCCATGGTCCCACCAACTGAGGACCAAGTATTCAGATATATGATTCTATAGGGCTAATATCACTTACACCACCTCAGTTACATTCTGCTTTTAGACAAGAATGGGTGAGGAGTCAAACCATGCCATTCCAACTTAAACCAACTAAAAACTGTAGAAACACCAAACCTAGACAATATTGATGAAGTCAAGAAGTGCATGCTGGCAGGAGCCTGATATAACTCTTTCCTGAAAGGCTCAGTCAGAGCGTGACATATACAGAGGCGAATGCTAGCAGCAAACCATTGAACTGAGAATGAGGTCTCTGTTAGAGAAGTTAGAGAAAAGATTGAAGGAGCTGAAGGGACTTGCAACCCCATAAAAACAGTACCAACCAACCAGAGCTCCTTGGGACTAAACCACTACCCAAAGAGTACACATAGACAGACCATGGCTCCAACTGCATATGTAGCAGTGGATGGCCTTGCTGGGCACCAATGGGAGGCGAAGCCCTTGGTTTTGCCAAAGCTGGACCCCCAGTGTAGTGTCAAGGCAAGGAGGCAGGAAGGAGAACACCCTTATAGAAGAAGGGGGAGGGAGATGGCATAGGGAGTTTATGGACAGGAAGGAAATACATTTGAAATATAAATGAAAAACATCCAATAATAATAAAAAAGTAATGCCATGTTGGAAGAGAAAAACTAAAAAAAATTGCAGAAACATTTACATGTTATACAATGTTCAGACATTGATGAGCAGGCAATTCAGGAAGAGAAAGAGAAGGAACAATGCGAGTCCCAAAGTGGCCTGAGCTTGCTTTTACTGGAGACAGTGTCAAGACTAGAGCACAGAAAGAGAAAAGCATGGAGTGCAGGGATCACAGAAAAAAAAAGAGATATTTGGTCAAAGGAGAATTATGGGTAAGAGAGGGCTATAGAGAGCAAACTCTAGAAGTTGACAGATGGTAACCCATGTAAGTGTTCAGATGAATATTAATCTGGACATGCATGTCATAATACTACTCAAAAAGGAGAGTTTCTTGAAGAAAAAGATAATACCAGAAGTAATAAGGCCAGGGATAGTTTCTCTACACTTGAGAGTTGAAAGGGCTTTGTATTATGTTCAGTTTTATGTTGAGGACACAATTTGTCCCATATTAAAGGTTGGTCTGGAGTGTTGTAATAAAACTTGAAGCAAAGCTTGAATGGACTGAAGAATCACATTGTAACTTAACTGTGACCCTGGGGAAACCTCAAGAATTTGAAGAAGAAAAGAATGTCCACTGCATGGTGATTCAAAATTCACAAAATATGGTAAAAATTATAAAATACCCAGGAGACTGGGAGATCAGACCATCACAATGAAAAACAATGATGACTCAAAATTAAGACCAATTAGCTAGGTCTGGTAACCTGTAATCTCAGAACTTGATAGGCTAAGTAGGAAGACAGTGAGCTTTAGGACAGCTTTGGCTTGTTTCCAAAATCCAAACCCAAACCAGCACCAACATCAGCACCAGCATCACCACCACTACCACCAATACCAACACCACCAACAGCAGCAACAAAACCAACAAAACAAAACAAAAACAACCAACTCCCCCAAGCTCACCTCCCCAAATTATATAGAAGACCAAATTAACAATCTAAACTATTAAAACAGAATTGTGTCTTTCTTTTCAAGAAGGAAGAAAATTCTTGGCATGCATATGTGATGCAGAGAAAAATTTAAAAAAATTAAACTTCTAGAATAAAATAACATCCATGGTGAAAAATCTACTGGATTAAACTAAGGGCACAGTATAATAAGTAACAGAATAAAAGTTTAATGAACTTAATGGTATATTGTAGAAACTACCGGAAGTGAAACTCAAGAGAAAACAGTTGACCAAAGTTAACAGTGTATCTGTGAGCTAATAGAAACTTCAAGCAGTCCAATGTATAAATAATTTGATTACCTCAAAAAGAGAGGAGAGAGAAAGGGGGAGAAGAAAGTAAATGTGATGAAGACTTGAAACTTTTAATGAATCTCAAGCAAAACACTGCCACCATGCATTATAGCCAGATACAAAAAAGTGAGGAGAGAGATGTTAAATAAGCTACAGGGGAGAAAAGAAACAGCTGTGTAGAACAACGGCTCCGAATGACAGGGACTTCACAATGGAAACAGTGTAGCCATGAAGACCATGGAGCATCACTAGGCACTGAAGGAAAGCAACTGTTCACAAAATTCTCACAGCAAACAAGCCTGTCAGGAGTGATGCACTGGATAATTCAAAGGGCTGGACGGAGGACTTGCAGTGCGTTTACTCTGAAGAAAGGATTTAAAGAATAAAAGGTGAAGGCTGCCATGCTTACTTTGAGTTACCTGTACAAAAGTGCATGGACTGAAATCTCACACAACACTCCATAAATATGATCTTTAATTGTTCATGCATCAGTTAAAAATAATTAGAAAGTAAGTAAAAATAGAGGAAAATAAAGACATTGGAAACATACAAAATAAAGGATTGATGAACAAAGGTCTTAATATATATATATGTATATATTACATATATAAATCTTTCTGAAGCAAGAGTACTGTAACAATGGAAACCTGCCTTTACACAGTACTACGTGGGGGCCTGGGGATGTTCACTCTGAGTAAATATAAATTATTTGTCTTATGTATAAAATGACTTTATGACTGACTCTTAGAAAAAGACTTCATTACATAACTTCATGGGTTTTATAGCAAGTATAAAATGGCAACATTTGCTATAAATGTATAAAATCAGTAAAGCTGGATGGAAACAGAAGTGTGCCATTGTAAAGTTCTCATTCATGTGTGAAGCAGCATCGTATGATTTCAAAACATTATGATGAGTTAAGTTAGAAAAACGAGGAAAAGGAGAAATAAAAATTTGAATAGATTAAATAAGTCAAAACAAATGCCATGTGTATTAGGTACTTCTCTGTTACTGTGGTAAAATATCACGATCAAAAGCAACTTACTTTTTCAGCTTAAAGTTCCAGAGTAGAGGTCTATAATGACAGGGAGACAAGGAGCTGAGAGGTCATTTCTCACTAAAAAACAGAAGTGAGGTCAGGCTCCTAACCCTCAAAACTCACCCTCAGTGACATACCAATAAAAGGCAAGTATTTCAGATCGCATAAAAACCAATATCCAAATACATACCAGTTATAAGACATATGCTATCATACAAATGTACACACTCAGTCCTAAACAGCACATCTTCATCCAACCTCTCCCCCTGAAGGCTCACAGTGCTAAGTGCTAGAGACTGTGTGTCAGGGCCAATTGGGATGGCAGACACCAAGGAAACAGGGCCTTAAAGACACAAGAGGACTGACAGAAGTATGACCTGATAGAGTGTGGTAGCATACACAGGGCCAACACAGAGCCAAACCAGATGGCATCCCAGCACTGAGAGGGGAACTGGACAGGAACTACCATACCTAACCCAGAAACTATCTCCAGTTTAGAACTACTTGCCAGAGAAAAATCAGCGTTTTGCAAAGGAGTCTCTATGAACCACTGTACAAGACAGGCTCCATGCTCAATAGTGGATGGCCAACCCAAAAGAAACTCAATGGGGAATTTGGAGATGACTTGTTTTATAATTCTTTGGGTAGTTTTTAACCTTGTAGGTCTTATTTGGTTTCCCATTATGTGTTTTTTTTTAATGAGTTTTGTAATATCTCTGCATGTGTATGTATATTATATTTTTGTTTTTGTTCTGCTTGTGAACTGGTAGGAGATGGGGGGAGTGAAACTGTGATTAAATGTTTGTATGGAAAATTCATTTTCAATAAAAAGTAATAAAGAGAAATAAATATATCATGGTAAGCTAGTGAAAATAAAATTGAGTGCTTATATTAATGTCAGACTGAGTAGCTTTCAAAGCAAATAAAATGGTCATAGGTTAAGAGTGTAGTTCTATAAACATATAAATCCATTCATTAAGTTGCATATTTTAATGTGATATTGCACCACAAAGTAGAGTATCAAGGTACACAACTGGGTGTGGTAGTTGAGACATACAATTCTAGCCATTATGGGATCTGAATCAGGTAGATCACAGGTTCAAGCCTATCTGGGCTACACAGTGGGTTCAAGGCCAGCCTGAACTAACTAAACAAGACAGTATTTCAAACTAAGAAGTACAAAGGGTTTGAAGATTTGACTCAGTGGTAGAGCAATTGCTTAGCAAGCTCTTGGAGCAAAATTCAATTCCCAGAATCAAAAAGTACATTAATCCAAAGCATATGGAGATATAAAAGAAATAACCAACTTCAAAAATATAAGGGACCATATCATTCTCTCCATAAACCTGTCATAGATCTGTATATAACTAGGCATATGGACACTTCATTAGTTACAACAACTACTTTGTCATTTTTATGTTTATAAGGTGTCAGAGCCAAGAAGTGTAGGGAATACATTCCTTTCCAGTATATGCAACACTAACCAAGAACCTATCACAGGATTTCATCTAATTCTCAATTAGTTAAGTCTCTTCAAGTTATATAAAGTACACTATCTGACCAATGGGATTCAGAGATCAATAACAGAAAATAGTAAGAATATTTTCATTGTTTTCTGTTAGAAATTGAACAGAAATGTGTAGCAGTGGGGGATGGGGAAATGCCACCAGAAAGTCCCAGATGCCAGGAAAGCAAGAGGCTCTCAGGACTCAATGGGAATAGCATTAGCTGAAATACACAACAAAGGGAGAGACCATATCCAAGAAGTGCTTGCGGACTGGAGCCTGGTATAGCTGTCCCCTGAGTGGGCTCTGCTAGAGCTTGACCAATATAGATGCAAATGCTCACAGTCAACCATCAGACTGAGCACAGGGACCCTAATGGAGGAGTTAAGGGAATGAAGGAGCTGAAGGGGTTTGTAACCCCATAGGAAGAACAACAATATCAATTAGCCAGGCACCCCCCCCCCAACCCCAGAGTTCCCAAAGACTAAACCACAAACCAAAGCTAATAACATGGAGGGACCCATGGCTCCAGATGGATATGTAGCAGAGGATGACCTTATCTGTCATCAATGGGAGGGGAGGCCCTTGGTCCTGTGAAGGCTCGATGCCCCAGTGTAGGAGAATGCTGAGGCAGTGAAGCAGGAGTGGGTGGGTGGGTGGGGAAGCACCTTCATAGAAGCAGGGGTGAGGGGAGATAGGATAGGGTGTGTGTAGAGGGGAAACTGGAAGAGGATAACATTTGAAGTGTAAATTAATAAAATAACCAATTTAAAGAAAAGAAATTGAACTCAAGTAGTTGAACGTATTAAACACACTCTTACACTGAAATACACTCTCTGATGCTTTCTAAATATTTTAAAATAAATAATCTACTTTCTAAATACCTCACAAACAAAAACAAAGTATTTGACATTTCAAAATATGTGGAAGACAAATGAAGCAATGCCTAGACCTATATTAGAAGAGAATCTGTAGCATTAAGTACATATTTTTCAAAGAATTTCAAGTCAATGACCCAAGGTCATTAAGATCACATAGAGCAAAGAACATATAAAAGCCAAAGCAAGTACTCAAAACCATACAGAACAGAAATCAATAAAATGGAAACAAAATTGGGGGAAAAATGAGTGAAAGGAAAAGAAGAGATTAATAAGATTAAACCCTAGATAACTTAATCAGAAGAAAGTCATAGAAAATACAAATCAACATTAGGGATGGTACAGGGCAATCTGCAGGTATCATGGATACTAACAGATAATCTAATATTTTTCTTCATTTCATCTCAGTAAATCCAACAATTTAAACAAGCGGTCACACTCCTTGGAAGACACTGTTCCAGCTTCCTGTCACTGTGGCAAAAATACCCGAGACATACAATTTATAAGGAGGAAAGGACGAAGCCTCCTTGGTCTCTGGCCTGGGTTCCAGAACACTTTGCAAGCAGGGCAAACTGTAGGTCAGAGGTTCTGTGGCTGGTTGGGGTCCCAAAGCTTCCACATGCGGTTTTGCCTGGTTACAGAACATGGCAGGTTCAGGCTCTGTGTCCCCCATTTTTCTAGTAGTCTTTGCTACGGTTACTCTCTATGAAGTTTCCATTGTACTAGCTTTCCACTTTGCCCCAGAAGCCCCCAATTCTAGTCATTTCTCCCAGTATTTACTCCTTCCCTTTTCCCCATGAGATCCTTTCCCAATCCCACCTGTCCCCATTTGTCCTATTAATCTATTCTTTGTCCCCTTTCCAGGGAGATCCTTGGTGTCCTCCCTTAACCCCTCCTTGTTACTTAGCCTCTCTGAGTCTGTGGACTTAAGCATGATTGTCTTTTACTGTGCGGTTAATATCCACTTAGGACTGAATACACACCATGTTTGCCTTTCTGGTTCTGAGTTACCTCACTCAGGATGATTTTTTTTTCTTAGTTCCATCCATTTCCCTACAAAGTTCTTAAACTACTTTTAACGCCTGAGTAAATGAATCACATTTTCTTTTCTTTTTTTCTTAATTTAATTTTTTATGTATTCACTTTATATCCTGCTCACCGTCCCTTCCCAGTCATCTCCTCACACAATCCTCCCTTCATCCCCACTTCCCTTCTCCTCTGAGCTGCTGAGGACCCGCCCCCTTGAGTATCCTCCCATACTGGCACTTCAGGTCTCTGTTAGGCTATATGCTTCCCTTCCCACTGAGGCCAGACAGGCAGCCCAGCTAGAACATATCCCACATACAGGCAATAGCTTTTAGGATAGCCCATGCTCCAATTGTTCAAGACCCATGAGAAGACTAATATACATATCTGCTACATATGTGTGGAGAGGTCTAGGTCCAACCTGTGTATATTTTATGCTTGGTGGTTCAGTCTCTGAGAGCCTCAATGGTCCAAGTTAGCTGTCTCTGTGGGTCTTCCTGTGGAGTTCCTTTCCCCTTCAGGCCCACAATTCTTCCTCCTATTCTTCCATAAGTGTCTCCAAGCCCCATCCACTGTTGGGCTGTGGTGTCTTTATCTGTCTGAGTCAGCTTCTGGTGGAGCCTCTCAGAGGACAACATGCTCCTGTCTGCAAGCATAACGTAGTATTATTAATAGTGTTAGGGATTGATGCTTGCCATGGGATGGGTCTCAAGTTGGGCTGGTTATTGACTGGCCATTCCCTCAGTCTCTGCTCCCTCCCCTGTGCCTGCATTACTTGTAGACAGGATAAATTTTGAGTTGAAAGCTTTGTAGGAGAGTTAGTGTCTCTATCACTCCACTGGGGTTCTTGCCTGGTTATAGGGGGTGGCTTCTTCAGGTTCCATATCCCCAACGTAGTCACAGCTAAGACCGCCCTCTGATTCTTGGGCATTTATCCAAAGATTCTCAGGTCTCTATCTTGTCCTAGAGATGCCCTCTAACTCCTTATTCCAGTTACTCCCAGATTTCTATTCATATTCATGGGCATCTAGCCATCACTCTTGTCCTTCCCCACACCTGATCCTGGACCCCCTATTCTCTTCCCCATCCCTTCTCCCTCTCAGTTTCCTCTCTTCATCTGTCTCCTATGACTATTTTATTCCCCCTTCTCAGTGAGTTTTACACTTCTTTGCTGGGACCTTCCTTCTTATTTCGCTTCTTTGGGTATGTGGAGTGGAACATCGCACCTGCATTTTATGTGCACTTGTGAGTGAGTGCATACCTTACATGTCCTTCTGGGACTGGGTTACCTCACTCAGGATGATAATCTCAAGTTCTATCCATTTGCCTGCAAAACTCACGATGTCTTTGTTTCTTATAGCTGAATAGTATCCCATTTTGTAGATGGACCACATTTTGTTTATTCATTCTTCAGTTCAGGGATATCTAGGTTGTTTCCAGTTTCTTCCTATTATGAAGAAAGCTGCTATGAACATAGTTACGTGTCCTTGTGATAGGATGAAGCATCCTTTGAGTACATGTCCAGGAGTGGTGTAGCTGGGTCTTGAGGTAGATCAGTTTCCAATTTTCTAAGAAACTGCCATATTGATTTCCAAATGGCTGTCCAAGTTTGCAGATGCAGAGTTCCACAGCCAAACATTAGGCTGAGATTGGGAGTCCTGTAAAGGGGGTGAAGGATTGGAGGAGCCAGAAGGGTCAGGGACACACCACAAGACATGACCCACAGAATCAACTTACTGGGATTCATAGGACTTATGGGAACTCAGGGAGCCTATAGGGGTCTGATGATGTAGGTCCCCTGCATATATGTTATGGGTGCAAGGTTTGTGTTCTGGGAATCCTACCAGTTGGGGAGGAGTCTGTCCCTGACTATTCTGCCTACCTGTGGGACCCTTTCTCCCTACTGGTTACCTTGTTGTGATGGTATTTTCCTGGTCTTGTTGTATCTTGTCATGCTATGCTTGCTTGTGTCCCTGGAAGGTTGCTCTTTTCTGAGGAGAGGCAGAGTGGGGATGGATCTAGGGAAGAGGGAGAGAGGTGGGGGAGGGAAAGGAGGGAAAATTGAGGTCTGGATATAATATATGGGGGAAGAATAAAAGAATAAAAATAAAATAAGTGCTGCTTGTCTAAATTGAAGAGATAAAGATCAACAGTAAGAGGAAAAAATAACTTCAGTGTCTTATCTTAGAACTAAGCTTTGAATCACTGATAAAATATTATATTGTATGAAGCTACGAAGAGAACACATTAGCTATAAGGCCAGGAGAGAGAAAGCTGTAAAGAGTAGGAATCCAAATATACAACAAGGCCACAAGAGAAAAGCAACTGTGGCCATTTCAGATTAATGAAATCTGTATCCTCCTCCATTATCACAACCCAATAAAACATGAAAACAAGAAAAAGAGAAAAGGTTTCTTTGGCTTATAATTACAGCTTACAGTCTATGTTTATTTGGTCCTATTGCTTTAGGCTGTGGCAAGCCAGAATATCTAGGCAGGGAGAATGAGTTGGAATAAAGCTGTTTACCTCGTGATAATCAGGAAGCAAAGGAAGAGAATAGGAAAGACTTCAGCTGTGACATCCCCCACAAGGGTATGACCTATGGGTAGACTACTTCCTTCCTCTAAGTAATGCCTCTACAAGGTTCTATCATTTCCCCAAAGCACCATTAGCTGAAATCAAACCTTCCACACTTGGGACTTTCAATGCTGGCTTTAAAAGTCCCCTCTTTGGGAGGAGACGTTTAAGTTCTACACTGGGATAGTTACAGACTAGCAACATGTTTTCAAGATAAATTAGATAATGTACACATTCATCTAGTAGACAATCTATAAGGGTAACAAAAATAATCCAATGGTATAATCCCAAGAATATAAAAATAATTGCATATTCCAGTCAATGAATGTAATTCATGTGAAGAGATAAAATCATATTACCTCAAGAAATACAGACAAGTCATTTAGCACAATTTAACATCCATTCCTGAAAGAAATCCTCCACAAAACTGAAATAGAAAGGAAGTTTGTCAACGTAATTGAGAATACCAACAGAAGTCCAGGGGGTAATAAGGCATTTAATATGGAAATTCTGATTGCTTTTTACCCCAAGACAAAGAAAACAATGTCTGCTTTCAAGGTCCTTGTTCTACTATGTACTGATGGTTTTATTGTAGTGAAACACGGGAAGAAACACAATGTATCAACATTAGACAAAAGACACTAGACATTGTATAGATTGAATGTTTGTATACCTTCTAAATGCATGCAAAATCTGATGGAAGATACCCAGCCCGGACATGTTTGGAAGCAAAGCCTTTGAGAGGTGTTGGTGTTGTGAGGATAGAATACTCATAAGTAAGATTAATGGCCTTCCAACGTACCTCAAAGACTCTTTTTTCTTCTCTCCTTTTTTTGTGGTTAGATCTGTGCTCAGAGTCTCACATAAAAATCAGAAACTATTCTACCCAAGTGACATCTTTAACTTCATTGCCCCTTCTATGTGAAGTTACAGTGAGACCCTTTTCCAACCAAATATCTACAGGCTCCTGAGATGCAAACTGCTCAGTGTTTAAGGTGTGAGAGCTAAAGATCTGTTGTTTACATACTACACAGTCTCTGATATTCTGTTATAAGATCTAAAAAGGCTAAGATAAGCACCACAGATGTATGGTTATAAAATAATTTTTAAACCTCCATTGGTATCATTATTTATTAGGGAAACACAAGCTAAAACTGTAATACTGGGCAGGGAGAGATGGTTCAGTGGTGGTAAAGTGCTGGGCTTACCAACACGGGGACTTGAATTACATTTTCTAGGACCTATATAAAACTGCATGTCCTAACATACAACTACAGTCCCAGTGTTTTTCCAGCCACATGGAAAGAAGCTTATGGACAGACGCCTTGGGGTACACACAGAGGCAAACACCTAAGAGACTCCGATTTAAGCAAGGTAGAAGGTGAAGAACTATACCCAGTGCTGTCCTCTGACATCCACATGCATGCTGTGCACTCAAGCACACAATACACACACACAATACACATGATATATACGCACACATTACACACACACACATATATGTATATATGTATATACAAAGTACTCAATACACAGAATAGATAAAACTTTTTTTTTATCTTTATTAACTTGAGTATTTCTTTTTTTTTTCTTTTTTTTTTTTTTTTTATTAACTTGAGTATTTCTTATGTACATTTCGAGTGTTATTCCCTTTCCCGGTTTCCGGGCAAACATCCCCTTCCCTCCCCCCTTCCTTATGGGTGTTCCCCTCCCCACCCTCCCCCCATTGCCGCCCTCCCCCCCGACAGTCTAGTTCACTGGGGGTTCAGTCTTAGCAGGACCCAGGGCTTCCCCTTCCACTGGTGCTCTTACTAGGATATTCATTGCTACCTACGAGGTCAGAGTCCAGGGTCAGTCCATGTATAGTCTTTAGGTAGTGGCTTAGTCCCTGGAAGCTCTGGTTGCTTGGCATTGTTGTACATATGGGGTCTCAAGCCCCTTCAAGCTCTTCCAGTTCATTCTCTGATTCCTTCAACGGGGGTCCCGTTCTCAGTTCAGTGGTTTGCTGCTGGCATTCGCCTCTGTATTTGCTGTATTCTGGCTGTGTCTCTCAGGATCGATCTACATCCGGCTCCTGTCGGTCTGCACTTCTTTGCTTCATCCATCTTGTCTAATTGGGTGGCTCTATATGTATGGGCCACATGTGGGGCAGGCTCTGAATGGGTGTTCCTTCAGTCTCTGTTTTAATCTTTTGCCTCTCTCTTCCCTGCCAAGGGTATTCTTGTTCCCCTTTTAAAGAAGGAGTGAAGCCTTCACATTTTGATCATCCGTCTTGAGTTTCATTTGTTCTAGGCAACTAGGGTAATTCAAGCATTTGGGCTAATAGCCACTTATCAGTGAGTGCATACCATGTATGTCTTTCTGTGATTGGGTTAGCTCACTCAGGATGATATTTTCCAGGTCCAACCATTTGCCTACGAATTTCATAAAGTCGTTGTTTTTGATAGCTGAGTAATATTCCATTGTGTAGATGTACCACATTTTCTGTATCCATTCCTCTGTTGAAGGGCATCTGGGTTCTTTCCAGCTTCTGGCTATTATAAATAAGGCTGCGATGAACATAGTGGAGCACGTGTCTTTTTTATATGTTGGGGCATCTTTTGGGTATATGCCCAAGAGAGGTATAGCTGGATCCTCAGGCAGTTCAATGTCCAATTTTCTGAGAAACCTCCAGACTGATTTCCAGAATGGTTGTACCAGTCTGCAACCCCACCAACAATGGAGGAGTGTTCCTCTTTCTCCACATCCTCGCCAGCATTTGCTGTCACCTGAGTTTTTGATCTTAGCCATTCTCACTGGTGTGAGGTGAAATCTCAGGGTTGTTTTGATTTGCATTTCCCTGATGACTAAAGATGTTGAACATTTCTTTAGGTGTTTCTCAGCCATTCGCATTCCTCAGCTGTGAATTCTTTGTTTAGCTCTGAACCCCATTTTTTAATAGGGTTATTTGTCTCCTTGCTGTCTAACTTCTTCAGTTCTTTGTATATTTTGGATATAAGCCCTCTATCTGTTGTAGGATTGGTAAAGATCTTTTCCCAATCTGTTGGTTGCCGTTTTGTCCTGACCACAGTGTCCTTTGCCTTACAGAAGCTTTGTAGTTTTATGAGATCCCATTTGTCGATTCTTGATCTTAGAGCATAAACCATTGGTGTTTTGTTCAGGAAATTTTTCCAGTGCCCATGTGTTCCAGATGCTTCCCTAGTTTTTCTTCTATTAGTTTGAGTGTGTCTGGTTTGATGTGGAGGTCCTTGATCCACTTGGACTTAAGCTTGTACAGGGTGATAAGCATGGATCGATCTGCATTCTTCTACATGTTGACCTCCAGTTGAACCAGCACCATTTGCTGAAAATGCTATCTTTTTTCCATTGGATGGTTTGGGCTCCTTTGTCAAAAATCAAGTGACCATAGGTGTGTGGGTTCATTTCTGGGTCTTCAATTCTATTCCATTGGTCTATCTGTCTGTCTCTGTACCAATACCATGCAGTTTTTATCACTATTGCTCTTTAATACTGCTTGAGTTCAGGGATAGCGATTCCCCTGAAGTCCTTTTTTTATTGTTGAGGATAGTTTTAGCTATCCTGGGTTTTTTGTTATTCCAGATGAATTTGCAAATTGTTCTGTCTAACTCTTTGAAGAATTGGATTGGTATTTTGATGGGGATTGCATTGAATCTGTAGATCGCTTTTGGTAAAATGGCCATTTTTACTATATTAATCCTGCCAATCCATGAGCATGGGAGATCTTTCCATCTTCTGAGGTCTTCTTCAATTTCTTTTCTTCAGAGTCTTGAAGTTCTTGTTGTACAAATCTTTTACTTGCTTGGTTAAAGTCACACCGAGGTACTTTATATTATTTGGGTCTATTATGAAGGGTGTCGTTTCCCTAATTTCTTTCTCTGCTTGTTTCTCTTTTGTGTAGAGGAAGGCTACTGATTTATTTGAGTTAATTTTATACCCAGCCACTTTGCTGAAGTTGTTTATCAGCTTTAGTAGTTCTCTGGTGGAACTTTTGGGATCACTTAAATATACTATCATATCATCTGCAAATAGCGATATTTTGACTTCTTCTTTTCCGATCTTTATCCCCTTGACCTCCTTTTTTGTTGTCTGATTGCTCTGGCTAGAACTTCAAGAACTATATTGAATAAGTAGGGAGAGAGTGGGCAGCCTTGTCTAGTCCCTGATTTTAGTGGGATTGCTTCAAGTTTCTCTCCATTTAGTTTAATGTTAGCCACTGGTTTGCTGTATATGGCTTTTTACTATGTTTAGGTATGGGCCTTGAATTCCCTATTCTTTCCAGGACTTTTTTATCATGAAGGGTGTTGAATTTTGTCAAATGCTTTCTCAGCATCTAATGAAATGATCATGTGGTTTTGTTCTTTCAGTTTGTTTATATAATGGATCACGTTGATGGTTTTCCAGATATTAAACCATCCCTGCATGCCTGGGATGAAGCCTACTTGATCATGGTGGATGATTGTTTTGATGTGCTCTTGGATTGGTTTGCCAGAATTTTGTTGAGTATTTTTTAAATCGATGTTCATAAGGGAAATTGGTCTGAAGTTCTCTTTCTTTGTTGGGTCTTTGTGTGGTTTAGGTATAAGAGTAATTGTGGCTTCATAGAAGGAGTTCGGTAGTGCTCCATCTGTTTCAATTTTGTGGAATAGTTTGAATAATATTGGTACGAGGTCTTCTATGAAGGTCTGATAGAATTCTGCACTAAACCCGTCTGGACCTGGGCTCTTTTTGGTTGGGAGACCTTTAACGACTGCTTCTATTTCCTTAGGAGTTATGGGGTTGTTTAACTGGTTTATCTGTTCCTGATTTAACTTCGGTACCTGGTATCTGTCTAGGAAATTGTCCATTTCCTGCAGATTTTCAAGTTTTGTTGAGTATAGGCTTTTATAGTAAGATCTGATGATTTTTTGAATTTCCTCTGAATCTGTAGTTATGTCTCCCTTTTCATTTCTGATTTTGTTAATTTGGACACGCTCTCTGTGTCCTCTCGTTAGTCTGGCTAAGGTTTATCTATCTTGTTGATTTTCTCAAAGAACCAACTTTTGGTTCTGTTGATTCTTTCTATGGTCCTTTTTGTTTCTACTTGGTTGATTTCAGCTCTGAGTTTGATTATTTCCTGCCTTCTACTCCTCCTGGGTGTATTTGCTTCTTTTTGTTCTAGAGCTTTTAGGTGTGCTGTCAAGCTGCTGACATATGCTCTTTTCCTGTTTCTTTCTGCAGGCACTCAGCTATGAGTTTTCCTCTTAGCACAGCTTTCATCGTGTCCCATAAGTTTGGGTATGTTGTACCTTCATTTTCATTAAATTCTAAAAAGTTTTTAATTTCTTTCTTTATTTCTTCCTTGACCAGGTTATCATTGAGTAGAGCATTGTTCAGTTTCCACGTATATGTGGGCATTCTTCCCTTATTGTTATTGAAGACCAGCTTTAGGCCGTGGTGGTCCGATAGCACGCATGGGATTATTTCTATCTTTCTGTATCTGTTGAGGCCTGTTTTTGACCAATTATATGGTCAATTTTGGAGAAAGTACCATGAGGAGCTGAGAAGAAGGTATATCCTTTTGCTTTAGGGTAGAACGTTCTATAAATATCCGTTAAGTCCATTTGGCTCATGACTTCTCTTAGTCTGTCTACGTCTCTGTTTAATTTCTGTTTCCATGATCTGTCCATTGATGAGAGTGGGGTGTTGAAATCTCCTACTATTATTGTGTGAGGTGCAATGTGTGTTTTGAGCTTTAGTAAGGTTTCTTTTACGTATGTAGGTGCCCTTGTATTTGGGGCTTAGATATTTAGGATTGAGAGTTCATCTTGGTGGATTTTTCCTTTGATAAATATAAAGAGTCCTTCCTTATCTTTTTTGATGACTTTTAGTTGAAAATTGACTTTATTTGATATTAGAATGGCTACTCCAGCTTGCTTCTTCCGACCATTTGCCTGGAAAGTTGTTTTCCAGCCTTTCACTCTGAGGTAGTGTCTGTCTTTGTCTCTGAGGTGTGTTTCCTGTAGGCAGCAGAATGCAGGGTCCTCGTTGCGTATCCAGTTTGTTAATCTATGTCTTTTTATTGGGGAGTTGAGGCCATTAAACTCATTGTTGAGAGATATTAAGGAATAGTGATTATTGCTTCCTGTTATATTCATACTTGGATGTGTTATGTTTGTGTGCTTTTCTTCTCTTTGTTTTGTTGCCAAGACGATTAGTTTCTTGCCTCTTCTTGGGTATAGCTTGCCTCCTTATGTTGGGCTTTACCATTTATTATCCTTTGTAGTGCTGGATTTGTAGAAAGATATTGTGTAAATTTGGTTTTGTCATGGAATATCTTGGTTTCTCCATCTATGTTAATTGAGAGTTTTGCAGAATACAGTAGCCTGGGCTGGCATTTGAGTTCTCTTAGGGTCTGAATGACATCAGTCCAGGATCTTCTGGCCTTCATAGTTTCTGGCGAAAAGTCTGGTGTGATTCTGATAGGTCTGCCTTTATATGTTACTTGACCTTTTTCCCTTACTGCTTTTAATATTCTTTTTCTTTATTTTGTGCGTTTGGTGTTTTGACTATTATGTGACGGGAGGTGTTTCTTTTCTGGTCCAATCTATTTGGAGTTCTGTAGGCTTCTTGTATGCCTATGGGTATCTCTTTTTTTTAGGTTAGGGAAGTTTTCTTCTATGATTTTGTTGAAGATATGTACTGGTCCTTTGAGCTGGGAGTCTTCACTCTCTTCTATACCTATTATCCTTAGGTTTGATCTTCTCATTGAGTCCTGGATTTCCTGTATGTTTTGGACCAGTAGCTTTTTCCGCTTTACATTATCTTTGACAGTTGAGTCAATGATTTCTATGGAATCTTCTGCTCCTGAGATTCTCTCTTCCATCTCTTGTATTCTGTTGGTAAAGCTTGTATCTACAGCTCCTTGTCTCTTCTTTTGGTTTTCTATATCCAGGGTTGTTTCCCTGTGTTCTTTCTTGATTGCTTCTATTTCCATTTTTAATTCCTTCCACTGTTTGATTGTGTTTTCCTGGAATTCTTTCAGGGATTTTTGTGTCTCCTCTCTATGGGCTTCTACTTGTTTATTTATGTTTTCCTGGAATTCTTTCAGGCATTTTTGCGATTCCTCTCTGTAGGCTTCTACTTGTTCTCTAAGGTAGTTCATCATGTCTTTCTTGAAGTTCTCCAGCATCATGGTCAAATATGATTTTGAATCTAGATCTTGCTTTTCTGGTGTGTTTGGATATTCCATGTTTGTTTTGATGGGAGAATTGGGCTCCGATGGTGCCATGTAGTCTTGGTTTCTGTTGCTTGGGTTCCTGCGCTTGCCTCTCGCCATCAAATTATCTCTAGTGTTACTTTGTTCTGCTATTTCTGACAGTGGCTAAACTGTCCTATAGGCCTGTGTGTCAGGAGTGCTGTAGACCTGTTTTCCTCTCTTTCAGTCAGTTATGGGGACAGAGTGTTCTGCTTTCGGGCCTGTAGTTTTTCCTTTCTACAGGTTTTCAGCTGTTCTTGTGGACCTGTGCCTTGAGTTCACCAGGCAGGTCACTTGCAGCAGATAAGTTAGTCTTACCTGTGGTCCCGAGGCTCAAGTTCGCTCGCGGGGTTCTGCCCACGGGCTCTCCGTGGTGGCAGCAACCAGGAAGATCTGTGCCGCCTCTTCCGGGGCCTCCGTGCACCAGGGTTCCAGATGGCCTCCGTGTTTTCCTCTGGAATCAGTAATGTGCAGAGAGAGCAGTCTCTTCTGGTTTGCAGGCGTGTCTGCCTCTCTGAAGGTTTAGCTCTCCTCCCACGGGATTTGGGTGCAGAGAACTGTTTATCCGGTCTGTTTCCTTCAGGTTCCGGGCGGTGTCTCAGGCAGGGCTCCTGCTGCTCCTGGGCCCTCCCCCACAGGAACCCAGAGGCCTTGTACAGTTTCCTCTTGGGTCAGGGATGTGGGCAGGGGTGGGCAGTGTTGGTGGTCTCTTCCGCTCTGCAGCCTCAGGAGTGCCCACCTGACCAGGCGGTAAGGTATCTCTCCCATGGGTTCTGGGAGCAGAGAGCTGCTGCGGGCCGGGATCCGCGGGTGTGGGACTTCCGGTAAACACAGGACGTGCCTGGTCCTAGAGGGATTCTGCCTCTGTTGTCCCGATTCCACCAGGCAAGTCACTTGCAGCAGATAAGTTAGTCTTACCTGTGTTCCCAAGGCTCAAGTTTGCTCGCGGGGTTCTAACTTGAGTATTTCTTATTTACATTTCAATTGTTATTCCCTTTCCCGGTTTCCGGGCCAACATCCCCCTAAGCCCCTCCCCCTCGCCTTCTCTATGGGTGTTCCCCTCCCCATTCTTCCCCCATTACTGCCCCCCCCCAACAATCACGTTCACTAGGGGTTCAGTCTTGGCAGGACCAAGGGCTTCCCCTTCCACTGGTGCTCTTACTAGGCTGTTCATTGCTACCTATGAGGTTGGAGCCCAGGGTCAGTCCATGTATAGTCTTTGGGTAGTGGCTTAGTCCCTGGAAGCTCTGGTTGCTTGGCATTGGTGTTCATATGGGGTCTCGAGTCCCTTCAAGCTCTTCCAGTCCTTTCTCTGATTCCTTCAACAGGCGGTCCCGTTCTCAGTTCAGTGGTTTGCTGCTGGCATTCGCCTATGTATTTGCTGTATTCTGGCTGTGTCTCTCAGGAGAGATCTACATCCGGTTCCTGTCAGCCTGCACTTCTTTGCTTCACCCATCTTATCTAACTGGGTGGCTGTATATGTATGGGTCACATGTGGGGCAGGCTCTGAATGGGTGTTCCTTCTGCCTCTGTTCTAAACTTTGCCTCTCTATTCCCTGCCAAGGGTTAGATAAAACTTTTAAACAGAAACTACACATAATTTTCTGTGTATTGGTGAGAACCATTTTGGGTGGGAAAACCAAAAACAAAACAAAACAAATCAAAACAAAAAAACTAAAGCTTTTTGAAAAACTACTTAGCAATTTTACTTTCAGTTTTCCTATGGCCCAGTGGTCTCTTCAAAAGTATTAAAACCTATGTTCATATAGGAAACTCTTTGCTTATAATCACCACAAAACAGGAAATATTAGAGAAATAATGAATTATGGCATTTCCACCCAATAGAATAGCATGCGGCAATAACACTAGAGACATCACATTAAGCAGCATGAGTGAAAATCAGGAATGCTATGCTCAGTGGAAAAGGTCAGGGTCAAAGCCTTGCGGTGGGATAGTCAGCGCACATGGTATGCTAAAGAGGAAAGCAGAATAGCATCTCAGTGTTGGTCAAGGATAGCAGGATAGGGACAGCGGAGAGTTGTGAGACATGGAGAAATAATTTGGCTTTATAGCTTTCTTGTGGTGGTTCTGTAAGTGTTTGTAAAAATGTACCAGCAATGTTCAATGAAGATTTTAGTATATCAGATTTACACTCTAATTTTGTTTAAACAATGAGAACATTACTGCATCTGGAAGTGAGCACTCGATAGTTCAGTCTTTATTAAAAAGGAGGAATCAAAGGACATGATTAAATAGTTATTTTTAACAAATGGCATATGGCAGGGACAAAGGGAGCTGGAGATTAAAAGAGTGTCCTGAAAGGCTTTCTGGAAGAACAAAAGATAATGGCAGGGCCTGCACTTATTAGAGATCCTTCCATAATCTTCCAGTTCTTTCTAATGCCATGGATTACGCCTCCTTATTAACCAAAATGGAAACACACCCACAATACTACTTTACCGACAAAGAAAACTGACTTCTTTGTCCTTCCTTGAAAGGTTCTGTTTCTATTCTATCCAGTCTGCTTCCGTATTTTCATAAAGGAAGCTGCCAGAGGCAGCCGAAGGATCGTGAAACAGTGTGTTGAAATTGGTAAAGACTGATTTTGACATTTTCCTCTGACAACCTTTTGATTAATTTTCTGCTTCATTAAAACCCTTAATTAAATTAACACTGGGTGTAGTAATAGCCTTGACATATTTTGTATATCAGCAAACAAGACTTCAGCCTTCAAAGTGATAGAAGTGGATAGAAGGAGAGGGTTTCTTTAGGTCTGTCAGTCATTTGTGGGATGTGGTGACAATGACCAGAGCTGGGCTGGGAACTTGTCCAAAGGCCTAGCTGGATTAAGGCAGTGGTGTGCGAGCCATACAAGGAAGGGGAGCTTGTAGGGATGACTTCATTATGATCAGATTTAAGCCTCCCAGCTTAGTCCTGCTGCCTGCTAATGCACTGCCCCTTGCTCCCCCTAATGTGCGCTACCATGAACAAAGCACTATAGTTTGACAGCCCTGAACTAGAGCCCCTACCCCACACAGTCCATCTTACTTTGACCCCCTTAGCGCTTACACATATAGCTTTGCAGTCTTGCTTTTTATATGTGTTGAAAACAAGGTGCCAGGACTCGTCTTGAAATTTTCTAAAAATGATAAATTGATCATTTAAAAAAGTTCCTCTTTCACCTCTTCCCATATGTTGGATTTAGCAGCACATATGCTCCTGTTGGCATGCTATCTATCCCTGCATTGTATAGAGCTTCAAACATGGTGATGGGGGAAGGTAATACAAACCAAAGACCTTCAATGTATAAAACCCATTAAAACATAAATACATAAATGCATTGATTAAGGTCAATTTAAAAGTTAAATTATTGATATTTAAATTTCACACACAGGATATTATTTTTGTTAGGTATTTTCTGATAACTTGATAAGAGACAGGTTGTAAATTGCTTACACTCTCCTAAAGTATTAGCTGTGAGTGGGACTAATATTTTTTTCTATACTTCAGTCACAGACATGTGCTAGGTAAAGGCATGAACCTCCACAATAAACAATAAATAATGGAAACTCATCACCGTTTTCTCCTTTGTTAGCATCAGATGCAGAGCTGTTCTTCCTAACTTCCAGAGGTTGACCATCTAGATTAATTTGTATATCTCCATGTAAGCTTATCTGTATGAAACAAGTTCAGTTGCTCTCTATTCCTTGGTTCATTCAGCACAAGCTAATTACGCCAAGAAAATAGAGACTAAAAAGTTTCTGTCTCCAAAGATGTGTCACCAGAAATAGTGACCAAGGCTAACAAATGGGAATGTAGAGACATGTAAGAAATTAAATTCAACAAAGTTGGCTGGATGGGATAAGTGTTGCTGGAGTCACCAGTGCTGATGCCAATTTATTTTATTTTATTTTTGACTCAGGCTTTGTCTATATAGCCCAGGCTACCCCAAAACTTGTTATCCTGTTTCTGAGCACTAGGAATGCAGATTGTGCTACCACACCCAGCATCATATGGTTCATCTTGATATTGAGAAGATGTTTAAGTTTAAGGACTATGATGATGTCCAGGTGAGCTTCAAGGAAAAGGGCGCATCACTTCAAGATAGAGATGTAGATTCAAGCACGTCAAGGAAGAGTATCATGGGAGGTAAGGGAGACTGAGAAGGCTACATGCTGCAGTAGAGACTGAGAGAAACTCCTGGATGGTGCTGGGAGGAATGTTAGAAACCACTGATGGAGGTGTATGTATTCAGCAACTTAAAAAATGTGAAATGATCCTACGAAGTGTGACAAGCTGTTAGTAGCATTTTGCCCACACACAGGTCTTTGTAGCGACAATATAAAGGGAGATGAAATTCAGAATATGGCCGTCAAACAAGAAGGAGGCTAAAAAAGAAAAATAAAACCCAATCTGGAAACAATGAGAGTTTGGCCTAGAAGGGAAGGGGCTGAGGGTGATGTGTAATAAAAGCAGCTGCATTTCATTAGACAGACAGACAAAAGGAGAGCTACTGTTGGCACTAGTCAAGGATACAGAACTCATGGGAAAGCTTTTAAAAATTATATCTCTTAAAGACAAAATATAAAACAATCTCCATGGTTACGGCACATAGCCTTGTATTGGGTGCTTCAGATCACAGCACACATTGTTTTATCTGGAACACTTATTTTTTTTTTTTTTTTACAAACACTAGAATAGTTTGATAGGAGAGACAGCAGCAGCAAGAGACCTAAAGATGTTTGGCCCCAGTGTGGGGGCTGTGGGGATTGTGTTATGTTTGCAAGTAGTGGACTTGGCATTAACTCTTTTTATCCCTTGAAATAGGATTCTGATGAGATTGTGTGGTATTTGGGAAGATGCAGAAAAACACAGAAAGATTAAGTCACTGCAGAGGTCATATGATTGGTAAAGGAAAACTGGAAGCTCCTGTAATAATTCCTGGCACAAATTGGGTGTTGGTTCAGTATTAGCAATTACTATTATGTCATGTTTTACTCAGTCATTGTTTATTACAGCTGGCTTGGGGGTTTGTATCGAGTACGATAACCGTGTCCTAAGAAAGGTCCTGGGAGGGCAGTGAAGTCAGTATTACTCAACGAGGAGGCTGGGCTCTCAGAGTGATCATTAGAAGGCTAATTTGATCAGAACAGAGTTTCTTTGGGCAAAAACCAAAGTAATTCTAAGCCTTGGTTTTTCTTATTCTTAAACATTAGAGGCTGAGGGTATGGCTCAGCTGGTAGATGATTGCCTAGAAGTAGAAAGGCCCGGGTTTACTGCCCAGAACTTCACAGAACTGGCAAGGTGATGCATGCACACTGTAGCACCAGAGCTTGGGAGTTGAACACGTGAAGTAATTCCAGGTCACCATTGATTATATAGTGAGCTCAAGGCCAGACAGACATGGTAATTTCCTTGGAATAGATATTTGAGTTTCTCTTCCACAGAAATTATGAAAGTCAAGAAAGAACAAATGAGTCTCTGCTCCCAGAACCCGTGGGAGAGATACCTTACCGCCTGGTCAGGTGGGCACTCCTGAGGCTGCAGAGCAGAAGAGACCACCAACACTGCCCACCCCTGCCCACATCCCTGGCCCAAGAGGAAACTGTATAAGGCCTCTGGGCTCCCGTGGGAGAGGGCCCAGGTGAGGCAGGAGCCCTGCCTGAGACACCGCCGGAACCTGAAGGAAACAGACCGGATAAACAGTTCTCTGCACCCAAATCCCGTGGGAAGGAGAGCTAAACCTTCAGAGAGGCAGACACGCCTGCGAAACCAGAAGAGACTGCTCTCTACACACATTGCTGATTCCAGAGGAAAACACCCGAGGCCATCTGGAACCCTGGTGCACGGAGGCTCCCGGAAGAGGCAGCGCAGATCTTCCCGGTTGCTGCCACCTCAGAGAGCCCGTGGGCAGCACCCCGCGAACGAACTTGAGCCTCGGGACCACAGGTAAGACCAACTTTTCTGCTGCAAGTGACCTGCCTGGTGAACTCAAGACACAGGCCCACAGGAACAGCTGAAGACCTGTAGAGGGACAAAACTACACACACGAAAGCAGAACACTCTGTCCCCATAACTGGCTGAAAGAAAACAGTAAAACAGGTCTACAGCACTCCTGACACACAGGCTTATAGGACAGTCTAGTCACTGTCAGAAATAGCAGAACAAAGTAACACTAGAGATAATCTGATGGCGAGAGGCAAGCGCAGGAACCCAAGCAACAGAAACCAAGACTACATGGCATCATCGGAACCCAATTCTCCCACCAAAACAAACATGGAATATCCAAACACACCAGAAAAGCAAGATCTAGTTTCAAAATCAGATTTGATCATGATGCTGGAGGACTTCAAGAAAGACGTGAAGAACTCCCTTAGAGAACAAGTAGAAGCCTACAGAGAGGAATCGCAAAAATCCCTGAAAGAATTCCAGGAAAACACAAACAAACAGTTGAAGGAATTAAAAATGGAAATAGAAGCAATCAAGAAAGAACACATGGAAATAACCCTGGATATAGAAAACCAAAAGAAGAGACAAGGAGCTGTAGATACAAGCTTCACCAACAGAATACAAGAGATGGAAGAGAGAATCACAGGAGCAGAAGATTCCATAGAAATCATTGACTCAACTGTCAAAGATAATGTAAATCGGAAAAAGCTACTGGTCCAAAACATACAGGAAATCCAGGACTCAATGAGAAGATCAAACCTAAGGATAATAGGTATAGAAGAGAGTGAAGACTCCCAGCTCAAAGGACCAGTACATATCTTCAACAAAATCATAGAAGAAAACTTCCCTAACCTAAAAATAGAGATACCCATAGGCATACAAGAAGCCTACAGAACTCCAAATAGATTGGACCAGAAAAGAAACACCTCCCGTCACATAATAGTCAAAACACTAAACGCTCAAAATAAAGAAAGAATATTAAAAGCAGTAAGGGAAAAAGGTCAAGTAACATATAAAGGCAGACCTATCAGAATCACACCAGACTTCTACGCCAGAAACTATGAAGGCCAGAAGATCCTGGACTGATGTCATACAGACCCTAAGAGAACACAAATGCCAGCCCAGGCTACTGTATCCTGCAAAACTCTCAATTAACATAGATGGAGAAACCAAGATATTCCATGACAAAACCAAATTTACACAATATCTTTCTACAAATCCAGCACTACAAAGGATAATAAATGGTAAAGCCCAACATAAGGAGGCAAGCTATACCCAAGAAGAGGCAAGAAACTAATCGTCTTGGCAACAAAACAAAGAAGAGAAAAGCACACAAACACAACCTCACATCCAAATATGAATATAACAGGAAGCAATAATCACTATTCCTTAATATCTCTCAATATCAATGGCCTCAACTCCCCAATAAAAAGACATAGATTAACAAACTGGATACGCAGCGAGGACCCTGCATTCTGCTGCCTACAGGAAACACACCTCAGAGACAAAGACAGACACTACCTCAGAGTGAAAGGCTGGGAAACAACTTTACAAGCAAATGGTCAGAAGAAGCAAGCTGGAGTAGCCATTCTAATATCAAATAAAATCAATTTCCAACTAAAAGTCATCAAAAAAGATAAGGAAGGACACTTTATATTCATCAAAGGAAAAATCCACCAAGATGAACTCTCAATCCTAAATATCTATGCCCCAAATACAAGGGCACCTACATACGTAAAAAGAAACCTTACTAAAGCTCAAAACACACATTGCACCTCACACAATAATAGTAGGAGATTTCAACACCCCACTCTCATCAATGGACAGATCATGGAAACAGAAATTAAACAGAGACGTAGACAGACTAAGAGAAGTCATGAGCCAAATGGACTTAACGGATATTTATAGAACGTTCTACCCTAAAGCCAAAGGATATACCTTCTTCTCAGCTCCTCATGGTACTTTCTCCAAAATTGACCATATAATTGGTCAAAAAACAGGCCTCAACAGATACAGAAAGATAGAAATAATCCCATGCGTGCTATCGGACCACCACGGCCTAAAGCTGGTCTTCAATAACAATAAGGGAAGAATGCCCACATATACGTGGAAACTGAACAATGCTCTACTCAATGATAACCTGGTCAAGGAAGAAATAAAGAAAGAAATTAAAAACTTTTTAGAATTTAATGAAAATGAAGGTACAACATACCCAAACTTATGGGACACAATGAAAGCTGTGCTAAGAGGAAAACTCATAGCTGAGTGCCTGCAGAAAGAAACAGGAAAGAGCATATGTCAGCAGCTTGACAGCACACCTAAAAGCTCTAGAACAAAAAAGAAGCAAATACACCCAGGAGGAGTAGAAGGCAGGAAATAATCAAACTCAGAGCTGAAATCAACCAAGTAGAAACAAAAAGGACCATAGAAAGAATCAACAGAACCAAAAGTTGGTTCTTTGAGAAAATCAACAAGATAGATAAACCCCTAGCCAGACTAACGAGAGGACACAGAGAGCGTGTCCAAATTAACAAAATCAGAAATGAAAAGGGAGACATAACTACAGATTCAGAGGAAATTCAAAAAATCATTAGATCTTACTATAAAAGCCTATATTCAACAAAACTTGAAAATCTACAGGAAATGGACAATTTCCTAGACAGATACCAGGTACCGAAGTTAAATCAGGAACAGATAAACCAGTTAAACAACCCCATAACTCCTAAGGAAATAGAAGCAGTCATTAAAGGTCTCCCAACCAAAAAGAGCCCAGGTCCAGACGGGTTTAGTGCAGAATTCTATCAGACCTTCATAGAAGACCTCATACCAATATTATCCAAACTATTCCACAAAATTGAAACAGATGGAGCACTACGAATTCCTTCTATGAAGCCACAATTACTCTTATACCTAAACCACACAAAGACCCAACAAAGAAAGAGAACTTCAGACCAATTTCCCTTATGAACATTGACGCAAAAATACTCAACAAAATTCTGGCAAACCGAATCCAAGAGCACATCAAAACAATCATCCACCATGATCAAGTAGGCTTCATCCCAGGCATGCAGGATGGTTTAATATACGGAAAACCATCAACGTGATCCATTATATAAACAAACTGAAAGAACAAAACCACATGATCATTTCATTAGATGCTGAGAAAGCATTTGACAAAATTCAACACCCCTTCATGATAAAAGTCCTGGAAAGAATAGGAATACAAGGCCCATACCTAAACATAGTAAAAGCCATATACAGCAAACCAGTTGCTAACATTAAACTAAATGGAGAGAAACTTGAAGCAATCCCACTAAAATCAGGGACTAGACAAGGCTGCCTACTCTCTCCCTACTTATTCAATATAGTTCTTGAAGTTCTAGCCAGAGCAATCAGACAACAAAAGGAGATCAAGGGGATACAGATCGGAAAAGAAGAAGTCAAAATATCACTATTTGCAGATGATATGATAGTATATTTAAGTGATGCCAAAAGTTCCACCAGAGAACTACTAAAGCTGATAAACAACTTCAGCAAAGTGGCTGGGTATAAAATTAACTCAAATAAATCAGTAGCCTTCCTCTACACAAAAGAGAAACAAGCCGAGAAAGAAATTAGGGAAACGACACCCTTCATAATAGACCCAAATAATATAAAATACCTCGGTGTGACTTTAACCAAGCAAGTAAAAGATCTGTACAATAAGAACTTCAAGACACTGAAGAAAGAAATTGAAGAAGACCTCAGAAGGTGGAAAGATCTCCCATGCTCATGGATTGGCAGGATTAATATAGTAAAAATGGCCATTTTACCAAAAAGCGATCTACAGATTCAATGCAATCCCCATCAAAATACCAATCCAATTCTTCAAAGAGTTAGACAGAACAATTTGCAAATTCATCTGGAATAACAAAAAACCCAGGATAGCTAAAACTATCCTCAACAATAAAAAAAAGGACTTCAGGGAATCACTATCCCTGAACTCAAGCAGTATTACAGAGCAATAATGATAAAAACTGCATGGTATTGGTACAGAGACAGACAGATAGACCAATGGAACAGAATTGAAGACCCAGAAATGAACCCACACACCTATGGTCACTTGATTTTTGACAAAGGAGCCAAATCCATCCAATGGAAAAAAGATAGCATTTTCAGCAAATGGTGCTGGTTCAACTGGAGGTCAACATGTAGAAGAATGCAGATCGATCCATGCTTATCACCCTGTACAAAGCTTAAGTCCAAGTGGATCAAGGACCTCCACATCAAACCAGACACACTCAAACTAATAGAAGAAAAACTAGGGAAGCATCTGGAACACATGGGCACTGGAAAAAAATTTCCTGAACAAAACACCAATGGCTTATGCTCTAAGATCAAGAATCGACAAATGGGATCTCATAAAACTGCAAAGCTTCTGTAAGGCAAAGGACACTGTGGTTAGGACAAAAAACGGCAACCAACAGATTGGGAAAAGATCTTTACCAATCCTACAACAGATAGAGGGCTTATATCCAAAATATACAAAGAACTGAAGAAGTTAGACAGCAAGGAGACAAATAACCCTATTAAAAAATGGGGTTCAGAGCTAAACAGAGAATTCACAGCTGAGGAATGCCGAATGGCTGAGAAACACCTAAAGAAATGTTCAACATCGTTAGTCATAAGGGAAATGCAAATCAAAACAACCCTGAGATTTCACCTCACACCAGTGAGAATGGCTAAGATCAAAAACTCAGGTGACAGCAAATGCTGGCGAGGATGTGGAGAAAGGGGAACACTCCTCCATTGTTGGTGGGATTGCAGACTGGTACAACCATTCTGGAAATCAGTCTGGAGGTTCCTCAGAAAATTGGACATTGAACTGCCTGAGGATCCAGCTATACCTCTCCTGGGCATATACCCAAAAGATGCCCCAACATATAAAAAAAGACACGTGCTCCACTATGTTCATCGCAGCCTTATTTATAATAGCCAGAAGCTGGAAAGAACCCAGATGCCCTTCAACAGAGGAATGGATACAGAAAATGTGGTACATCTACACAATGGAATATTACTCAGCTATCAAAAACAATGACTTTATGAAATTAAGTAGGCAAATGGTTGGAACTGGAAAATATCATCCTGAGTGAGCTAACCCAATCACAGAAAGACATACATGGTATGTACTCATTGATAAAGTGGCTATTAGCCCAAATGCTTGAGTTACCCTAGATGCCTAGAACAAATGAAACTCAAGACGGATGATCAAAATGTGAGTGCAGATCGCTCATGAGAGACACAGCCAGAATACAGCAAATACAGAGGCGTATGCCAGCAGGAAACCACTGAACTGAGAACGTGACCCCTGTTGAAGGAATCAGAGAAAGAACTGGAAGAGCTTGAAGGAGCTCGTGACCCCATATGTACAGCAATGCCAACCAACCAGAGCTTCAGGGACTAAGCCACTACCCAAAGACTATACATGGACTGACCCTGGACTCTGACCTCGTGGGGTTGCAATGAATATCCTAGTAAGAGCACCAGTGGAAGGGGAAGCCCTGGGTCCTGCTAAGACTGAACCCCTAGTGAACTAGACTGTTGGGGAGAGGGCAGCAAGGGGGGGGAGGGTTGGGAGGGAACACCCATAAGGAAGGGAGGGGGAGGGGATGTTTGCCCGAAACCGGAAAGGGAATAACATTCAAATGTATATAAGAAATACTCAAGTTAATAATAAAAAAAAAAAAAAAAAAAGAAAAAAAAAAAAAAGAAAGAACAAATGATGTTTTCTATAGACACTCCAGTACCAAGGGAGATATTTAGGAAAAAAGGGCGAGAGGATACTGCTTGTGAAATGGTTTGTGAAGTTCTTCAAAGATTCTCCACTTTATAAACCTAAGAAAGACTGTCTTCTCCTTCACCCTTGCCTCTGCTTCTTGTGAAATTACGTCATTACCACAAGCTCCAGTGTCAGGTAAGGGCATGCTGCGCGTGTCGGAGACGCAGGGGTGCAGAGAGGTCGTAAGTTCTCTTTCATCTTGGATGCAGATGAGAAATGAGACAGGGAGATGGACAGTGGCCATGTAGGGCACTGAAGCGGATTGCTGTGTGGTTGGGTTTGTTTCAGTGAAACAAACCTTCACCCCTTCACCGTGTTCTTTCACTGAACTGTGATCTTTCTCCGAGTTCAAACCTTCCAAAGTTCCCAAGTTCAACTGACTTGGTTTGCAAGGTGTAAGCAATGACAATGGTTTGACGGAGACAAGAGAAGAAAGCGTTAGAGTCCAGTTCAAACTCAACGAAGAAAAATAGCCAAAGTGTTGATAGCTAGATTGAGCCAGATTCAGGCGTGGATCACACCTTTCATCAGTGTGTAAAGTTTGCTAACTCTGCTCCTGAGGCCAAGTGCGCACAATAGGCACAGCATTTACACATACAAAGTCCCCCACACAAAGCTACACCATTTCTCTTAGAAATTATACCCATGAGCTTTTATGGTGTATGACGCGATGAACAAAATATTCGTTGGTGACACAGAGGCAAATCCAAGTGTCTGAGAAGGGCTGCTTCTGATCACTGGGGAACCACTGAAGGATCCACAAGGTAAGCCACTGAGGACTCAGTTCACAAATGCCACAATGCTGCTGTAAGCCAGTGCACAGGACGGGGCGAAGGAATCGACGTAGCAGTGCAGTCTAGAGAAATGGAACAGGGCATACATGCCTGAGTCCAGAGTTCAGACCATCCGTACCCGATAAGAAAGCTAGGCATTGTGGCTGATTTCTGTAGCCCTGGAGATGGGAGAAATGAACTGGATTTCTGACACTACACAACCTGTCAGTCACAGAAGCAAGACACTCCTGGCTGGTTACAGCTCCTCGTCCCTGCCCTTCCTGGCCTGGCATTCAGCAGCAAGCCCTTTCTCCAAGGTGACTGAAAGATTCAACTGTCTGTAAATACCTTGACCATGAGGTTTCTCATTTTTGTCTTAGGGTATTTGTCCTTTTTTTTTCTATCTTTTAATGTGAGTTCTTTGTGATTAACAAGGTCGGTCATTTATTATCCTATTTTAAAGTTTGACATATAGCATTTGCTATTGAATTTCTCTTGTGGAATAAAAAATGTATAAACACATGGTTCAAGTTGTCAGTATTGCCTGCAGTTTCCTTGTGTTATTCTTCGCAAGGGTTTCTTTGTTCTTAGAGAAATAAATTGTCATGAATTTTTCTTTAAAAAAACTTGGCAAAATCCAATATATTAACAGAGTACACTGCTACGTGTTTTCCATAGATATTCTTACAAAATCACTACGAAACCTAATGTAAATATGAGGAGGTTGAACAAATTTGTCATTTCCAATGTTAATTTTTCAGTGCCCCTTTCTGACGTATTTATTCATGCTTAAAATGCTCTTTCAAAATTATTGAAATGCCCTTGGTACATTACTCTAGTTGTGTCCAAATCTGCAGGCCAGGTCATTTGTCTGTCAGTGAGCAGAATTCGTCTGTTTTTCCGATTGTCTATTTCCTGTTTGCAGGTTGTGCTCAAAAACACAGACTCCAATTTCAAAATGTACACATCCAATTACTTAGAGATCTGACCCAGACAAGCAAATCTTCAGCCCTTTAAAGTCCACCTGCTTTCCGTGCCCCCTGGTAACATTGTCTCTAAAAGCTGCTGATCTGAGTACACCTTGTGGTCCTTAGGATCCAGGCTGAATCTGCCCATCAAAGATGATGTTTTCTGTCATGGACTTCCTGTTGAACCCGCCTCCTGAGTCCCCTACTCCTCCAGAATTTCCTTCATCCTCCTATTTGCTGTGGTCCCTGACCATGACTGTCTTATACTATGAGCATCTATCCTTCCCAAGTCACATCACACTACTCCCTCTAAAGGAAAGAAGGTCTGTTCACCCAGAATTCAGAACAGAGCCGGAACTTGGTCTATGTACCAACCACATCTACTTTACTTGGCTCAGTGTCTTTCTCTCTCTCTCTCTTTTTTTTTTTTTTTTTTGGACCCAATTGATAAGATATAATTGCCCACCTAAACATACAAAGCCTGGTACCACCCATCCCTTAAGAACGTTGATAACAACCTATAAATACACAGAGTGGAATCTTTATGTCAGCCTCCATCATCCTGCCACGGCTTCTCTCTCTCCCTCTCCTCCCCCCTCCTCTCCCTCTCTCTGTCCCAGTCTCCTCCTCTTCCTTTAAACTTTTCTCCCGCCCATCCTTCCTTCTCATCCAATGACAGGCCTCCTTCTATCTTGTGCCTGCCTCACCTGTGACATCATCCCACATTTCACCCTTTTTGTCTAATTAAAAAAAAAACTTTTCTCTCAAATATAAGCTGAGCATTATATTATATTACAAAATATCATTTTGTAATTAAAAGCATAAAATATATCTAACACCCAGTCCAATAATATATCAGTTAAACAGAACATTTAGTTATCCATTCTAGCTTAAGAAAGGCTTAAAATCTATATTATATTTTGGCTAGCTCGTATACTATCTGATAACTATTTAATAAAATATGTATTTCCAGAATTAAACAGCCTGGTAGGTTATGAAACTATAATCAGTCTTCAACCCCATCAGAAATCTGAGAATGACCAAATATCTATAAACATAGGAAGCCTAACACGGCTTCTAGAACTGAGAGGCTGTAGAGACAAATCTCCACTAGCACAGTCCCCTGTTAGCAACATGTGAGCGCAAGTCTTCAGCCTTCTGGCCCCAAATCAACTGACAGACTCTACAGTGCACACCAAGAAGTGTTCAATGCTTACATTCTTACCATAATTTGCCACGTTATCAGATTTCTTAGCCACTTTTCTGCGCAACCCAGAAAGGGCCAGAACTCACATGGTTCTTTATTTGGGTGACAACGCGATTAGGAAGATGATGCAAGAACCAAAAGAGACATTACAAAACTATTAAATAAAACTTTATTTTTGCCTGCGATCTTAAATAACTTCACAAAATAAATTAGAGTATCTCTCAGTGCTGACTTTTCTTTAGTGCTCCCTCATCAGTTTCTCTCCACTGCCTCATCCCTAGGTATCTCCCACACTTCTTTGTGGAATCGCTTTACAGCCTTGAGGTTTTTTTTTAGAAGCCTGTGGCCCCGCCCACAGAATCCCATTCCTACCTACTCACCACTGTGAACAATCTCAGTGGCGCCACCTAGGAACCATGATTGTTTTCAGAAGTCAGAAAAACCAAGAGATGGCAGATGGAAACCACTTGGAAGGCAAACCCAGACAACCATCACACACTGAGAAGGATTATCCTTGCGGATGCTGCCTGCTGTCTCCTTAGGAGACAACCACTAGGAGCTTGACCAAGGGCAGGACCGATTTTCATGTTAATCTTTGTGTTACCATCAAGAGCTAATGACATATTCTGCTTCTAGGGATCTCTCAGTAGTCTTGCTTACCATGGGAGCAAAACAGGCTCTTAAAAGAACCCCATATGAACAACAATGCCAAGCAACCAGAGCTTCTAGGGACTAAGCCACTACCCAAAGACTATACATGGAGCGACCCTGGGCTCCAACTGCATAGGTAGCAATGAATAGCCTAGTAAGAGCACCAGTGGAAGGGGAAGCCCTTGGTCCTGCCAAGACTGAACCCCCAGTGAATGTGATTGTTGGGGGGAGGGCGGTAATGGGGGGGAGGATGGGGGAGGAGAACACCCATAGAGAAGGGGAGGGGGAGGGGCTAGGGGGATGTTGGCCCGAAACCAGTAAGGGAATAACAATGAAATGTAAATAAGAAATACTCAAGTTAATAAAGATGGAGAAGAAAAAAAAAAAAAAGAACCTAGAAGTCCCACACCTGTTTTTCTCTGATTTTGAAACTGAAGATTTCCAAGTTGTCTTGAGAATTGTCTCTACCTATCCAGGAGGGAAAATTAGCAAAGTTCAAAATGTATGTACTGGAATAGTACACTCTTGACTTTGAAAATAGCATGACCTTTATTTAAGTGTGTTCTTCAGCCTTCATATGCACACGCGTTTTCTGTAAAGCTTTAATACAAAAGAACCCCTTGTGATTGAAAGTCAGTTTCCTTGACTAAAAACAATGTCATTGACCACCGGGTTGCAGCTCTCAGGGTCACACTTGCAGAAAGAGGAAGGAGGAAGCTTTAAGGTCAAGGAGACTTCCCTTCAAGGTTTGCTTCTAAGAAGCAACCTGTTACTGAGAAACCAAGCATATGCCCCTGCTTTCAGCTTTGCTAAACATTTAAGTACAGTTTTCGTTATGAATTAAGATCTGATTTTTTTCTGACCTATCTCTGTAAAGTAAGGAAATGTTTCCTGTACAGTTTAAATTTTTATAATGCAAGTTCAAGTGAATTACATTCTTTCAAATGGAGACATATAGATTGCAACAAAATTAATGGTGTGTGTGTGTTGAGGTGGGGTGGGAATAGCCTAAAATTTAAGGCTTAAAATTTAAAATTTTGTGACTAAGCCATGAATAATTGGACAGCATCTTCTCAATTATGAATATTTACCTTTTGCTAAAGAGTATAGAATGATGAGGTGGAAGACTTGGATTCAAGCAATCACATACTCCCGGGAAGGTCATGAACGTCTTATCCCATAAAATCCTCAGAGGTGGCACTATAATAAACCACACTGTAGTGTCCCTTCGGACTCTGATCAGAATCAGGAGTGGGGAATGTTGTACAATGAGAAGGTCATTGCAAGAGTGAGGATAACAGAGTATAAAGCATTAGGGAAGATTTACTTTTAAAGTCCATATCATGTACAGGTTACATGGACTAGAACTTGGTTCATTCATTTTGCCTCCCAGTGTCATTTTTTTCCCAAGTCTGTAAAATAGAGCTCATGATACTTTCCCTCTTTGGATCACTGTAAGCTTGAAATGAGATAAGTAGAAAATGCCTGGCATATAGCCAGACACAGCTTCCCCTTCCTCTGCTCCTAATGAAACTTGATTTAGGAGCTAGTTGCCTCCTTTTCTGTTTTCCAAGATACTGTTCTACTCCCTGCCTATCTGCCTTTCTTTCTTAGGTCTTCTTAGCTGGAGCATGTCCCCTTCCCCCATGGGATCCAGATAGTTGAGGTTCAGGTTGCCTCCCATCTTCCCACTAAATGAAAAGTTTCAGTGTCAGTCATGACCCACTAGTCCCTCTTCTGTTAAAGCAACTGTAACAAATGAATACGATTCATGTTCTTTGAGTGTCTACCATGTTGGAAATGTTCCATATATGTTATCTCAGAAAACTGTATCAAATATCTAATACATTTATTAAGATTTGAACCTCAGAGAGATCACATGTAGTATACAGAGAATTTAACCCCAGGTCTGCTGACTGCAAAGTGAAGAAGGCCTCTCTTGACAATGTTATTTGAACAAAATAAAAGTAATTTATGTTTATCAACATTTTCCCACTGGATGAAAAAGCCTCCTACCTACATGGGGTCATCTTGCTAGGGTAACAACAGCCCCTGAGTCACCCACTTGGAGCTCAGGGTCACCATGACCTGCACAGAATGTCAGTGATTGAAGTCACACCTGTGGGAACCAATTTACCTTTTTCATGTTTGGAGGTTTTGAGGTTTGGGGAAGATTGTTTTTAGTTGTGCTTTAAGTAAGTGCTATCCTTTTGAGAACAGATGAAAAAGACAAACTACCAAACAAACAGTGCAGATTCTGCTATTTTTAGCAGGAATTCTCATTCCCTCTTCGGTAAGCTCATTTGGTCCTATTATACCTACTCGTGATTCTGAAAATTTAAATTGCAGTTTTGTCAAGCAGAAAACACTATCCTAGATTCTTGGCATCAACCAGAGACGTACAGTAACGCTTGGGTATTTCACTTTTCCTATGAGAACATTGAAACTGAGAGACCTAAAGAGACACACTCTAATTTATATAGCATTTATTTTTATATACGTGTGTTTTGACTTGTGGCACGGTCCGTTTACCCGGTATCTCATTCCCAACATCAGTTGAGAGATGGGTTGGGGAAAGAGATTGCACCGTGGGCTTTGTTTTATCTCCTGTTTTGGACTCACAGTGGGTACTTAATATAAAGGCATGGAGGGGCATGGGTTAGAATTCTACACGAGCAGTAGTAGTGTTTCATGTACTTTCTCTTAATGACAAGCAGGAGAAGGAAAACTAGATGCTGCTAAGCAGGGGAACATGCTACCTGCCAGAGCATCCCAGATATGTGAATGTTTGGGATTAGAAACGAAGTAACTGATTTGCTGCAGTGTATGCTCTAGTTAAGCCAACACAGCCATGACTAAGTGGAGCTACTTTGACCAGGTTGTATTTAGTGTCTACTAAGTGTTTTACCTCTGTCCTGCCTAGTTTCATACTTTAGAAATATCCCACATTGATGATGGATTTTTCTCACTATCTACCGATCAAAATTCTTTCATATTTTCCTTCTCTCTCATGTTTTCTAACTTTTCCTAATTCACTTGTTACTGCATCTAGCTTCTGCTTTGTTTTTGACGTGAGTGGCAGTTGAGGAGCGTTGCTTCACAGATTAGTAGCAGAATGACCATGGCTCTTGACTGAGAAGTTGATAAGGTTATATTTGTTCATTTTTTGGGTGTGTTACAGCTTTCAATCTTAGCACTTTTCAAGAATTGTACACATTACTATTAGCTCACAATACCATATTACATAATAGAGCTCTTGAGCATATTCTTCATAACTTTAAATATGAATTCTTTGATCAATATTCTTTCATAGGCCCTACCTTCAAACCAGTTGGGAATTACCTTTCTACTTTCTTCTTCTATGTGATCAATAGTTTTATATTCTCCATCTTAATATGCTGAATATTTTTCTGTGACTAGCTTATTATATTTAACATAATGTCCCTCAGCCTCATCTGTGTCATTGCAATTAGAAGGTATTTTCATTTTCCATCTGAATGATATTCCACCAGGTGTATGGGGCATGTATATGGCATTTTCTTTATCCATTCATTTGGTGTGCTGGGGGATAGAATGTAAATAGAAGGGGAGCTGTTTCCCAAACCTGTTGGTTTTGAACATTATATCACTGGATATAATGACTGGATCCACTCAGTCCTGATGAACAGGGAAAGGAGTATTTTTAAACTCCCAATATTATAGAGGCTATAATAACATATTAACTAGTTCAAAGTTGTTGGTTTACTATAAATTGCACTATATGATTAAATAAACCATTACAGATCAATACAAAACATATGTGTAAGTAATGTATATTTCCATGCATTCAGGCTCTAGTAACTTGTGTAGCATCTAGTCCGTTTCAACATGGCTGTCTTTCCTCATCAGCTCATTCATCTTCTCTCTAGAAAGTGGTGGACTTTTGAGTATACTATTGCCAAAAAGCCTAGAAGAGAGAAAAATTCAGTTGTAAATTAGAAAGCCTACAGTCTATATGGCTCAAATAAGAAACAGAAGCATTCTGGATCATAGCAGTCAGTCTGGGGAAGGATTGCCTGCTGTCCGGTTCTTATTTCCTAGTGGGTCTCTCAGTTTTCCCTTCTGTGTTACTCTCCTTTCTGACCTCCCAGCTTGTAGTGATATTTTTCATGTGACTCTATTCATAGTGGAGTCAGGGACTAAAGGTTACAGTTGTTCTGGGTCGTTCCATAAAATATAACAATCATAGGAAGATAAGTTAATGTTCAAGTCCTTCAAATAATAAGCCTTGGGGCATTGTGACCTGGTCCAGATTCATTCCCAGGCCAGTGTAATGCTCTAATTAGCTTTGTCATGAATTTCATTGGGAGTTAGTATAGGTCATTGGAATTTAGCCAAATTAGGTACAGCATGTTTACCACATGGTAGAAGAATGGAGTACAGACACAAGTCAAATAGAAGCTATCGCTCAGTGGATGTTTTGTATGTTTCTAGATTCAGGTATTTTGCTTGGCTTGGCCAAAAGAGAAGGCACAGTGGCAGGTCACATTCTGTCTACCTGATAGCTCTCTTCCTTTGTACCATGTTCTCCTGTCCCTTTAGCCTTGACAACACCCACAGGGTCAAACGTGTTTACAGTAAATGCCTTTCCCCAAGACAAGTTCCTGAATAATAGTCCTTCAAGGCAAGACCTGGACTTTAGGAAAAGAAATTTGAATGCTTTTTGAGACACTTTCACATGACCCCTGGTTTCAACCATCTGGAAGTTTGTTATAAAATTGAGGAGTTTCATAGGTTTACTAGGTTTTTCAAAACAGCAACAACAACAACAACAACAACTAAAAAAATTGTCTGCCTTTCTTTTGAATTAGTTTTTTTAAATTGGATTTTTTTATTTACATTTCAAATGCTATCCTTTTTCCTGGTTTCTCATCCGTAACCCCCCATCCCATTTCCCCTCCCCCTTCTTCTATGAGGGTGTTACCCCCACCTAACCACCCACTCCTTCCTGCTTCCCCACCCTGACATTCCTCTACAATGGGGCATCGAGCCTTGGAAGGACCAAGGGCTTCTCCTTCCATTGGTGCCCAAAAAGGCCATCCTCTGCTACATAAGCAGCTGGAGCCATGGGTCTGTTCATGTGTACTCTTTGGATGGTGGCTTAGTCCCTGGTTGAATTACTTTTCTATTGTGAATTATTAGCAACTCTTTCACTGACCACTGGTTTTAATAATCTGGATGTTTGTTATAAAATTGAGGAGTTTCATGCATTTGCTAGGTTTTAATTTTTAAACAACAACAACAACAACAACAACATCTGTTTGCTTTTCTTTTGAATTACTATTCTATTGTGACTTCTTATCTGACACATTTGTAGATCAGAAGACACGCATGGGGCTCACTTGGCTAAACCTGAGTTGCTGCTGGAACTACATTTCTCTCTAGATGTTCTAGAGAATAATATGACTCCAAAGGTCCTAGTAAATGTGGTCCTGTTTTGTTATGGCTATGCACTGAAGAGGGGAAGGCTGACTTCAAAGGCTAATATGTGCCCTGACTTTGGCTTCCTGCCTTCCTGTTCAAAGCCAGCTACTGTAAGTTTTCCCGAAGTCCCATGCTTATGTACCTTACTTAATAGAAGTCCCCTCCCTCAAGTGAACCAAAACGAAACAAAACAAAACCTAGAGTAATCTTGCCTTTTTATAGGCTAGCTAATTAACAACAGTAATTCTATCCATGTAACAACGTTTTGATGGGTTTGTAGTTAGGATATGCACAATTAGGTGAACCACCATATTCTTTACACGTGTACAAACATATATGCATGCACACACACACACACACACACACACACACACATACCCTTGCATCACACATTTTTAGCTCCATTTCAGAACTATTAAAAATTTTTAAATGAAAATGGCTACATGTTTCTGACATTGATGGTAGATTTTTTTCTATACCAAGTAGTCTCCATTTCTTGGTGGGCATGGGTTAGAAGTTCTACAGTTCAATTCAGCTCTATACTGTCAACTTGATCTTAGTGCAAGATTTTACAAATGAAATCCAGCAAGATGGCTTGTTCTCTTGTTCAGAGGTTAACATCCCTCAGTCCCCTCTGATGTCTGGCCTACCAGAGTTCCTCTGATGTCTTCCTTATGCTTTATAATTTTCTAGAAAGGCTCCCAGAACCCACCAAATATTTCCTTGTTTATAAGTTTGCTACAAAAGATTAACCCCAGAAACCACCAGATGGGAGAGATTCACTAGTCAAGGCAGGGGGGAGAGGCATAGAACCTCCTTGTCTTTTCTTGGTACAATTATTCCCTACAACTTGATTTACTTTGTATTTTTTAGGGAGACTCTTGTATTGACCTAACTGATTAAGTCATTGATCACTGGTGAATCACTGATTCAAGATTTATTGGGTTTTAAAATGTGTTGACTTCCCTGGCAACCAGTTTCCCCTAGACCCCCAAATTTTCAAGTCTTTCCAAGGATCTCACTAACATGAACTCAGAGGTTTTTGAAAAGGGAAAGTTGCTATATTTACCTTTTTAGTTTGGGAGCTAAGAAAAAACCAGAATGTCACAAGATCTATTTCTTTGGCTCTTATCACACAGGAAATGACAAAGGCTTTAGAAGCTCTGCCTAAGAGATGGAGACAGAGACTAAAGCATATATTTCTTAAATCCCAATATCCAATGATTAACTTTTAAAAATTCATACTTAATTTAAAATATGGATGAAGATCCAAATAAATTATGCTTTTTTGTATAGCCCCATTTTCCTTTGATTATGATTTAGTGTTGATATTGTTGTAGTTTACATTAATTGAATAACCACTTGCTTTTAGGATTATATCCTCTTATATCCTAGTGTGAAAAGAATTTTCTCTACACAATGTCATAGTTTTAATCTTTAAGAGTAAATTTAAAGTTATATATTATCTCAAACTATACTTGAAAAAAATAAACAGTCTAAAGATGGTTTCTGTGCTATCAACTGTTTTTCTAAGATTATAGTGGTTGAGGTTTTTCTTTCGAAACTATTTTATGCCTGTTTGTGCATTCAGTTCAACCACATCATTTTTCTGTTCAGAGCTCTAAATCAACTTTGAATTGCACACGATCTGAGTTAAATGCTTTATTCAGTTGCTTAAAGGAATGAAAATGTTTCTTTGAGCTGCCTGAACCCTCAATAATCTTTGGCTGGTAGCCACAGTCTTATACAAAAAAAATCTATACATCTCTTTGGATATTTTGCTTGCTAGAGATAATAATCACCAGTATTTTGGGAATGGTAACAATGTGTCATGTATTTTACATAAGCTTTCTGCTTGAATTCCCACAACACTGCTGTTGTGGGGGACATAGGCTATATTCAATTCTCTTTTATAGGAAACTACAAAAGTATGGTCGCTAAAGTCACTTGCCCAAGGCCATATGGCTAGGAAGTTTCAGTACTAAAACTTTAGTTTGCTGTTTCTGTGCCCTTACCATTAGGCTCTAAATGCCCCATGAAATGTGATCTTGTTTAAAGTGGCTATTTTACCATAGCTATGGAGGTATATGTGGATCGAACATTATCATTGCTTTGCTGACAGGAAATTGGATTCTGTAGTTGTTCTATATGATGTCTAATATTCATAATAATGTAACTATCCTTCCATTTCCTCCTTCTCTGAAAGCTGTATTATGGCAGGTAACCAATTTTAATAGATTACTAGAGGGCATGCACTTTGCTTCTAATGGGTGGTATCCCCCACCTCCACCCATAAGACGAACACTTTGTACATTCTGTGGCTTATTAGAGCATCTTTTTCTGTTTGATACCCCAAATTAGGAATGGTTTTGGTAACCATTTAGTAAATTATATAAATGGATTCCACATTTAAGACAGATGCTCTAGAAATCAAACTAATTATCTTTAGCATAGTCTATTGTCTTGTGTTAACATGCTAACATTTACTTGGAATCCATATTAAAACTAAAGCCATTGAAGAAAGAAAGAAAGAACAAAAAACCAACCAACCAAACAAGCAAACAAATAAAATGGAGTTCATCTGATTCCACAAGATTCTTTTGATAGAAATTATCTTTTTTGGTTTTCAGTTATCTTTCATGTCATTTTAGCCACAAAAAGTTATAATAAGCAACATGATGTATGTAGTCAATCCTAGATTCTTATGGAACCGATGCCTAAACTTCACAAGCAGTGTATGGATAGTCAAGAGATGGAAGGGTAACGACTCTGATAGGCTCCACCTGAGATTCATTTCAATTGCCTGAGATCACTCTCCATATGCAAGCCAGGTTTCAGAATAGAGGAATAAGAAAATAAAAGGTAACACAGTAAAATCCCAAAATATGTCAGGAGAATAGAAAATGCACATAAAAACATAAATAAAAGATGGCGTTAATTTAATAGAATGCAGAAAGGAAGTCTCAGGTAAATATGTTCCATGCTCCAAGGCAATATAAAGATAAAGAAGAATATTAGAAATATGAGTGATCAGACCTTAAAATGTTTTACTTGCAACCTTTTCCACCAATAATCTTCATTCAGTCTCTTATAGTAGCTGCGTAAAATAGACACACAAATCAATCATTTGCTGATAATATATCATAGAGAATTATTTTTTTCAAACAACTTAGGTGTATGTATAAAACTTACCATTGACTATGGACAAAATCAAATTTGCATATTAAGAAATAGATGGGCTTGGTCATTTTTACATAAAGAACACTTTGATGAAGACTGTACACTTTATGATGTAGTTCAGAGTGTTTGGAAGAGTTGATATATATTTTGATTTTATAATCATCAATGCTAAAAATGGTGCTTCACACAGCATGAAGAGCAAAGTAACAGAAGTGTGTTTAGAGCTGTTTCAAAAACTGTTGGAAATTCTGTGTTTAACCCAAGTTAGAATTCACTTAATGGATTTTATGAAATGTAATTCATCAGTTGCCCATGCATATGATAAACTAGAAAACCTTTCTTCTGGTTAACTAGCACTAGTGTATTTCAAACAACAAATTATTGAACCAATAGCAGCAATGAGAACAGATTTTCTTTTACACATATTAATGACAGGAAACATGTGCTTAGCATAAGAAAATTATGAATGAAGAAAAGCAAAGAATTTAAATACCTAATAATTAAACAGTGGCAGATAAGTAATGAAAAGGAAAGCAAGAGAGGAAAGTATAAAATATTTAGGGCAAAAAACGAAAAACCAACCAAACAAAAAACCTAGTGAAAGCTATGTGTCAACACCTGTAGAGATGTGTGGTTAGTGAGATGTTTATCTGACAGTGTAAATTACTGAAAATGTTCACATGAAAAACTACAGGGCAACTTAGAAAATTCTAAGAAACAAGGAGGAAACAAAAAGAATGCCGATGACAGATGAGTAAGTTGGGTTAGTTAGAGCAGTGTCCTACCTCACTCTCCAGACAAATCTATTCTTTGAAATAAAAAAATCAAAACCAAAAATAAACGACCCCTTCTTCCACCACCACTAAAGAACCCAAACAATTGCATGGTGGGAATTTAACAAAAAGACATTTAAAAATAAAATCCAAAGTAAATAGTTGTAATCAAATACACATAGAATATAAATTTGAATTATTAAGTACTAACTGTATGAATCTGAAAAAATCCCAGCTGGTGTATAAAGACAGTTTCTTCTGAACTGGCGACAAGAAAACACATGTTAGACTGGGGTGGGTTAATAGCCACTAAGTTTAAATGTGTTTGAAAGATGTTCTTGCCTCAAAGTGGAGGTAATTTTACAAATGAATTCAATGCAATTTCTAAGGGTCAGGTAATTTTATACTTAAACACAATATTACAGAAATAACAGAAAAAAGGTAACTATGAAGGCTTAAATGTATGGGGCTGTTTCATTTGGGATCATAGACGGGTTTAACTATTTAAAGAAACTGCTTCAATCCATTGCTATTGCAGGATGAAATTATAGCACTGGCCTAAAAGTGCCCAAATGATTTGACATTAAGTAAATTCTGTAGTTGTAATGAGCACAGACAAAAATACAAAAACAAAACAGAACCAAATGACAAAACCACAATAATCCGGCCTAAGCATTGACAAAATAATCGGAAACACTCAATAGAAAGAAACATCCTTCCTAAAATCCCGCAGTGAACAACAGCTTTAATGGAAAGGCATTAAGCACATTACATTTGCTGCAGGGACCAGGAAGACAGTTCACTTTTCCTGCTACCATCAACTGATTTCTACATGAAGAATGATCAACTCAGGCTTGCTTGAGTTGAATTTCCTGAGTTTTGTTTTGAAGTTCCGTATCTTGGAAAACTCTTTAAAAGCAGGCTTACTGGGGAGGTTTGAGTAGTAAACAACAGGTTTTAGTTCAGAAGCCTCATCTTCTAGAAACCCTTTGAGTTTTGGGCAAACTAGGGTGGTTAATCAACTTACTCTTGATCCTGGGCAGAACAGTAGCAACAAAAAAATATGGGAAATGTAGAAAACTTTGGGAGGAAGAAGTAAATGTTTTTGTTGTTGTTTGTTTTATAAGATCGAGTATAAAACATACTAAACTAATAATATAATAATAATAATAACTATTATTATTATTATACTATAACAAAACTTATCAGCAACAGAAGACAATAGGAGCCCTAGTTCAGTAGTCCCCTACTCTCTGTGATTCCAGTTTGTATAGCTTTAGATACCTAGAGTCAAAATAGTATGAAAATACTCATTGTGAATTGCTGAATAAGAATCAAGAGGTAAATAAAATAGTCTGTAAGTTTCTTTCATTTTCACATCAGAACTAAATGAAGAAACTGAAAATTTTAGCCTTAAAAGTCCTGAATAATGAGAGGAAACGTAACTGGCAAATCATGTCTGTGACACTTGTTTACTTAACTCTTTTCTCAGTGGAATACTGAATTCATTTAAACACATTTTTTTATCACAGCAGAAACAAAGTATGTTTTAAATTTTATAATTTTCTGAGCTGTGTGATAAAATTTCTTACTGGAGACAGAAATCACCCTTGTATCCATGCTGTATAGGTTACCCTCCAGTTTTTGACTTGGTGGCTATCCCAGTTATCAGAATGACTGCCACGACACGTGTGTGTGTGTGTGTGTGTGTGTGTGTGTGTGTGTGTGTGTGTATTTCAGTATCAGTCAAAATCAATCTTCCCCTCCTTCAGTTATTTCTCTCAGGAATTTCTCAAAACCACAAGAAGTCTGACAACTCATAAAATTGGTACTGAGAGTGAGGAGTGAGGTTACTGTTGAGATCATTTGACCATTGGGTTCAAAAGTCAGTAGCAAGTATCCATTGTCAGTACAAACTAAAACAGGAGGCATTATCTTATATCCAAAGATTTAGTAAAAAGTCAGAAAAATCGGATAACCTGAAGTCTAACAAAATGTGGTGAAAATGACTCCCTCATATTGTTGGAAGTAGAAATTAGAATCATTCCAAAGAGCCCAATTAAGTCCAGTGGGGCCTAATGGACTGAGCAGGAAAATGATGCCCAATTGATAAAAATAAAAACCTCATTGGTGGATGTCTCTGCAGTACCCTGAGCTTTGAGAACTTACTGGCTTGTATTACCATGGTGACAATTTGAGGTCTACCCAGAGGATACTTCAGTAGACAACTGGACTTTCCAAGGAAATATCTGGCAATATATTATCTAAAATAAGTCTCAGGGCACTAGGGCAATGCAGACAAATTCCTTGTCATAAAACAACACAAATTACTTCTAACTTCCATTAAGGTTCTAATCCCTGTGTGAGATCTCACTAGCACACACTTTGCTGTCTAGTTTCTTACTGACATTCGAGTTTTCTGAGCCCTTGCCAGACTCTTCTGATGCATTTGAGTTACAGCATCGCACAGATTGGAACACATTAAAATTACACCCATAACTAGTTCCAAAAGCTTTGGGACCAAATGGTCAAGATAGTCAGAAGAGTGACCTGACTCTACCTACCAACTCTCCCTGTTGTCAGGCTTCCTGTAGTCATGACAAACTCCTGAGAGGAGCTATTGCGTGAGGAGAAGATTGTTTTTGACTCCAGGTCATCACACTGTTCTGTCAAGAGAGGGTATTGTGAAACCCCATCCCCATCCCATGGCAATCAGGAGCAGAAGGAAAGAAAATAGTTCACTGCTGGTTTTCTTTCCTTTTGTTAAAAAAATTATTATCTTTAATCTTTCCTCACAGTCCAGTCACTATCCACTTCCTACTCCTCCCTCCAACAGTTCCCCATCCTATTCCTCCTCTCCAGTCTCCAAGAGGATGTCCCCATACCCCCACACCCCGCTAGGCCTCCCCACTCCCTGAGGCCCCTAGTCTCTCAAGGGTTAGGTTCGTCTTCTCTTACTGAGGCCTGACCAGGCAATCCTCTGCTGTATATGTGTCAGGGACTCATGAGAGCTGGTGTATGCCGCCTGGTTGGTGGCTCAGTATCTGAGAGATCTCAGGAGTCCAGTTTCATTGAGACTGTTGGTCTTTCCATGGGGTCACCTTCCTCTTCAACTTCTTCCAGCCTTTCCCCAGTTCAACCACAGGGGTCCCTGACTTGAGACCATTGGTTGGGTGCAAGTAACTACCTCTGTCTCAGTCAGCTGCTTGTTGGGCCTCTTGGAGGTCAGCTTAGGCCTCCATGCTGAAGTGTGATGTCACTCACAATTACGCAGGATTTTCTTCATCAGTCTTTCCCTGAGTCAGTCCTACATACAAACAAAGAGGTGTGATTCACAGACTCATAGGTGCTTCTCAGTCAGGTGAAGCTGACATATGAATCACACTGAATAAGAAGGTAGAAATAGACTTTCTCTGTAATGGGTTCCTACTCTGATATTTTGGATACTTCCTGAATTGGGAATTTTGGTTATTTAACTGATAACCTGATTTCAATTCACTCATTTTTTATTATAACAAATGTTTTGTGACTCACCTATGTGATGATTGGGTTTTTTCCACAAGTCCTTGGTAAATGGTCTTGAACAAACAGAAATTATACCATTATCAAGTTTAGTGAGAAAGGTCTACTATACACAGATCCAAGAAGGCAGAAACGTTTTTCAGTCAGTTTCAGAAACTACTGTTAGTCTGTTCAGGATAGAATTTTACCAAGAAAGAATACACTTCTGATGAGACTCACTGATTATGTAAAAACTATGACTCTGCCAACATATGCTTGGCTATTATTAACATGTCCTCAAAAGGCAGGTGGGTGGGATTTGTTAGGATGCACCATCCTTCCCAGGGCCTAGGTCATCATTCAACCACCAAACAGAGAAGATAGAAGAACTGCTGTCCTCTGAGGACAAAACATATTGAATTGAACAAGTAAGGGGTCATTTGAAACCTTTATCTTTCTTATGCTCTAAAGTTCCATTTACTTGAGGTTAAGTCATTGTTTTTAGTTGCTTAGGGGCCAATAATCTTCCTTTGCTCATAGCCACAGATGTTCATAAATGAAACTGTTATGTGAATTTGCTTCAATGTTCATTTTTTCACAGACCAGTGTCCAGATGAAAATATCACAGCTCAAGAAGAAAGCGATCATTTTTCCTAATCTACCTCAAATAAAACTTAATTTATTATTTCATTTACTGCATACAACCACCCTTAGAGGCTCAATAAATGGAACTAATTAAGATTTATTTTGGCTAACTCTAATTAGTAAATGAGTGGTCAGATTAAAAGTCTCATTTAAATACTCTAGTGTTATTAACTGTAGACTTCCTAGGACTTTTTAAGTTCCCTTTAGCCTTGTGAAACAGATTCATTTGTTTTCTCTGTAGATGTGTTATAAAAAGCATCAATTGTGTTCCTAGTATCATGTTTGGTGATGAGGACATACTCCTAAACAGAGTAGTCATGGCTTCTACATGCGTGAATCCTAGAGGGAGTCAAATCATACAGAAAGAGGAAACAACTTTCTTAAAACTAATGACAAATGAAGAGGATATGGCTCAAGTAAAATCAATAGGATTCTCTGTTATAGTTAAACAGGTCAGAAGATAGTTCTAATTAAATAATTTGGTTGAAGTCCCTGGAGGCAAGAAAATTTGAATACAGCTAGTGTCTACTGGGAAAGAGTGAAGAAAAGAATACTTTAGGAATGTTCAAAAGTGCCAAGGTCTTTAACAAACATTCCTATAGTTGGATTCTGTATAAGGTAGAGACTTTGAGGCTCATTGCTTTGTCTTAGTGGTGTTCAGAGGTATTTGTTTTCTGACTTTTGTTTTTGTTTTTGCATTTGCATTTTTTATTATCTTTAATCATTTTTTACAGTCCAGTCATTATCTTCCTCCCATTTTTACCTCCGACAGTTCCTCATCCCATTCCTCTTCCCTTGTCTCCAAGAGGATGTCCGCACACCCCTACACTCTCCCACACCCCACCAGGCCTTCCCATTCCCTGGGGCCTCAAATCTCTCAAGGGTTAGGCGCATCTTCTCTCACTGAGGCCAGACCAGTCCGTCCTCTGCTGTATATGTGTTGGGGGCCTCAGACCAGCTAGTGTGCACTGCCAGGTTGGTGGCTCAGTGTCTGACAGATCTTGGGGATCCAGCTTTGTTGAGATGAGTCAAACCAGTTGAAAGGATTTCTAGGCTGTGTTCTCTGTTTTATGGATGAGTATCTATTCTTCTATGACTATTAATTCACACCATAGGCCTTGATATTTAGCAGAATGATTTTCTCCTATTCTTAATCAAAATTATAGGTATTCAGTTCTTCAGACTTTACATGTGGCTTTAGAATAATAGTGATTATACATAACAAAAATCTTATAGTAATTTTTAGTATGAATTTTACTAAATGTGGACATCAATATGATGACAATTGTCACAGTTACAATACTGAATCATCTAGCTGGTGAATCTGGTGTCTCTATTTCTGCTTTATTTTATTCCTTTCTCAACATTTTATACTATTTGTCAAACAAATATTACACAATTTTTTTTTTTTAGATTTACAACTAAAACCTTTCTTTTTATTGATTACAAGTAGACTTGTATTTTACATTTTAGACTTCACGGAGACTATACAGAAATATGATTCGTAATCTGTAGACTTGGAAAACCTGTTTATTAGCTGTGGGAACTCCTTTTTTATAGGCTTAGATTATCCATGTGGACAGGTATGGTATCTTTATATGTGGACAGTTTCATTCTCCCTCTCTAATCTGCATTCCTTTGATTTCTTGCCTTGTTGTGCTAGTCAGAATTCCTAAGACTGCATTGAATGAGGGTGATGAGCATAGACTTCAATGCCTTCTCCACTCTTAAAATGATTCAGTCACTTGATATTAAGTTGAATGTTATTTAATGTTTGGCTGATGGCGTGTGTGCCATTTGAAGAAGTCTATCCCCTTCCTATTTTTCTGAGGGAATTTGAGATAAATGTGTATTAAGTCAACAAGTTAGGCTGTTATGCTGAGTTCAGAACTAACCTGTGTCTCTTAAATAAACTTCTTGTGATCATTCCTTTCTTAGCTTATGGTGGGCATGTGTTGTTGTAAAAATATAAAAATAAAAAAAGTATTATCTTTTATCTCGCTAATACCTGCCTCACCTGTGACATCATCCTACAGGCATGTATTCTCACAATCTCAATAAATTCAAAATATTGTTAGATCAAGAATACATTTAGTTGCTGGGTAGTAGGTGGCACATACCTTTAATTCCAGCACTTTGGAGTCGGAGGCTAGTGGATGTCTATGAGTTTTAGGCAAGCTTGGTCTGCAAAGTGAGTTTCAGAACAGCCAGGGCTGTTGTACAGAGAAATCCTGTCTCTACAAACCCAAAATAAAGTCTTAAAAATACACGCAGTATGCTTAACTTATTGAGAATTATAGCTCAGCCTAGCCTGTCTTAAACATGTTTAGAATGCTTACATTAACATATGGGTACTCCAAATTGTAGAAAACAAAGCATATTTTGTAATAAGTGTTGAATTGTATAATTTATTGGATACTATACCCAAAAAGTACCTGCAGCATTGTACTCTGTATATCATTAGCTGTTGATTCATTTCATTTGTTAATATTTTAAGGATTTGTACACCTATATTTCTAATGAATATTGTTCTGTACTTTTCTGTTTATTAATAAAATAAAATAGGACCAAGAGTAGACTAGGATAAAACAAGCAGAAGAAAAAGAAAAGGCACAAGAAACAGATGTCAATGAGAGGTCCACACTCATTCATTCATTCTCGCACTCAGGAATCCCATAAAAATGCAAAACTGAAATATCCATAATATATATACAAAGGATGTAGAAATTAGGAAAAAAGATAAAGATTTTACATAAATAAAATAAAGTATATAAAATAAAAATTAAGAATAAGATTTTAAAAAAATACCCTGACATTCATTATGAGACAAGGATCCTCCACAGATGCTATTGGGTTTGTTTTCTGTTAGCATCTACTGCTGGACATACAGACTACTGTTAAGCATAGTTTGTTTCCCTAATGGATTCCCTTGAAGGAAACTAAGTTTTTACTTTTAAGTGTTTATCAGGTAGAGATAGATTCTGGCTTAGGGATGGAGGCATGTGTCCTCTTCTCCCTCCAGCTCTAAGATCTCATCTGGTACAGACCAGAGCAGGTCCTATGCTTAATGCCTTAGTCTCTTAATGTCTATGTGTATCAATCTTCTTGGCATAGAGAGCCTTATTTTCTTGGTGTCTTTCATCTGCACTGGTTCGTATACTCTTTCTGTCTCTTCCTCCTCAGGATTCCCTGAGCCCTGATGGGAACATCTGTTGGAGAGATCCTGTTTAGTGTTAAATATTTCAAGGTATCTCCTTCACTGTCTATATAATGTCTGGCTGGGAGTCTCTATTTGTTTTCATCTACTGCAGGTGCAATCTTCTTGGATTGAGCAAGGCACTAATCTATAAGTATAGGAAAGTGTCATTAGGAGTCATATTATTGCTATTTTTTGTTAGACCATAAATAATTTAGTTTTATCCAAGGTTCCTGGACTATCTAGTATTGGGTACTTTGTCACCAAAGCAATGTTGGTGTATTGGTTCTATCTCCTGGAGTGGGTCTTAAATCAAATCAGATAATGGTTGCTTTCATCCACAAGATATGGGCCACCATTGCATATCTTGTGTGGAGGGCAAAATTGTAGATGAAAGAATATGTGGCTGTTTATTATTTATGCTTCTCCTTCGGTAATATACAGTGTACCTTCCTGCAACCAAGACACTAACGTGTAAGGCTGAAGGCTCCATGTAGGTACCCACTCTACTTCTTCATGTCCCATAAGTTGTATAGGGGTTGTATTAAGCAATGGGGACTTGCAGTCATTTTGTGGAGAACGACTTATAGCCTTGGCAACATCCAGGATTGTTTGAGGAGTTC